>NC_060150.1:32684077-32760321 GCF_021292245.1 Micropterus dolomieu | reverse complement strand
TGGCTGTGTGATGTGTTATTTTGAGGGAACAGCAAATTTACACTGTTATACAAGCTGTACACTCTCTACTTTACATTGTAGCAAAGTGTAATTTCTTCAGTGTTGTCACATGAAAAGATATAATCAAATCTTTACAAAAATGTGAGCGGTTCACTCACTTTTGTGAGATACTGTATATACACATATTTTTCTGCTTACAGATTAGCAATAAAAATATCCAAACAATGCCTACTTTGAGGACAGTTGAATTAATCAACATGCCTAGCTTGTTGACAAGCTACCTTTAGAAGCAATGCTACACTTTCAGCCACTATGACTGACGCACTCAGTCAGCACATACTGACTGAAAACTTAATGTAACAAATATAGAAACACTTAAACCTGGTTTAACAGGCTTTTGTTATGCCACTTGGGGGCATCAGAAAGAAGCAGTAAACTGACATATTAGCAAACTTTTTAGCAAACAGCAGCCTATTTATGTATCCAGTAGATGCAGAGCAACATTAGCATTCACTTGGAGTCCTGTTTCTGGCCACCTGAAATGTTCAACATTCACTCCCGCTTTGTTTTTAGTTTCCACCAATTCCTGATGGCAATTTCTGGCTTTTTAGCAGCTGAATGCTTCATTATGTTTACCAGCTACTAACTAACTTTGTCTGCCGTTTGGTGAATAGCAGATGCAGCATGATGTCAGTGAGAGTGAAGCAAAACATGAAAGTTACAGGGCAGAATACCAAAACAATTAAATGAAAGACGTCCACAAAACTATGTGGAACTGCAGAGTCGTGTGATAATTCTCTGTGTGTTTGTCAATACAAGAGACCACTTTCACATAGGTAGTTTTGAGATCAATTATGAATATAAATATTTTGACTACAGCCTTTTTAAAGAACTGCCCATGTGTCCATATTGTTTCTTTACGTTTATGCATCTTTCACAATTACGTGCACACATTGACTCTCTCTCTCCTGGCATCTGCAAAAGAATTTCACAAAAACTAACAGTCCATGGGAAACTCATTGCAGTGTCATGTTGTGGTGTTACCAATGCTGGATGCCAGTGGCTAAGTCCAATGATCTAATGAGTTAATGATCTGGGTATAGCAGCCAGTAGCACTGTCACCCAATGCTGATGCCCTAATGACAAATGGAAAATAACAACCAATAATGCCAACAGAAATAAGGGAACACTTGACTCACTAGTATAAGTGAACTGACTGACTAGTAAAAGTAAGCACATTAGTCCAGACCTAGGGTTGTATTACGAATACTTCCACATCATGGATCAACTGGGCAACACACATCCAGTGCAACACATTGTGTCAACTACATCAAATCTACAAAAGTCTATTTTTGTAAACAAGATCAATACTTTGGTGTTATTTTTTAGTTAAATAGATAAATTAATAGAACAGATAGTCATTATTCATTCAAATAAGCTGTTAGCAAGGCAGCACAAACAATGGATGGATGGGCAGGTGGAGGGAGTGAAATTTTCATCAGTCATAAAAGTCAAGAGCAAAGAGAGAGGGACTCTCTTTTCTCCTTGGTTAGTCCTTGGAGTTACTTCCTCCACCTGCGGTGTTCCTCCAAATTAACTTCCCCAGAGGCCTTTTACACACGGAATAATGGAGTGATTCTGGTGGATTTGTATAGCTTATCCATATTCACACTCTTTCAAGTCAGAATGACAATGTTACAACACTTATTCAGTCACACTTTCCTCACAGTGATGAAAGAGAAAGCCAGTGCATTTTCACTGGAGTTTGTGTGTGTGTGTGAGTTCTTGTTATTATTAATTGTGTTTGACAGCCTGTATTTTCCTTATTCTCTCACCAACTGGCAACATCTGTTTATCATTTAAACCTCACAGCCATAGGGAACCCCTCTCAAGACACAAGTACATCTGCTCACACACACACACGCAGACACACACACACACACACAGTTTTTACGCACATTCACAAGAAGGACAGGATTTTAATGCCACCAGTATTTGGGCTTGGGAACTGACAAACACAAAGGTATCTCTTGATAAGTTTTGTTTAAAGGGTTTTGCAACTCTCCAAATTCGAAAATGCTCTCTTTCATGTGGAAAGAAATTGCAAGTATAAGTATAAGTAAGACAGTAGAATGTCACCTTCTAAGCTTCAAATCAAGTCAAAGTCAGGTGTTTATGATATGAAATCGTCCTTTAGAATTCTCTAAGAAACATATCCAATACAGCACATCCAGGTGTTTTGAATGAGACAACTTTTAAATATAAAACATTACTGTTGAAGCCATTACATTTGATCCACATCATGTTTCTCATATTATTCCAATCTAGTAAGTTCAGGACTGATTTCTAAAAACTATTTTACCCTTAGGATCAACTCCAGAAAGCCAGGACAAGCAAAGACAAATGCCAAGGGACTAAAACCTGAAATTGCTCCATTAACGCTGACTCACAGGCCAACTTTGCAGACACATGGCTGAAAAGATTTAATGTGGAACTTCAGCGCTCAAATAAACATCCCATCCACAAAAAACAAACTATGTTCTGCCGTAGCTTTTCACTTCATTCTTTCTCTGGGACCCATTTACGTGCATTTTCCCAAATGCCAATAATTGTTCGATTAAAATCCCACCACGAGGGCCCACTGTAAAATCTTTCCTGCTCCAACTTGCTGATGCTGGTGTTCTGGCCCTTTCCTAGATAATTATAAACTAATCATTGGCGCAACCTGGCCAGTACATGGCCAAATTAAAATTAGGAATAGCTCCATGGCTACAGCATGTTATCTGTGTTAGAGGAGGTGTGAATGCAGAGAAAACCCTCATCCTAACAGCCTCCTATGGTGTACAAACCATTGAACTGTATATACTTCACATGAATGTAGAGAGTAGCCAAGAACATGCTACCAGAAACTCCTGGGTATATTTGTATGTACTGACTTAAATGTTTATTGAAAAAAAAAAGCTACCTGCCTCTATACCAGGTTTCTGTGTTCTCTCTGACCCACAGTATCTATAGGACACTACTGAATGATTGCATACATAATCAAGGCAGGTGTAAACACTGTGGTTTTGTGATGCACAACGGTATTAAACATGTTTTAGCCAATATATAAATCAGATATACTGTGTCTTAGCAAACATTTCCAAAGCAAACAATACATTTTAAATAGATTTTCTTCCTCTAGGCACCCACTGGCTTCAGTTCATTTCACTACAGTATGAAAATAAACCTGCAGATACAACAGACCTGCTTAGGTAATCCAACAAAGTGAAAAATATTTATCATTTTAATGATATAATGTGCAACTTTTCTGTATTAAAATGTCTAAAAACGGCTAGACCTGATATATATGTAGTATTTCTTGAGTTGTGTACTTTCAAACAATTTGAAACCCACAGAAAAATCTGTAATTTTATTCCACATAAAGGTGCATTTTACCTGGTCCATTTGTTTTGGCGAGGAGGGGACATCTGCAGCTCCTGGTAAAAACCTCCTGAACACTGAAGGAATCCTAACTGGGAGAAGCTGACTGCAATGAAGGCAATGGTGGTGAAGAAAACAACTTCCATTATCCAGCACTGTATACTTAATGACGTCTTCATATTACTGTTTCAAGAAGGGCAAATTTTCAGGGCAATGACTCTCCAATAGACCTTTTTGGTAGCGTACCCTTTGGCATGCCATTGCAGGAAAAGCATAGATGTAATTCAAAACCTAAATAACAAGCACATTCCATTTAGGTGAGCTACATCTGAGGCCCTTGTATTGTGCAGACTGGCTCAATGACATGGCTTACTGGAACATAACTGAGCCATCGTTAATGGAATCTGTCTCATCTATCCTTTTATTGTTGTTGTAACAGGTCAAAATATTTGCCATGAAAAAAAGTCTTATTCAGACGCTGGAGTGTCATTGAAAGCAGCGCCACTGAATGAACACGACTCTGTGCGGAAGGATAGTATGTACGGATAGTATGTACAGATAGTATGTACGGATAGTATGTACGGAAGTCTGTGCATTGAATGGAAAACAGTGGTTGTGAGGAGGGCAGGAAATTAAACAAAAAACTTCTTGTATGGTTTGGAAAATGCTCAGCAATTACATAATGTACGCGCAATTTGTAGTAAAATCCACAATCGACAAGTATTCAGCTAGTTCATTGATAAAATCAACAAGCTGTAAGGGCATAAGAGCAAGTTTTCTACACTATGGCAAACTACTTTAATCTGTTTTTACTGTTTTTGTAATAGTTTTTCACAACTAGTTACAGACAATTAGTGTGGAAGGGTGCAAAATTAGCGTGCTGTGGATAAAGAGGTTCAATACCACAGCTGGATTGTAGCCTTAGCCAGTGTTGCACTGCCTTACAATATCTGGAATCTGGCTTTATCAAATTTTTACAAACCTTAACAGCAAGTAATTGAGTGAATCTCAAGTGCATGTCAGAACATATCAATTTCAGTACAATCTGCTGGAATATTAAGAATAATTTGTATGAATATCAGTCAGTGATATACGACAAAAGATGTCTATTAAAATATCAGTTGGAAGAGAAGAAGTGTTTTGCCTTTGTTGCTTTAGTTTTACAGTAATAAGGTTCAATAAAAAAAAAATCACAGATTTCAGTGTCCTTCAGGGCGCTTCCAGCTAGGATGTAAATTGTTTTCTGTATCTGAGTATGTGAGGACAACTGTGTGTGCTCAGGTGTATGTGTGTATATGTGTCAGAGCTTGGGACTGAACACTTTTGGCTGTTAAGCCAAGTGGCTGAGTCAGCACCTCAGTATATGTGAGCCTCTATTCAGGGTTTTCCCTCTTTGTTCCTTCCACATTCTCTCTACCCTGCATCTCTTCTATCATCCTTACACACCTCTGTTCTCCTGTGCACCCCACATTCCACTCTGAACTCTTCCCTCTGATATTCAAATTCAATCTTTGCTTCCAGCTCCACAGCACTCCTTGTTTTCTTTATTCCGATAGTTTAATAATGTGCCCCTTCCTCACATCTGCTAGTACAGACAGCACAGTAATTTTGTCTCAGTGAATCAAATTTTTAAGTGCTCTCAAAGAAAAAAAGGAAAGCATTTTGAATGAATGATCATTCAAGCTTGTTGTATATGAGCCCCTGCTGAGCTTTTATCGTCAGGACTGATAAAATCCCATTGAAACCAGATGCCGGACAGTAGACTTTGAAAATAAATGGCTATGGCTTACAAAGCTGCACACTTTAACAGTTTAAAGTAGGGTCCATGGCATGGATGCAGCTTTTTTCATTCAGTGTTCGTTGTGGATTTTTTTAGGGCACTATATAGTGGATATAATTACTAAGCACACACAAATATATCAGCACACTTCTATTACTTTGCTCCAACATGCTTCTGTTGGTTGGTCCATCATTTCGGTCCATACTGAAATCCAGTGCTTGAAGAAAAAAAAGGTGTCAGTACTCCCTCTTCATGTGTCGGCGTGTATTTATTCAACCCACATATGGATGCATGGTCAAGACCCATCGGCATCAGTTTGTAACGCACTGGGGATCCCAATAGCGTCATAGTTCAAGGCAGTGCGGGAAGCCTGTATATAGGGGAAGTCCTGTAGCGTCAGTTTTTGATGGTAAAGGCAGGTATGTGGTATGTAAAAGAAAAGACTGAGTTGGGGTGGATGGAGGGCCAGAACTCCGACTTTGAGCCAGGAAAGCGGTGTCCTGTGTGAAACAAAAAGTCAACATTAAACATTTTTATTTAACAAGTTAAATAAGTTTGACATAACACGGCATTTCAAAATGGCGATGTTTCGAAACAACATGCATATTTGTTGTTGCTAAGCGTTGCTAACTTGGCTAACGAGCCCTAAACGTCTCAAAATGACGCAAAAGAGGTACCCAGGGGCGTTAAAATGCGACGCAAAAGGGCCTTCACCAAGCGTCAATATGTGATGAGTCGGGAGTGAGAATGTGTTGCGTTGCAATTTATTTGGCCCGATCTTCTCTCTACTCTTTCTCCGCTGACTGAGATTAGCAGGCAGACAAGAATGTGCCTGCTGGGTAAAGCAGTTTATTTAGGGCCATATGAATTGCCCAGAGAACCTGATGTGGAGAGGGCAGATAAGAGTACAGCTTGTGGGATGTGCTGGTGTGCAACAAAAAGTCACGGTATGCCACAGAGTAAGATGTAGTACTGGTAACCGGCCCACTTCATGTACTGGATGTTATTGGATAGATTGTGATTCAATTTTGTCCAGATATTCATGGTTCCTAGATGATAAATCCTAGTGACTTAGGTGACCTTGTTGATTCCTTGACTTTTCATCTAGAACCATGAGCAGGTAAAATCTTTCACTTAGGCAGTAAAACATTTTAACATATACTCAAATGGATTGGCACAAAGCTTTGTACATATAGTAATGGCTCCCAGACAATGAATCCTTATGCTTTCGTGATCCCCTGACTTTTCCACTAGTGTCATCTTAAGTTTCAGCCAACAGTCACTGTACCACAAAAGAAACAGAACAATCTGGCGACAAGTGGCACTGCTCAGACAATTTCATGCACGCCTAAAGCAATAAAAACTTAACAGTTGGATAAGTCACCTACACTGACAAATAGTGTGGTATGATGAGTAGAGCATTTAAACCATAAATTGATGCTGAAAACATTAACTAAAGCTATTAATACAGTAATCAGTCCCGTATTGTATGGATCTTTGGTTGATAATATAAAATATTTGCAGCTACAGTAAGATTCTCATTAGCCTATACCATTACAGAAAAAAATAGCAATTGAGGACAAGAGTCAAGTGGGTACTTTTTTTAAACAATGCATTTGTTACACCTTTGTAGCTTTAACTTCAGGTTCAAATTGGCATTAGCCACAATAGAATAAAATTATCCAAACTGATCTTTGGTGTAATTATTATAGTTTTTTTTTCTCAAATGAAAAATAAGCAAAATAGACGAATTTTGCAGTCTTCACTGTGGTAAACCTCTCATCTCTGTTTAAAGCTACTTAGAGACTGCTTCAGATTTGACAATAGTATGTATGGATGGTTACGAGCAGGGATGTACATTTCAAACTGTTCACATTTAGCAGTTCAAAGCAGTGTCAGAAGGACATATCTTACGGTTTTAGTGGAAGAAACGTGTAGACACGCTGCACGCTCTCACACACTCCAATGATCCTTGAGTTCTGCAAGGGTGGACTGATATTGTCTCCCATTGTAGATCAGCAGAAATCAGGTCAAAGGAAAATACTGTTGTTCACAAAAAGTTTTGCAGAGCAAAATACAGTGAGGGTGAGACTTTGAGAAAATGTGGTAATCAGTAGATTTATTTGCAAAAACTCTTAAAACGTCGATGCAAAAGTTGTTTAAATGAGAAATGAGATAGTTTAATTTCACGTCAACTTAACTTTCCATTTGAAAGCATGCATTATGTTGGCCAGAATTGTTTGACTGACCATGCATACTTTCCATGCTATTAAAATAAAGTAGCTCTGACACCAAATAGCATGTACTTCATTACAAATCTTAAAGCTCCATATAGTTGACAAACTCTTATGAATTGGGGGGACTTCTGGAAGCAGTTTAAAACAGGACCCTATGCTGTTCCTATTTTGGAGTGTCTTTGAAGTTGGTTATCTTCTCAGCAGCGTTTGCAGCTACTGTGCTTAAAATTAATCCATATATTAATAATGTCAGGGTTCTGTCACTGTCTCTTTCTCTGGGATGCTACATTAGAGGAGAGGAAAAGTTTTAAGCCATGCATAAATGATTAGAGAGTTTTGTTACCGAAGGATTATCATTTCTATCCGTTCTGCATAGTACCTTTGATCCTGTCAAACACACACACACAAACACACACACACACACACACACACACACACACACACACACACATCTACTTACATTTTTGACCAGCAAGGCCACTTGTGTTGACACCCATGCAGGTTCCTTCAGATCAATGCATGTACAGACCCTGCTCTGTGCAACTCAAAAATGTGAATGCCTGTGTGCGAATCAATGTATGTTACACGATCAAAGGTGCTTGTGCAAGAAGGATAGAAATGATAATCTTTCGGTAACAGAAGTCTAATCATTTATGCATGGATTGATATTTTGCCTCAGCTGAAACAGAGCACACCACGGGCAGAGAGAGAGAGAGAGAGAAAGAGAGAGAGAGAGAGAGAGAGAGAGAGAGAGAGGAGGGTGGCAGAGGCAGACAAAAAACAGGAGCAGATAAGAACGGGAAAATCTTGGAGGTTAGTAAACATTGGTAAACATATACATATTCAAATATATCATAGCATCCCAGGTAATCCTCCCTCAAACTTTGCATGAGCAGGACTGGGCTGGATGGAGGAATTATTTTTCAAAGATGCTTAGACTCCATTTGAAGTACTTAATTGTGAGAGTAGATTTGCTTTTTTTAATTGTGTGAGAAAGCAATTGCCTTATTGATAATTAGCTGAAATAACTCTCGCAGTGTATGCCCACTGTTTAATAAAGCTGGTGAATGCAAGGAGCAAGTCAACATTTTTGAGTGAAAAAGCAATAGCTTGCAGATAAATCACAATATTTTGCCTCTAAACTGGTGAGATTTTGCAAAGATTCTCCACATAAACTGGCTTGTGAGGGGTTGTTGTCGGCCCAGAGCTCCACAGCATTTGTGCATATTGCTGATTGTTACAGGGGGTTACTAGAAAAATCATGCTTCTCTTTTCCCATTTAGGAGCAGATTCATCACTTAGACCTTATAGACACAATTATACATTTTAATTCTCCCTGTGTAACTAGTGGAGTTTGAATCGCTTCATCGGCAGCCAAACAGTCAACAACATAACTCCAGGGATTTTGACAAATGATCCCATGCCAGACCGTTCAAAGATAATATTTCTCTTGCTACGTCGATAAATCAGGTGCACAAATGGATGAATTTTGCATTTGGCTACTGCTGCACTTCTTTTACCGTAAATCTCCTAGCAACAGCAGAATGAATTTTGCTCTTTCTTGGCACTAAGAATAACTTCTTGATAATTGCCTCCACAGTGAACAAGTTCTGTGTGCAGATTGTCAAGTGCTCTGCAAAGAGCGGGATGGGATAATTATGGGTCAAATTATGCCTTTTTATAATGCTCCCAATGAGTTCCAACATGGGTCTGGTTTTTATTGGCATCCTAATAAAAAACTATTTTTCATGGTGGTAGTCTGAATAAGCTCTATTGCTGTCACTGTGGAAGCCACTGTTTTTGTGATGATGTTAATGGGTATTATGTGATTGTGTTCATCAGCAGGCTTTTCAATATTAATTGGCTGCTGGACAAATAAAAGCTCGGAAATATGTGAATCCTTACATAATTGAAATGAATATGTTATTCTCTAAATGCAATTATATTATGATGTGATTTTAGATCAGATGTAATTATCACACCAGTATGTTTTATGCACTTAATTAGTGCTGTATTGATTGCATGAAAAGAAATGTATAATACTGCTCTTTGTTCTTTGCTTACTGTCAAAAATGTATTTTCATTTATGATAACAACACCTCTGAAGGATACATGAAAGCTGTAGGAAATATATCTTACCTTTTAAGTAATAATTGAGACAACTATGGATTTTAAAATAAGTAGATGTCATCAGTATTTCAGTCCAAAGGCTAATTTAATGTCCTTGCAAATGTTTTTACATGCACTATATTCCTTCTGGTTTGTGCATATGTGGGTCCAGTAAATATCTAAGGCAGCAGCTTGTTCACCGCTGGCATGCCTCTGCTTTTGTTGAAATGAAAAACATTATTCTGCAGTCAATATCTAATTTCCCTGTTTTCCCAGGTAGAACAAACAAGAGAAAATACTCTCCCCGCCTTCCTCACAGTCTTCCTGTTACAGGAAACTGCATTTCTTCCTTTCTCTGTCTCTCTTTCTTACTGTCTTCTCTTTTCTCTTCTCTGTTTCCTCCTGTATCACACACACACTTACAAACAGCCACACTTTTATTTATTTCTTTGACTGACTGACCCCTCTTCCTGACCATGTTGCATGCTGCTGGGAGTTAATAATAAATCCATTTGCTTTCTAATTACTTAGTTGTCCTAACTAATCTTATACTACACTTTCCACAGTCTGGACTTAAGACGGCCAACTTGGCCTGGGGTTTAATACAAATAAACAGACAGACAACAGACAGTCAGTAACACATACTCATAAGTGCACAAACACATCTAAATCGAGGTACCTCTTGCTGGGGCTCTTGGGATTTACTTTATCAAAACAAAACCTAGAAATGACAAAAAACCCCAGATAAAGTAGCCACATTCTCCCTTCTCTATGTGTGTCAGCTGCTGTGCTCAACTGTGTGCACATTGGTGTGCACATATACGTTCACATTAGCATGTGTGTACACGTTTGCAGGATGTGTGGGGACGAAGCACTTATGAATAATAGAGCGCAAGACAAAATATGTATTGAGGTGTAATGGATCCGTGAGGCGAGACATTAGTATTTTTGCCCTACTTTCCCTCCAGCTTGTTAAAAGCAATTGTCTGGACAATCTGTCACACACCTCTCTCCTAGTGTGGCTTGAGATGTAAGTGCAGACACACACACACACACACACACATCCACCAGTGACCACCAAAGCTCTACCAAACAGGAGGCTCGGTGGCATGCTAGTTAGCCTGACATGTTAATGTGATGTGGTAGAGAAGAGTGCATGTTTTGTTGCTTGCTAAGATAAAGTGTCAGTGTCAAGCAATATAGAAGACCACATGTAGGCATAGGCCCTATTATAGTTTGATAAAGTTGCATAGTTATTGTCCTTAACTTGACCTAAACGTATAAAAACAATGCTAAAGGGTACCCAGAGCATTAGAAAGCGACACCAAGGGGTCTTGACAAAGCGTCCATATGTGACGCCCTGGGATGAGAACGGGAAGGAACACACTGTTGAGCCTTCAGTTATAAAGATTCACTAGCCGATTGGCCGTCGGGAGAGTCAGGACAATTTTTTATTTTTGTTTTATAATCTAGAAAGCAGGACAATCAGCGCATCCACCATGTCTCCATTTCTCTGCTGGTGTTAAGGGCTTTCATGCAGCTGGCCACATGTTTTAGCGTTTATGTGTATGAAGCCTTTTCAGACAGGGACAATAACGTCCGGACAGTAGCACCGCTCACGCCACACCCCCGAAACTACAGTCCGCAGCCGGACCCTTTTTGACAGGGGGCGACAGGGGGCGACCGGAGCGACCCTCCTCCTGCGTCCTCTTTTGGATCCGCAGGGTGTCATTGCGCTTCTCATGTGAACAAACAGGCAAACAGGCAAACAAGCTACTCTATAGGTAACCATGGCAACGGATTCTGCGCTGAATCTCTGTATTTTCTTTATAGACTAGGCCTATAGAAAACATTAAATAGCTTATAGGCTATCTAGTATAAATTACTGAAAGACAGATGTGTTTCTTTTTGTGCTGTTTGCTTTATGGACATTGTAAACAATAGTTTCTTTTGTAGGCTATGGGAGTGCTTTTTGGACTTTTGCATTATAGGCGCTTGCCTACTTACTGTTGTTGTAGGTTATGTTCAAGTTCAGTGAACATGGGTGTGTGTGAGGTTTTTTGATATGACTGATGCTTGTATGTGAAGATAAAATTTCAACATTTGAGCAAACTCTGTATATCATATTCTTATTTTTTGTGTCTAGCCTTGGGCATTTGTATGTGCTATGATTAGTGTAGCTTGCCTAGGCTATTTCTCTGTAGTTTTTGAAGGTGCACCCATAGCCATAGAATACCTTGAAAACTCAGTATTCACATAGCCTACTTTAATGACCAGTCCCAATTGTCTGTAGATGAACATAGAGGCAAAGACTATATCTGGTTTGGTACCAAATAGGGCTAGTCCACAAAAATTAGCGGTTTGGTGGTTTGTGTGAACCGGGTGGCCTGGGATGGAAATTCCCGGCTTGAATTATTGTGCCAGTCCGCCCCTGAGAGATGGTTCCCACCCGATGACCCTGGATTGACTTGCCTGCATTCTGACACTCACACACAAATTTATTTTGATAACATGCTACTTTATTTGGTAAGACTGGTCAAAGAACAAAAAACAAAAACCTCTCATACCAGCATTGTCCATAAGTGGTAGTAATGGTGGAATCAGTTATACAGTGATGCAGTGGTTGGACAACCGAGTGGACCCTGGCATTCTGATGAGGTTGCCTATCAAGCCAGTTGAGCCAGTCCCTGTAGATTAAACTTAGCAAATACAATGTAGATGCAATTACAATGTAGATAATGATCATACAGCAGAGTATCTGCTCTTTGCTTGAGTGAGGATAGGATTCAAATATGCTAAAGGTGCACTCAGTCAGAGAATGGTGTGAAAGGTTTTTTGATGTAATTAATGGCTATTTGTAATTTGTAAGGTCAAAACATCATTTAACATGAATACTGGGTTTCCATTAGAATGCTCACCCAACCTTTTGCACATTTTCACTGTTCACTGAACAAATGATAAACAAACTGTAGCTAATCCTAAACAGTTTGGAAGGATAGAAGAAGGACAGCTTAAAACGACCAAAGGGAGGAGGAAAAGACATATCATGTGTGTTGTTGATTGTGTAAATGTGTGTGTCTTGTGTTTAGGTTGTTCACATTCTGTATGCAGCAGGTGTGCCCAGTGTCTTTTGTTGTCATAATCGATACGCCATAAAGTAAAATCAAACTAGAATTGATGTTCTTTATTTCTTCAAGACAGAAAAAAATTAATTCCTGTGAGCTCCCAAAGACATTTTATGTCTCTCCTTTAGCTGTAAAAGACAGATCCACAGCAGAAATAAAGCCTCTTACAGAGTCCCCTCTAGCCATCAACTGCACTGACAGGATCAGATTTAACACCGCGCTTGATTTTCTCAGCCCTCCAAGAAACGCAAGAAATGACTAGCATTTCTCTGCCACCCCTTTGTCTTGCTGGAGATCAAAAGCGAACTAGACAGATACTGTGTAGTTAAAATACACATAAGGGCTCAGTGCAAGTAGCTACTACTGTTCTTGAGAACTGTGTGGAGAGAGAACAGAGAGCCAGGCTTTACGTGGCTCTGTCCTGCCACTTCAGCTATTTCTCAACTGTGATGATAAATAAAAGGTGGCCTTCCTTAATACCTGGAGGAGGTAATTATGTGATTTGTATTTTTTGCTCTTTCAGCAACTTTTATCTGTTAAATGTAATATCACATAATGACGCAATTATATGTCGATACATTTTTTCATATAGAGAAAATGAAATGTTGCTGGTTCCACCTTCCAAAAGTATCTTTGGGTTTTGGAATGATCAAATGAACAAAAGACCTCATCTTGGTCTCTTGTGATGGGAATTTTTTTCCACCGTATACAACAGGGTAATGGAAATAGTAATAAAATGCAGCCTATATCTAGAGCATCTAAAGATTATTGATGGATACCTTTATACATTTGACTGATTTTCTCCATCCATCCATCCATCCATCGTCAACCGCTTATCCTGCGTACAGGGTCGCGGGGGGCTGGAGCCAATCCCAGCTGACATCGGGCGAAAGGCGGGGTACACCCTGGACAGGTCGCCAGTCCATCGCGGGGCACTGATTTTCTCTACTTGCTTAAATTAATAAAAATGATATGCATAACATTTAAGATAATAAAAGCGAGAATATGATGTCTTGCAATACCTGTGATTTCAGGTACCTTCGTCATAACTTATATATTGGTTTGATACCACTTACTGTCATTAATAGAAAACAAGGCAAAAATGACAATTATGCTCAATTCTGCGCAGACTTCAGAGTTCAGTTTGGTTTTACCCACCCTGATGCTTAGGAGAGAGAAATGCTCAGTCTCTCATCACATTATGTTAGCTTGCTCAGCTGAGTCTGCGATGCCAGTTATGGTTAATAACCCCTCACCCCTACGCCCCAACAGCATGCAAGGTCAAGCTAATGAGTGCTCGTATGGGCCTGAGGTGATGGTTGGAGTGGGGATGGCGGTAGCTGATTATTTGAGCTTCTTTGATGAAAACTTCCTCTAGATAGCAGAGCTGAGTGAATCAGGGAAGGGTGGGATAAAAAAATGAAGATGGAAAAAGCAGGCAATGACTGTCAATGATATTAAAGGCCTCTTCTGGTCCACTGATGAAAGACTAATCATGATAAATGCTTCCTAAGTCTCGTTCATTTACTTGTAGACACACATACACACACACTCACGCTCACACACACACTCACACAGACAGACAAAATCATTTTACTAACCAATCCTTGAACTATTTTAGAATAAAACCAAGTCACGCTTAAAATAGGGGGGGAAGTGTACAAAAGAGAAATGGAAAGTGAAAATAAGTTTTGAAATATGGCTCCACTGGGTGTTTTTTATATTATAGTTTTGTATATCCTTCATATGAATTTAATTAAATATATGCATCAAAACAGGGGTTACGGTGAACACAGGGACGTAGATCTGCAAGATGTTGTTTATGCTGCTGTTTTTCTTCCTTCAACTGCATATCATGGGTGAGCAGCAGTTTGAATTTGAAAGCAAATGCAAATGATTTCTGGCATATGTTGACATTTGCAGAGATTTAACCGTCTCTATTTTTATTTTAAAAGACTGAATGTAAAGTGCTGCCAGTGTGCTGTACATGTGAATCCTACTGTATGTATGGTGAGCACATACTGTATGTTGTCTGTTGCTGTGCGCACAGATGATTGGAGTGAATTCATAAACCTAATATCACTCATTGTGGCTCTCATCGCTGCTCTGTGCTGAACAAATGTACAAAATGTAGCTTAAGGTTTTAGACATGAATGCAAGTTATAGATGCAAACACACTGATGCTAACATAAATTAATTTTCTGTTTCTCTTTAGCACACAAACACGCACAGTGTTTACACACTCTCGCGCGCACACCAAAACACACACTCCCTCATGCACCAGTGCTTTTTTATTTCGCACATTTAATTCATTGAGTGAGTTGGAGTCTCTCCCCATCTCTCCTTGTCTCTGCTGCAGTTAATGACTTCTGCCTAATGTCTCCATAAGCTCTATTGAGAGGAATGAATGCCAGGTAAAGCTGCAGGCCATATCACATTTCTGCCTCTCTCTGCTAAAGTACATGGTCTGCCTACAGTAATTATCACAACACAGAGAAGAAATTCAGCACCAGCGTGTGTGGGGCCGTAGCTCAGGGGCTTGTCTGTATGAGTGTGTGTGATTATTTGTGTACAGTATTTGTGTATGTGATTGAGCTACTCTAGATTCAGTGTCAATATAAAGGAAAGGAAAAATACAATTGCCAGGAGGTAAGAATTAAAATCCGACACATTACTGAAAGGGGTAATTTTCATTCTGCATCTTGAGTGTGACTCGAGAAGTAGACAACATTAATATGTGCTGTCAAATGAATTGATTTAAGAATTTTAACACATTGTGCTGCTATTAAACTTCCGGGGTTTACTGATTTTCCTGTTGAACATGAAAAGTACATAAAAATAAAGGCTGAATGGAAAAGCCTCACTTGTGTCATACATTTGTATTGTTTTCTGTTTTTTTCCATATCTTTCTCTCAATTATTCATGGTCATGTTTGTGGCCAATCGGAATTGTGATAAATGACCCAATTCTGAACAAATGAGGAAGTCAAACTATTCCAAACCCTAGGATGTCAATTTGACTGATGGCACCGCAGATAAAGTATTATCAGCTCAGTGTTGTTGCACTGGTTTTGCTTTGTTTAATTAAGCAGTTATGCCTTGATTCCACCGGGCACGCCTCTATAATGTTGTGTCTGCGACCCGGTTTTGTTCTGTCCTCTGCACAGCTTCATGCTCCACCAAGAACGTTTCAGAAGCATTTTGCATGACCAGTTTTTCTCAACTTGCTCAGATATTGTTGATTTAAACCTTTTCCCCTTGATTTTTGTGCTTCTAACATGAGTATGATATGTAGTTAAATGGGTTTCTTTTTACATCTGTTTTAATTGTGTTGATTGTTGATATATAATCAGGAGTCTGCACACGCTGTTGTTATTTTGAAAATGAATGGACTACTAGGTGCCTTTTCTTTGTCTGACTTCCTGCTTGGTTTGATCTGCTCTTTGCAGCTTGACAGTGGCTTCTTAAACAAAGACTAGCTGTGTATTCTCTGCAGCGAAGCCGCTTCTGGAACGTTTCTGGGGGTGCAAGCATAGACTGTATAAAAGAGGTGGAGAGAGCCACCATGATGTCACCCATTGGTTTGAGGACTACCGTTTTAAAGTCTCGTGTTTGGAATATTGGTGGACATCTTGTTTTTTTGGAACCAGAAGTGACCATATGTGGACGAGAAGGTGGAGCTGGGGAGGGATATGTAATGCTACTCCTGACAGGTCGCTGTGGTAGCAACTTGTCTATCACAGGGTAGCTAAGCCCTAAAGCATACTCTGCTTTATTGTCTATTTTACTCTAAATGGAACCAAATATATACAAAGTGAACATCATGCTGTATTGAAGAAGACCTGAAACTAGACTGGGACCATAAACTCATTAGGAAAGTGTTTACTGAGGTGATAAATCAAGTGAGAAGTAGGGTCATTTTGTCATAGACTACTGTATTATCTGACTTTTTTTTGCGACAAGTGAAGTCACCCCCTACTGGCCATTAGAAAGAATACAGGTTAAAGGCAATAGGCACATTGGTAGGAGGTAGACGTTGTAATGTATGCAGGAGCTGGGTTTTCAGACAGAATGTGTTTTGTATTTCTCTGTGTACTGATGTTTGCCTGTCTGCATGTGACAGAGAGAAGCAAGATTTGTATCAAATCACATTAAACCTCGCCATTCATCCATCCATCCACCCACTGATCCAGAGAAACAGAGAGAGCACAAAAGTGAGTGAGCACGGGTTATTCCCACATGATTTACCACTCATATTAAAACAGGAATATATTATATCTCAAATTCAATTTGAGAAGAGGGCAGTGTCAGCATTTTGCCTGTCATCTCCAGTGATGGGAAGAGACTGGGATGGATGTGAATGCCTTCTCTTATTTAACTCTGATTCTGATTCTCCTGTGGCTTGAGCAACCACACTCACACTCACACACACACACAAACACAAACACAGAGCAAATACATACTTTTGACTTGACGCTGACAAAGGAGTTTTTAACCTAATCCTAGTTAACGTTTGAGAAATAAGCTGTCCTGCAGACTTTACTGCAGTGTGGAACAATTGCATGAAATGCAGAAGAAAAATTGTTCTCATCTGACAGTCCAACACTTTAAAATTTAGAAAAACATTGCTGTCATGACTTACTTTCCAGTAACTGTTAAGTCTTGACGCTTGCACACGCAGAGATTTGACTGACGTAATATCATGCATGTATAAACATATTATATACATGCTACATCATACTGAGTGTATATGGAGCACCCTTAAATTATAGAAAATGCAGGGGCTGAGGACAGTTCCTTCTATCTGTCACATCATGTGACTCCTCAGTATGCACGTGAATATGCCTGACTGTCTGTCTGCCACTTACAAATTTACAAACGTCATCCAGAGAGAGCAGAGGAGAGAGGTGCATGGTTTGTGTATGTGTTGTGTGGTCACATGAGGTGATGCTGTACTTACCTTTGAAGCTTATTGCTCGCCCCCCTACTCACAGCAACTCTGCAAAACAAATACAGCAGGCGCAGTACTGACTACTGAGTTAAATTCAGTGTTATTTAGATAGCACCAATGCACAACAGAACTTATCTCACTGTACTAAACTGTACTCTTTGTGATATTATTACAGTTTTTTTCAATTGCTAAGATGCAATGGTCACAACTGAAGACACTTTTTCAAAACTCTTCACACAGTCTGCATTATCAACATGCATCTTGGCCAAACACTTAATTTGACCTCCAAAAGTCACTCAAACCACCAAAAGACTTCATACAAGTCTCAAAATAGACTCGTTCAACCAAAACACTTGCTTAAACAATTATCATTTAGAAAGCATACAGTTTCACTCGTAACACACTGACCTACAAAACACTAAAACAGGGAGCATTACATAAATGAAGAACTTTTATCTTTGAAGTGTGAGCGAATAAATTAGGTTTTCATTATACAATAACAATAACTTCTTTTCACTTTGATGGTACTAAAGTATATGTAACAAGAATGCATCAGAAATGCAGCAATTTGCTGCAAACAGTAATACAAATAAGAAACACCTCAAAAACTCATAACGTACAGTACTTGAGGGTGCTGGTCCTCCCTCTCTGTTGCATTTGGCCACAAGTTCTCATCAACATCACATCTTATGTCTTCCCTGGCGATGCATCTTGGAAAGTATCTTCTGGAATGTCTAATCCAACCCTGGCAGTCTGCAGGAGAAGTGTCTCCACATCCCGCATTCATGGCATCCAGTAAGGTCATCTGGTCATGTGGATGGTGGTCACACATCTTCCACCTCCATGCAGAGAAAAACTCCTCTATGGGGTTTCGGAAGGGGGAGTATGGAGGCAGGAGTAGTACTGACATCCTGGGATGTGCAGCGAACCAGTCTGTAACTGCAGCAGAGTGGTGGAATGCCACATTATCCCACACAACAACAAAGATAGGGGAGTTTCTTGCTCCTCTCTCCTCCGCTGGCGCAAGGCGATTATGCAGGTCATCCAGGAAAGACATGAGCCTCTCCATATTGTAGGGACCAATGAGTGGTTTGTGTAACAGCAAACCATCATTGGACAGTGCTGCACACATCGTGATGTTAGCTTCTCTCTGCCCTGGGACATCCAAGGTTGCTCTCTGTCCAATCACATTTCTTCCCCTGCGGCGTGTTTTTGCCAGGTTGAATCCAGCTTCAGCCACAAAGATGAATGTATGTGCAGTTTCCCTGGCTTCCAGCTCCATTACTCTCTAAAATACAGTAAATACACAGTTTTACAGGACTTCACATTATGCATCACTGTGTATGTTCCCTAATTGATTATTGAACAGACATCTTACCTGGACATATTGATAACAGTTCTTTCACACGTTCACAGTTTCTCTCGAATGGTACAGTGGACAACTGCTTTGTCCTTATTTTATGTTTCTCCAGCACTCTGGCAATTGTCGTTGTGCTGACTGAATTCACATTTCCAAAAGTGATATTGTCTGCCTTCTAAGATTTTCTACTTATTTCAATCTGGTCACTGCAGAAATGCAGTACATTTACAATCAATCTGTTTTGAATGTGTTTTTAACAGTTTTGGACTCAGTGTGTCAGCATTTGAAAAATGTGCTGCAGATATACAGTGTTTTGCAGGTGGTGAAGTAGTAATCAGAAAAGAGTTCATGAATTTTGAAGAAAGGGGTCATTGACTGCATTTTGTGTGAAAGCAATGAAAAATGATTCACAGTTTGGTCCACATATACTTCTGTTGCGCTGACTGTGTGAAGAGTTTTGACAATGTGACTTCAGTTTTGACCAACACAGGTTAGCAATTGAAAAAAACTGTGACAAAGACCCAACAATTCCCCCCATGAGTAAGCACTGCGCGACCCAGGCAAGGAAAAAGTCCCTTTTAGCAGGTAGAAAACTAAAGGTTGTTGTGGTACAGACATCAATGAAAAATAAATAATAGTACTAATAATGATAGCAATATTAATGATAATAACAATAGGACTAGCAGATCCAGACTCTACAGGTCCTGAGCCAGGAACTCCTGTGGAAAGCAACAGAAGGTGAGAGAAATACTAAAAGTAGTCTGTCAATGGGAAGAGGTCAAAAGGCAACAAAACAACAATACAATACTGTGGTTCAGGAACAGGGTAAAGAAATACTGTTATTCATTTCTTAGGGTTTATTTTAGTTTAGTTTTAGCTGTGAGTGTAAAAGAAAACTCAGAAGTCTGGGGTGAGGTGTAGCCTGAAGTTTTCATTATACAATATACGATAAGGAGTGATTCTGCTGTCTTGCAAATGACAGGAGGATCATTTCACCACTGAGAGCCCAGGAGGGTGAAAAGTCCAGACAGAGCGCAGTGATAGCCCGGGCGCCACAGGGAAGAGATGCTGAGCACCTATTAACTACAGAGTGCAAAGCTGGAATATAAGGTTGAGCCATTGCTTGGAGGTAGGGGGTACAGTTCCTGTTGGATCCTTCATATTGTTGTCAGCACTAAGGTGACTTGGAGGAATTTAGAAAGGTGGACTGCCTATAATGGGTGAATTGCATGGCAGAGACAGAAGTGCACAGGGAGCAGAGCCAACAGGGGGTCTAGTCGGGGAAATGACGGGCTTGGACAAGAACTTGAGCAGAATCCCTGGTGAGAAAAGTCTGGATTTGACAGATGTTGTAAATCTTCTGAATCGCGTTGTAGCAAAGTGAGGTTTAAAAGGTCACTGGTGGTCACACTGGGATCCTCGGCAGAGAGGTACTAGGGTCAGGGGAGTGTTATTACTGAGGTGTAGAAGTCTCGCTGAGAGTAGGATTTGCAGCAGAAAAAAAAGAGAGCACATTTTTTTTAAAGGTGCTTAAGCTGTGGGGCAGAAGTCCACAAAGGGATGTGGAGCCACAAGTGATTTTGTAGAAAAGTTATTAAAAGACATATTCTCTCTTAAAATACGAATGACCCACATGAGAAAGCAGCTTACAGAGACAGACCAAAAGCAACAGTAGAAAAAGTAACTGGCATACAGAGAAACACGACAACTTAAAGAGTTTTAACAGCTAAAAGGAAGGCAATTACAATTTGTAGACTGGCTGACTGGATGACTGAGTAACATGTGTCATTATGATATCAAAGGGTTAAAGCAGACATGAGGTGTAAAAAGCCTGCCTTTACACATAGACCATTGGGGACTCCGTATGAATACATTTCCCTAGCTCAATACCTTTGAAGGTGATGGAGTCCTTGAGTACTGAAAAAGTGAATTTAAGTCTGGATTTAGGGTGAGGCAATGTTTGTTTGTAATTGTTTTTTAATGAAGAGCGTCTGTTTGCTGTACAAGGTGGATGAAACATCTGTCTCTGCCAGATAGCTGTCTGAGCAGAAAAGTTTGAAGAGGCTGAACGTTTTGGAATATGTCGGCATTGCCTTTGTTAAATGTGTTCTAAAACAACAAGAGAACATCAAACACTGAAACGTCTAGTGTCCCCTTGTTCAGTGATGGATCAGCATGGCTGCAGCAGCAGAAGCTGTGTGGTTAGCGCTGTTGTCTTAAACTAATAGCCCTTATTTCTTTCATTGCAAGGTTTATGTTCTACACTCTGCTGTCATTTCTTCCCACAGTCCAAAATACCCTCAAGGAAATGGAACATTTGAAATATATGAATATATGTGTATAAATTTTATCTAACATAATGTTTTTGTTGTTGCACTTTTCATGTCCTAGCAAGGTTTCACTATAAACACAATTGTTTGAGTATGATTGTGTGATATGATTGAAAACTCCAGAATACTAAGTGGAGGTTGTGGTAAGATTGTTTTGTGAACTACTGTTTCCAAGGTCAGGAATTAACTTTCAGTCTAATATTTCATTTTGTTAATCAATCCATTATTCTAAAACTTTTGAGACATCAAATCTAAAATTTCCTTGATTGACAAATGACATAAATCTATTGACACACAAGCCTGATTCCTCCTATCTGAGCTTTGGCAGCAAACTTCTTCAGCGCTCCACCTCACCAGCTCCTGATTTTAGGTTTGTGGCGTGCCAATTGCCATTCATCGAGGTGAGTCATAACTCTGCCTAAGAGCACTCATTGAAGGTTGCGGAAAGGAAATAGGCTCATATATATGCAAAAGTTAAAGGTGTGGATCGCATGTTAATGACCAAATGCATCAGATTTTGCCCCTGTAAACACAGCAAACACAGGCGATCGCTAATAGAGAGAGTCTATGGTCAGTGCTGGGAGAAGGAGGAAGTGACTCGCGGCTGAGCACCTGCTAATCACAGTTCAGGTCATGTTATCTGATTTAACACTTAGAATTCAATGTTGGAATGGCTGCAAATAAAATTTTGATGATAAATGTATGTGAGACTATTGTATGTGCATATGACCTTTTAAGAGCATCAAGGGCATCTATCTATGACTCTGCATTCCAGACTCATTCTGTAATGGTAGGTTTACGATGGTCCTTGGTAGTTGCTGCTCTTTCTGTCTCCTCTGCTTTAAGATGATGCTGTAAATACAACTTCAAGTTCACTTCAAGTTATGGCAGTTTGATGGAAAAATTTCAGTCTTGCTCACTTTCATAAATTTCATTTTTAGAAATTAAATCCCAGTGAAGCATAATTAGCTTAATTTTAAATCATCACAACTCTTTGCGCACTGCATTAGTCAATTTTATCTTCCCAAGAATTTTGATACATGTCCACCTCCGTGATGCCACCCCCACTTTCACTAATCCCTTTCTCAGTGAAAAGCCTCAAAGATAGCTGTGCTGTATATAAACTTTCATTACTTATCGCTTCCCGATTCCCACTCTGACTCTTTCTTAATACTTTTTAATACCCTGCCATTTCCCAGTGGAGGGCTACATGCTGTCTCAGCAGCGGACAGACAAAAGCAGCGAGGGACATGGAGAGAGATTCAGGGGCTTAGTGTCTATGGGAGGGTGACCCTATATTGTTCCAAATGCATAAGGGACCAAAAAGAAAACCCGTGGATGAGGAGCCTTGGCTTAGTGCATAATGCATAAAATGAATTTCTAACCCATGTCTACTCGTTTGCCACTTATTCACTCTAATTCCTCCCATCCCGCCTCCCTTCCCTCCTTCCATATCTTGCTCCTGTTCACTTTACTCTTGGTTGAACGGCTCATGAAATTGATGTCGTAGCAGGATCACGGGTATATGCATGTGTGCATATGAAGGAAAGTGGTGATAAATTAGAAATACTGTGAATCTGATTGTGAGAAAGGAGTCAAAGTGCAAAAGAATAAATGTACAAGTGTGTGTGTGTGTGTGTGTGTGTGTGTGTGTGCGCGTGAGAGCGTAAGTGAATGTGTTCCTAGGGTCTTTGTGTGCATCAGAAAAGAGACAGTGTCCCTGCTTTTAAAGGCAGGTACAGTTGCAGAACGCTGAGCGCAGTTAGCTTTTCTCTCGGTAATTGCTCCTCGCCGTAAATGCTAATTTGGTGTCATGACTGCTTGACTGAGCCGCAGATGGGATTTTAAAAGTACCCAGCCTCTGTCTAATTTCATTCTGTTTAACCTCTTTGTGCATGCGTTCTAATGTATGTGTATGTGGTTGTCTGTGAGCTTCAACTTAAACTGACCATTCTGTTTGTGATTTAACGGTTTGTAAAACGCCTGTGGCCCCGCTTTTCTTTGTATTTAAATCAATCTATTGTTGCACTTTAAAGCCAAAAATCCCCAGAGACTTTAATCCGTAAGGCAAGATGGAAAAATCAATGCATATGAATCACAAGGAGTGTAGGACATATTCTAAAGATGCAGGGGGTATAAAAATGCTATACATCAAGCAAACTCTTAAATATACATTTGTTTTTCTGTTGTTGAAAAAGGTGTGAAGCACTGTGTGATTGATGCCATGTTGCTGTACTGTCATTGAATGCCCCCAAGCAAAGCAATTTAAATGAGTTATAAGCTTGAGTTGGAAAGATCATTTTTGCTATTATAGGGATTTAAAGTGTTTAAAGTAACAACTTTACATCTGCAAAACACTGTTATTAACGGTTTAATCCGCAAATCATGGGCTGTAATGTTTGAGATTCATTTTTGGAGGACTTTTTTGTGTGTGTGTGTGAGCATATGTGTGGACGTTTGTGTGTGTGAGGGGGTTATTTTGACGCCATTTTCACAGCATGTTGTCATCTTTTTTCTTTTTACTGTCTGATGATTACTCTGATGGCTTTGCAAGTGCCTTCACTGTGTGTGAGAGAATGAATTTATTGGTGTCTCTGTGTGTGAGCTTACTGTATGTGTGTGCCTATGGATTTGTGTGCATGCTCTACTGATTTGAATGTGCTTTCACTTGTTGGGTTGTCACATCAGGTTGCATTTTGAGGCTGTAATACACTGAATCTATAACATGCCCATAAACATCCTCTTCTCACATCCGTGGACTTCAGAAAATAACTAAATAGGGACTACATGACAGTTTGTCACTGTCCACATGCCATCTTTCATTGAAGGATTTTTTAAACAAACCCTCTATAAGGTGCAGCTGCGCTACAAAGCGTATTTAAGGATGTAAAATGGGCATACTGGCAAAATGTCGTGGAAAGATGTCAAAAAGATTACCAATGATTAAAAGATACCAAAGATTTACATGAAATCATGTAAAGGATTACTAATACATATATATGTATCACACAAAATTGGATGTCAGACTACGGTTATTTACAATTGTCTGGGTTCAGCAATACTACTACTACAGTATATGTGGATTATGTTTATTTGTGCCAAAACAGATTAAACTGTCAAATTTTCCATGGACATCAGGTGCTGATACTGAGTTGCAATATACTTTAATGGTAAATATTTGTGTTAATGCACAAAACAATAAAAAAATACAAAAAAACATGAGCTCTCTTTCCTTCACTGAAACAGGCTGATCAGGTAAATCCAGGTGAAAGCTGTGATCCCCATTTAATTTCACCAGATAAAGCCACCTCAATCAGCGTAGATGAAGGCTTGGTAATAACTTAAATAGGATTTTAAAGTCTTTAGACCCCCGAGACGCTGACTGTGTGAGTAAGAGAATGAACAAAATAAGATTCATGTGCCTTTGAAGGGGGTAGGATTGAAGGTGCCAGGCTGGTTCGAGTGTGTAGAGAACTGCAACACTGCTGGGGTTTTTCAAGCTCAGCACTGTCCTGTGTTTATCTAGATTGGTCCACCTCCCAAAGGACATGTGGCTACCACCAGGACTGAGGTCAAAGGAGGTTGACACACACTGAGCTGAATAACAGACATACTACAGAAGTATTGGGTACTTTCACGACAACTACTGAATTGCTTCAATACTAACAAGTTTTGAAAAATGCCTTATCTAATAATGCTGCCAATTGGCTGTCTAATGTCGAGGCATGTAGGAAAACACTACGTTATGCTCAGAGAAGGGGCTCACTGTTTTTTATACCGCCAGCTGCTTATCTGCAGCGATAAGTGAACTTTATCTGCTTGAAGGTTAGTCCACCTGGACGAAAGCCCAGGCGCATCCTCTCCTCACCACCACAGGGATGGATAACGAGCCGAGATGGAGAGTGATTTTGGTGGCAAATATGGTGTTGTTTACAGAGCGACAGGTGAATGGAGAGAAATACTACAGAAGTTCACAAGGTTGATGTCAGACCATGGGCTAGCTGCTCTTCGTACAGAGAAAGTAAGGTCTCACTCTGTTACTGACCCCGTCTATCATCTATCAATCTATCCATCCATCTATCTATTATTTTATGTGACACACTCCATGTTGCTGTAACCTGTCAGGGTTATTTCCTGCAGAAAGTAATATTTCTTCTGCTGAGACAAAAATCCTTCTGACAGGGAGGGCCACTGCTTCATATATATGGCATTTTCCAGGATGGGATATCTCATTAAGATTGGCATTAGAGGTTTCCTGTGACATAATTTGTTTCCAGGGTGAAGGAGCTGTGCACTCCGAGGGAGACTTCCCACATCAGCCGGTGCCATTATCCCTGGGATCACATACACATGGTCTGCTGAATATCACCATATCAAGACTTGTCGTCTCGGTTTTCTTCCCTACTTGCTTACTTTCCATCTTTACTGCCTTGCACTTCTTTCTTTTACATCTGATAAATGCAGATCCAGCACCTGTTATCTCCCGAGCGCTCTCAATATGCCACGCATGTGTTGTGGGGCCAATTTTCAGATGTGTGAGTGAAATCTTTCACTGTGTGGGGAAAAAAAACTTGTGAAGCTGCGGTAAGAAGGGCATCAATAACTGTTGTCAATATGATATATTTTACATATTTGTTTCTTCTCAGCATATACCCAATTGTAGCATGATATAAGTATAGCTCTTCCTGACAGTGGCAATGCTTCATGCTTTGAAATCTGCAATAATACTTGGATTTTCATATTTATTCTTCTATACTTTCATATTGCATATTTTTACTCTATACTTGCATATTGCATATTTTTCCTTCAAAATGTTGAAGCAGGAGAGAGCAATCATTCGGGGTTTTTATCCTTCATCTTCCCAATATTCTAATGATCTTACACTGCTTTCCCTCTTGGGCAATGATAATGATGCATATCAAGTTTACAGCCTTGAAGGGATGCAAAAAACCAAGTAAATTATCCGGCGGTATAGGAATTAGAAATTTTGCCTGTAAGTCTGTGGGGAGTCAATATCTCAGCAGTAGGCAATGAGCGCACTGTAGAATTGCAGAGAGACTAAATTGATGTAGCCTCACATGCAACGATATTGCTCTTTTGAATTGAACCCATGGAATCTCACTGTTGTGAAATCACTACCTCTTTTTCTGTATAATTCTCCCCCTCTCTGCACCGGTTTGTGTGCACACTAAAACTAACAAACAATATATGCACTCACTTGTAAAGTATTAGCCTGTCCTGCTGCCTTGCTCCTTAACTGGAAAGAATCAATAATGGTGGTGGCTGGAAGGCAGACTTACAGGCGGGCTAGCTGAGGAATCCTGGATGATAAGGCCAAAATGTTCCACTCCAGAAGCCTTCAATAATCTTTATTGACCACATCAGAGCAAGACAGCAGTGACTTGGCATGGTCATCCTGCAAAACCTCCCCCACCGATCCTCTTCTTTTCTACAAAATCAAAAATTTAAAAACAATCTTTTTTCATAAGAGATGTTTCCGAGAATGCTGACATGTTGACCCAAAGAGTCTGTTTAGTTTCTGACTCTTGACATTCAGGTCTGGGGAAATAAACTGATTTTCAGACTCCCACATTTGATCAACATGTTTCCTGAACTGATGAAGAACTAGACAATCATCCAGCCAGGATGGCAGGTTTACAGTTTTTCTCAATCACTTTGGCATAATTGTCGAATGACTTTTAAACTTTGTCAAACTATATGACTATTTTTATGAACATTAGGTCAATTGTTCACATGACTATAGTCATATAGAATTACTGCACAAATCGCTCTGAGTAAGCCTTGCAGATCAAATACTTTGCATGTGTTTGCTATTACATCATACTTCTCTCAAATGCAATTGCACACATGTTCACTGTGTAAATCCCTACATGCTAAGTAGAGCGACCAACAATCACAATATCCTGTCACACATATATTAGAAATATAATAATTATGTGGTAATGTTGTGAAAGTTGTCAGATGGATAGACGTACATAGGCTAGAAAGGGAACAATTCAATTTCCTCACAATTTTGAGCAACCAAACGCAACTGCTGTCCAATTTAGTTGACAGGTAAAACTCAAAATCGATCACTTCTCAAACACATTTATACTGCAAGGATAAGACTGACTGTTACAGCTGTGGAATATGGAGCATGCAGGAGACAGACTGTGGCTAGAGTCTGCCTGTGCAAGAGGAAGGGGCATTAGAGTGTGGGGTGGTATGGTGAGAGACGGGCAAGGAAGAGGGAGTGGGGCAGAGGACGAGGAAGAACCAGAGAAAAGCAAAGACAGAGAGAAATTTCAAATGAGATATAGGCAGCAATTATAGGACATGTAATCAACCATGGGCTAAGTGTAACAGAGGCTGGTCGTGGAGGGCCGGTCCACAGTGTGGTTAAAGCCGCTAACAGCAGCTTTATGGTCTGAGCAAGCTAGCTGCTGTGTGCTATTCAACAACATTGCCAAGCAAACTCCTTTTTTGTAGTTTGACCGTGTCTTTTTCAGACGTAGCTATATCATTACCTTCAGTGCATGTGTTTCAAGTCAGTTTATATACCACAGCAACGCACGTACGTGCACACGCGAACTCGCGCCGGTGTGGAGCAGAATGGCTGTCCACAACGAACTACTGCGCTGTAGTAACTTTATAACTAAATTTCCACAGAAAGCAACATGAAAAACAGCTGCAGGCTTCCGACACACTACGCTCCTTAATTAGTGAGATTCAAATGAGGCTTATTGTCCACAGTTTCTCTAGACTGTCCCTCAGGACCACAACGTTAGTCCAAAATCGCTGAGCATGCTAGCCACGTTAGCTAACCTTTAAAATAAACAGTAAAACAACACAAAACACGGCAACACTTACAGCTTCAGAGTTTGAAGTCGGGTCACATACAGCCCATTGAACCATTACAGAGCTTGTTACATGTTACATTTATTAATTTAACAAGCCTTGAAGTGTACAGTATGAACATTGCGGTTGTTGGCGGTGATTGCCATCCTCCGCAGTAGGCTTGACCAATAGCGTGATATTTAAATTTTGCTGTAGCACAATGTCTGATTTTACATAGAACTACCGGTTTTCTCCCAGTTGTTAATAAAGGCCTACTGACTATTACAACCTGAATTTCAACATGTAATGCTGTAAATAAAAAAGAAAGAAAGTGAAAGTGAAAAGAAAGAAGCTTTTAATAAATCTTTTTAAAGTGTGTGAATAAATCCACAATTGTAACTTTGACTCTTGAGGAAGAGGGCATCAGTGCTCCTGTGTGGCAGTAGCATGTGTATGTGTGTGTGGCAGGATAGGAACATTTAACACTTACTGAAGAGAGACAGCAACAGCTCCACCGGTGTTGTGCCGAGATGTCCGCACCTCATTGGAAATATTTATCACCATTGGTGGACCCCACAAAGGATATTAAATCGTTTTTAAATAGTACTTGGAATAGACCCGCGAGGAAGTTCTTTACACCAAACTCTTGACATGCAGTAGAAGCAGTTCAGCTGTCTTGTGACCTGTGTCGATGATCCATCTCAAGGTCAGAAAAGGAGGCTAAATGTTGTGCTCTCCACTGGTAACTGTCAAATTCTTCCCCTTGTGACTGGCAAACATGATCACGGGCTCCATGTCATCCAAAAGCCACAGCAGCTGTGATGGAAGACAAAATAAATTGTCAGCTTCCTCCATAAATACTGCCAGTGTCAATGCCAATATCTGACTCTCTCAGCAAGACACTGGCAATTTATTTTCAAATGTATGGCAAGTTCAAAAAGGTTATAAAAGACCTAAAAAGAAACAGGTTTCACCAAAATTTGCATTGGTTTATGCCACATAACCTACCATTTGGGAACTAAATTTATCACTCCTTATTTTTATTTAATTATTTGATTTTTATTAAACAAACAACTATTCCTAAAAGTTTATCACAGCTAAGTGTCCAGCAACCCACTATCAGTTAAAAGCACAGAAACGTCTTCTGTGTTTCGATGTCTTACTGTCCATTTTAAATCCAACTTAATTATTTTCTAAAGACAAAACTTGTTAAAATCACCTTAGTTGTTATCTCACTAACACATATGTCCAAAATAGCTTGTTATAGTAATGCTGGAACCCTTTTGTTGGCATAGTGGTAGCATAATTGGTTTGGTTGCTTGAGCCCATGCTTTTGTGTCTGGTCCCTGCCAAGTTCTTTGCTTCAATACTGCATCACCATTTTCTCATGCTGCCTAAAAAAAGTGTGTATTTTGTTTAATTATTATTATAACTACAACATGACTTGCAATCCATACTTGTGAAAATGCTCTTTTTTTGTACATCCTCAATAGATATTGCTTTCTCTCCTTGTACAGAGCATTGTAATTCTTTAACTGCTGGTGCATCAGCAGTCCGCCACTCGCCAATGCAGGCAAGTCTGTCAATCAAGACAGCCAATCTGCCAGTCAACAAAGCTTCCCACCTGCAAGCCAGTCAGTCAGCAGTACCTTATGAATACAGCCAGCCAGTAAGCCAGTCAAACATGCTCTTGCATCATTGATTTCCTAATTAATATCATATACCAGAGACAAACAAAAGCATCTGGTGTACTTCCGGAGAGAAAACGAGTGTGTATTGATGTTGTTCCAAATACCTTCAGGGCAAAATCATGAAACAAGTATTGGACTGTTTTGAACATAGCGAAACAAGTAGTTGTAATGCAGCATACTGCAAATTACTACTGACTTTTCATCCCCCCAATAATGTAATAAACAGGAAGAAAGAGTTAGAAAAACGCTTTTGCACCTTCTCATCTCAACTATTGCTTTGTAAATTGTATTTTAATAATACAATTTTCATTTCAGTCAGATTTTGGGATTTCTAAAAACCTGTCTTATGAGCCCTGTCACTATGTTGCATTGCTTCCCAGCTATCCTGTGTTGGAGAATTCATGCAAACCAAAAACCCACAAAGTCTGCTGGTTTCGCTGACATCTTCAACTTTGTTACAAGAACATTTTTTAAATAAAGTTAAACAGGCTCATCTTTGACTATTTTCCTAATCCTCAAAGTGAAAGAGTGCAACATTGAAAGATCAAAATATAATGCCCAACCCTTACGCGAAATGCACTGCATCTCTGCGAGAGAAGCAGAGCTTATGTGTGAGAAAGTCTAACGTGAGAACTTAAGAAGCAGAGTGAATCTGTATGTGTTAGTTGCACAAAAAAATGGGGAGCAGAGACTGTGTGTGGTATGTTGTGCTGAAGGATAAAAGAGCTACCCCAAGAGACTGCAGAGCAGAGTACAACACACACACATGCACACACTCTCCAGGAAGATTGCTTGTAGGTTAAATCTAGCCCCAACAGCAGCTCTTGCAGGGTAATCTATTCTACTCTGTGTCTGACAAAAGAAATCTTTTTTTTCTTCCCACCCTCCTTCCTTTCCTTCCTTTGTTCCTTCCTCTCTTAAGTTCTTTTTTCCCATGACTGGTTGTTTCTTCCCTCCTCTTCACGCCATCTGACTCAGTATTTCAAAATCTCATTAAAAACAAAAAATTAAACATTCAGAGTACAAAACAGAAGACTGTAAAATATACCATTAACCTTGAGACGATCAGGTCTAATAAAAGATAATAAAAGTGACTGTAACAGTCTTTAAACAGGGTTAATCTCCCTGGCCTGGTCAACTCAAGACCTCCAGGCACTGATACAAAAATGCAATCACCCATTATCTTCAGTGTATATTTTTTGGACGACTAATAGAGCTGTAATAAACTCCTGCTTTCCTCCCTTTAGACCTCCTTACTTTTAGTCTTTACTTGCTACACAACAAAGGATGAAAAAAACCTAATGAAACAACGTGATATTATTGGGTGGCGTACAAATAGCAATCCGGACATTTGTGTTTCATGTCTATGAATTTTAAGCTTTTCAAGTGTCATTTAACGCCAGAGACGGTGCAATTCAGCTGTGGACCTGCAGGAATGCAAATGAACTCAGCTGGCCTTCATCAGGTGACACTGGGCATCATGGTAACAACAGCAAGGTGGTCCTCAGTCTTAATAGTCAGGTAAAACTGTTGACAGGACACCACAAACTGCAAACAAGGTAATTTATAATTCTTTCTATAATAAATGTTAGATTTATGGAGGTTTAATGTATGTAAAATGTAGGACCTAAGAACTTAGAGGTGGGTCCAGCAGGAGAAACACTACTGCATACCCCGGAAGCTAGAAACTTTTTTTTTGCAGATCACCTCAATTCAAAATCACACAAAAATGTCAACATCTTTTCTCCTTCACACACACCTGTTGTTTTCTTGCTGATGTACTTCCAAAAGAAAATTTGAATTACTTTCCCATACTGATGGAGACAGGAGACTCTCGAGGTGAACATACACATTGAATAAACTCCACAAATAAAGTTATGAAATAAGCATATGCACAAAGATCCAGAGGCAAACTCCTTGTGTGTTGAAAATCTACTAGACAAAAACTTTATTTTGATTCTGATATAATGAGTGACTTGCTTGCTGAACTCTAAACTAACTAAAATGTCTTAATGTCCAATTAAACACTTTCTCTTTGCTCTTCATTATAAAGTAAGCAGACACTAAAATCCTGTGACAATTTGGAGGGGATGCATCTTTATGTCTGAGATTCAAACCCATGTAATCACATGCACCTCCTAAACTAAGCTAAAAAGTCTCCATCTCATACCTTGTAGAGTTTACTGTAAGGCTAAATCAGTGTGAGCACAGACTGATTGAAGGTTTAAGCCATTGCTTTAGGACCTATTTTATGAAGAGCAAAGTTATTACATTGCTGTTTTGCCACAAGTTCTCCCTGTTGCTGAACTGTGAGCATTTCATAGGTCCCCACTCTTTACTCTGATACTTTTTCCGCATCAATTTGGGCAGCACTAACCAGAAGATTAGAGACCCAAGCTCGGGACCAGAAGATTACCAGTTCGAATCCTTGGACAGCTGTGAAAATCTGGACAGGGGAAGAGGAGAAGCATTTCTTTATGCTATGTGAAAAAGTGTAATTTAAAGAGTGGCCTTGGGCAAGGCACTCAACCCTCATCTTCTCCACTCAAATTTCAATAGTATAAGTCTGTTCTGTATTTGGACTTAGCTGCTTCTTGGTATGACTGGATAGAAAGTGTGAGTGTGCCGCATGGCATGGCTGCAAAGGAGTATACACTCTGAAAACCTTCTATCAGTTAATAAAAGCCTTCAAAAAGTAGGATTTTCTGAATTCCTGCAAACAGACTCACTGACATCTGTCCTTGCCATGTTCTGACATATAATCCAAACATATAACCATTTGAAAATCTTTCAATTAGTTTTACTTAGGGCTTCCCAGAGTGCAATGGTGAGGATTTGGATTTAGGGAAATCAAAATGGTACTGTGCAACAGAAAATCAGCTTGCCTTAGTAAAGAAACCTGCCTGTTTGAATAGGAACAGTGTAACCCAGATTCAAACAAGAATAGATACAAATGTGACAGTAAAGACAGTATAATTTCAGCAGACTGATGGGTCAAGCCCATCATGTCTGAACTTCATTTCAAACCTAATAGATTCAAAATAGGTTTTTCCTCTTTTTGCTGTCTCTCCTTTCTTTCATTTCCGTAACAGTAAATTCACCATGCAGCTGTGTTGTGAGGTCTGAACGTTAACCAATTGTAACATGCTGGTCTTTTTCTAAAAATACTAAACCACTTACTGTATGAAGAACATCCCAGAGGGAGCCCTCACACTCAAATAACCCCAGAAAAACCCTCTCTTGAGATTACACCGCTCTCTTCAGTGTGACAAAAAAGGAGGAATAAGGGTCTTTTATGTTGTCTCACCCGTGAAAGAGAGCAGTAAAGGTATGATAAACATGGGAATCACAAATAGCCCTCCCTGGAGGCCATCAGCACTGCGTCAGGAGTGTTGTTGTCGGAGTTTCGTTTGATTCGTGCATTTGAATTGTTGATAATGCAGGAGTCAATGGAGCCCACTCCTGGGTAATCACACATCACTCAAGGTTCGTAGGAGCTAAGAAATGAAGTGTGATAATCAAAAGAGACAGGCAACATCAAGTCAACTTTAGTATGCATATGAGCACCACAATTACAGCTGGCTTTTCACTGAATTACTTTAATTATGAAATAGGCATTCTGAGACAATAATACCCACTTTGGACTTTGGATAATGTTTGTGAGTTAGTGATCACTTTAAGCGATGATAGCTGAGTTTCTTTCACAGTCAGTAACATCTATTCTCAGGATACACCCTTTATGTGTATGTGTGCCAGCCGTCAACTGCACCGCTCTATCAGAAGGCAGGCTGCATGGGTTTCTGCAGCCTTCATTGATTCCTGTTGAAGGTGTGCTCGAGCTGTGTGGCTCATCCTCTGAAATCACCGGATAAAGTGGATCTCATTGACCAAGACATGACCTGGATTTATAGACAGGGCTTTGCATTTTGTGTTTTTGTTTGCTGTAAAACATCAGCTTTCCAACATTATGTAACAATTATGTGCTCAATAAAAATTTTGAGGTTGAACAGTTCAAACGTCTAATCCACAAATCAATGTAAGATCATCTGTAAGAATACTACATACCAAACCTTGCGAAAGTATCTGCCTATAATAACAAGTAATAAGCATCCCACAAAAACTTTGCTCAGGCCAGCAAAGCTCTCCAATTGATTTATCATAATTGTTTAGACATGATAGGCAAATATCTCACAGTTCACTCTGTGTGTCACTTTTACTCATTTACTATATTGTTACGACCCCTCTCCCATTCCGGCTTCCTTCTCCTGCAGAAGGCTGCAGGCAGGGAGACTGATTGGGCTGGGCAATCACCTGTGCAGCTGTACGTTCAGAGCTTATTTAGCCAGGACTGATCAGTCTTTTGTCTCTCTCCTCCTAGGCTGACGTCCTACTGGGTTTGTCTTGTGTTTCTTCTTTGGTTAATTCTGACAACACACACATACACATCTCACTCATCCATTCACTGCTGACACCACTGATAGTCATACTTTGCCACACCACATATTATTGGTGATCATTTAATTCTTCTTTTACTTTTATAATAAATCATACCATTGGCTTGCAAACCTGTTGTGTCTCACCTCCTTTTTGTCACGGGCTAAGAGCTGGCTTGTGACAATATGTAGAACTGCACATTTAGCCATCACTAGCAAATATGGAGGTATGTCACAACTGTAGAGGTCAATAAGGCGTTTTATTCCTTTTATCAGTAACATTTTTAACAAAAGTTTGAGTTTAAAATGCAATAAATTTGCGTTGAGGCAGTTGACAATATTATGTGTATATATATGTGTGTGTGTGTGTATGTGTATGTATATATATATATATATATATATTTGTATATATGTGTATATATGTATATATGTGTGTATATATATATGTGTATATATGTGTATATATGTGATGTGTGTGTGTATGTATATATATATATGTATGTATAATTAGTTTTTCTAGCAGCTTTAATCACATACGCAAAGTAAGCTTACCAAAACGAATGGGTTGCATGCTCATCAATAAGAATAGTGACACTCCTGCTGGCATGCTCAGCCTGGTATCATCAAAAGGCATGCCGATTTTTCAACTCATTTGGCGTAGTAATCCAACAAATTTTTTGCATCATTTCACACCGTTTAGTCTGCACTGACTTTTATTGTTCAGAAACATCGTGCTATTATATGCCTACTGTCACTGGTAAAATGTGTGTGTGGGATATAAAAAGCCATGAAAGTCCGACACTAAGGTGGTGGAGGGGTGAATACAGAATTGTCCCTGACCCAGTACTCAACCGGTATTCGGTTCCTGAGTGAAACAAAAATTACACAACATTAATTTTTAGTTTTTATGTTACGTTATGTAAGTTACCATTCTACATTGTTGCTAACGTTAGCTATGTTAGCTAGATAGCGTTAGCTACGTTAAAGTAGCTAGCTACTTAATGTACTTTACTGCTAACCTTAACCATTATTAATTAAATATGCATGTCGACCGGTTAACCCTACAGCTGGGTCCCTCTGCCAGGAGACAGGCGTTCGGTTCCCGAGTAAAGCAAAAATTATACAACATTAGTTTTTGGTTTTTATTTACGTTACTTTATGTAAGTTACCATTCTACATTGTTGCTGACGTTAGCTAGGTTAGCAACATAGCGTTAGCTACTACTACGTTACGTTAAGTAACGTTACGTAAGTTACCATGCTTCATCGTTGCTTGTTAGCTACATAGTGTTAGCTACATTAGTTTAAGTAGCTAGCTAGCTAACGATGCTAGCTTTCACATCCCCCCGATGTACTTTACTGCTAGCCTTAACCAGTATTAATTAAATATGCATGTCAACCGGTTAACCCTACAGCTGGCCAATTTGTAAGCAGATAGGGTTAACCTCCTTTGTGTTGCTTGGGTCTATAGGGACTGAACAGCGTCAAACGGCACGCCGTTTCTGCACAATAAATGGCGCGCAAAAACCTTAAAATGCGCTGATATGGCACGCCGAAATGTCCTTAAAAGTGGCGTGCTATTTATACGCTATTCCGTTACGCCATTCCTTGATATCACGTGGGAATGCTACGTGTCGAATGATAAAACCTTTCCTTTGAGCAGTTCAATCTTATATCATTTGATAATACTTTTTTCAAACTTTGTTGATGCTATTTATCAACTTTCTGGACTCCATGAAATAAGAAACATCTTTCTCCCACACATGCACTTAGTGAACCCTCACTTTCAGTTACTTAGAGGTAGGAGATTCTCAGTGTAAAATAAGGTAGGTATTAAGAATGATTCAATATTTTAATTAAGGGGGGGGTGACCTGTGAGAAAGAGAACGCTATACAGCGGAAGTCTTAGTTACAAAAAGTGTAAGAGAGTGAATTTGGTTGAGGTCATTTTAGATTGGCAGGATTCACAAGAGAAGTTTAAAAATAGAGGAGAAAAGAAAACCATTGTCGCGGGAGGGGTTCTTCAAATAGTCCTTGGGAGGGATGGCAGAGGAGAGTCAGAAGACACTTCATTCATTAAACTGATTGATTCATTGTCAGAGTTTCTGTTGGTCTGCGTGTTTAGACAACACCGAACCCAAGAGACTGGGCAGGCGAGGGAGAGAAAGATCAATGGTGTTTTAAGGGAAGAATGAAGTAGGAAGGGAGAAAAAGAGAGCAGCAGGGAAAGTCATATAGAGCCACAACATCCTGCTCATCTACTTTAAATTAAAAAGAAGTAGTCAATAGTCTAAAAATATAATTTCGCTGTTGCATCACATGGTAACATCTGAACAGCATATTGATAATTTCAATCAAGTATTGAATCAAAAATATGATATATTTGATTTTGTTCATATTCACACACACACAAAAATTGCAGAAACAACCACAAAACTGAGAAGAGACGCCAGAAATCTACATTGACAGCAGAAGCACACAAGCATCCCTGACAATGAAATGCAGTCTGACCTCTTCTTCCTAGTTTATATATATATATATAGGCTATATTGTATTTCACAGGCACCAAACATATTGCCACTATGACAATATATATCATTTCAAGAGAAAAAAATTACATTTTCCTCACCCTAAGGCAGGGGTCGGCAAATAAGTCTGGCATCGGGCCAAATTTTTTTCAAGCCATAATTAAATTATTTCAAACTCTTGGATACTCATGTGCACTCAGCTCAGCTCAGTTGGTAGAGTGCGGGACTCCTGTTGAGGGAGTTGTATGATCGATCCCAAAATCCCGCAGACTTTTTTTCTCCCTTGTTAAACAAATTGATTAACCTATAAGGACACTTTTGCACATGCTCACAATGAAGCATGTGTTGCAGTGTGTGTGCGCGTCCCGGCGTTTGATCTGCATTCATAAACCTATGGACACTTACTTTCATTTCCCTCAAGAAATTTAAGGGAATCCAATCACACGTTTCCTGACGGCTGTGTCGAGCAATCCAGAGACTTTTCAAAGAAAAAGCTCTTGAAAAACTTTCACACGCTTTTATTTTGTAGGCACAATCACTTAAAAGGAAGTGAGTAACTGTTGCTGTCATGACTGAGATCTATTTCAGCACCAGCCGCTATCAGTTTATTATTATTATTTATTATTATTTTTTTCCACTATTGAAGCAATAGCCGCGGGCCGCCTATTGCCAGTCACTGCCCTAAGGCATGCTGAGACCATCTCTTTCAGCACGTGACCACTCATCCACATCTTGTGCATCACCCTAGTGGCTTACTTAAACACGTTGGTCTTTTTACATAAAGCACACAATACATTACGCCTGAAGACGCCTACCCAAAGTTTCCCTCTGAACTAGCTATCACACTGAGCACTGAGGCGGTTAAAACACACATAGCCTGTAGGCACTGAAGCTACACTATGAAACTATATGCAACACTTTTTGGTTATTTTCTGATATTACAGCCATCTGCAGGTTTCTTGACTTCTACAGCAGTGCTGGTGCCCTAGTGGTCTTGGCAAGCTGTTCAGGTTTTGCAGAGGTTCAAATATTCATTAAATGTTCAGTTATGGAAAAGAAAATGAGATATTCAGACAGCCGATGACAGCACCAGCTATATTAAACCTAAACTCTTCTGTCTCTGCTGTTAAGGGTTGTTGTATGAACATACAATCAGCATGAAAATGTTCACTGGGCTGTTTTCATGACCTAAACACATGCTGTGTACGAGCCCTCGCTCTGTGTCTGTCTAAAATAACCCATCATGCACACAGCACTGAAAGTTTGCTTCCATTCCCCATGCCAAACCCCAGTTTCTGCTGGGGTCTGCGCCACAGAGAACTGACAAATCTCCTCCGTGGCTTCACCGGGCACCATCTGCATCATCCCTCAAAGCGCCTGGCGGGGCCCACAGAAGCTCCCCCATGAACCCTGGAGGTCAGTTCAGTCCAGCTCTTTTATCTCTCCCCCTAGGTGACAGAGGTTGTGCTCCAACTTGGTGATACCGGCCTTCGCAGAAATCTTCCTTAGGGTCGAACACACACAAGCGGAGATTTTCATTTTCGGTTGACAGACTTATACCGCACCAATATCCATAGACTTTAAACCCTATATAACACCACCTACTAATGCATACCTGAGCTGGATCCAGGCTTTCAGGACAGATGTGTAGAATCAGAAGCACGTGTGATTAATGACCCATAGTGCTCGTTTTTGGCTTCGTGTGGGAAAAAAAAATCACTAAGCTGCCAGTCCTACTTCTCTCTAAGAGCACATCCGCTGACCTCCTCCACAGATGTGAGTTTATACTATTGGCTGGAATGGTGCCACCCCACTCTCAAGGTTGGTCTTTATCCCTGCTTCTGGACAGGCAGGTGTGGGATACCAGCCCTTAGGCAATGATATTGTGACCGAAAATAAATCCACCTGTTTTCCCTGGATATAGGACAGGAAGCCTCTGGGGGGATTAAGTACAGCAAAGTAATGCCACAGGGACGAAGCTGCCAAGTTCGTGATAATCACCACCATGCCCATGTATTGGAGGGAGCGGCCACCTCCACTTCGACATCCCGGGTCAAATCACCCGTAATATGGCCTCCTTGTTCTTAGTGACCCATTCTTGAGGTATGCCTACAGCAATTTAAGCCCTGTCTCTTTCCACTGAGGGCCATTTGTTAGCTGTGAGAGAGAAATGATGTTTTTACACTTGTCGACAATGGCAGGAGAGTCATCCCCCAAAACAGCTCAAAAAATGTCTGTCCTCCATTGCTTGTATCTTGTTCATTCCTAACTAAAATGGGTCATCATCATTGGCAGATAAAAAAGAAATATGGCCTACTTAGCCCTAATTGAGCTGCACATAACTGCTGCAACCACTGCCTGAACAGTAGCCAGTGTGAGGAGTTGACCCCAAACTGAGCAGAGCAGTAAGACCGTGTGAGCAACCGGAACTGGCTCGTTTGAGCTGCTCTCCACCTTTATCTCACACACACACACACACACACACACACAAAAACATCATTATAAGTGAAATAAAATGTTAATACAAAACCCAAGAGCATGTTGGAAAAGAGCAGACAGACACAATGAGGTGAAGCAAAGCTGAAAGCAAAGTCAGAGACAAAAGGGAGCAAAAAAACAATATGTGAAAGAGAAATGACAGAAAGGAGATAAGGTAATGATACTGAGTATTAAAGGTGGAGAGAGTAAATAGGAACGAAGAGGGAGTCTGAATTTGCATGTCAGTTAGTGTCTCCCTTATTTTTTGTTTTATTATCTGTCACAATAACACGTGTATTCTGCCAGGGGTGAACGGGGTAATTATGTGTCCAGTGTATCCACTGATAGGAGATATTAAATTGAACTCAAGAAAAACACATTCACTTCACTGCAATATGACCTTGAAGAGAAAATGGAATAAAAATGTCCACAGTAATAGTTCTCACTAGACACTCCTCTGTAAGCAGGTGGTAATTTAAGAAGAAATGACTGAGCGTGGTTGTCTCAGCTGTACTAGCAGCTAAGATTGCTGTTTGTGACCCAACATTGCTTCGCTGTTCCTTGCAGGTGAGAAACTGGCAACAGCCCTCCTGATTCTGATGTGTCAAATAATGAAGGTAATTAGCTGCACAGGATAGATAGCCAAAACCTAGAGACCAACCACAATGTTCGGCAAAGAGCTAATTAAAAAGCAATTGGCAAGAGATTTTGATACACTCCTATTATTACCTTGCACAGTAGAAAGAAAGACAGCAAATGAATGCCTGGCAGAGGTTTGCTTCTTTTGAATGGTGTTTTTTCGTGGTTCAGCTATCTGCCAGCTGTGAGAATTTCCATGCTGTGCATTAAATGGGACAGACTGAATACTTGGTTATTATTTACTGAGAGATGTACATCCATATTGCCCAACATTTTAAATAAAATTTTCAATAAAGAGTCATTATCAATCCATTGCTTTCCATCTTGCATTAGGGCAGAGTTGTAACTAAACCTTGACTGAGAGACAGATAATCATTGTCTTGTTTTAAACTAAATTATGTGCGCTTATGAGGTGTGCCATCATTCCCTTATATTGTCTGGACTGGTCCCCACAGAGGTCGCTGCAAAGTTTACCTTTGTGCATGCGTATGAACCATGAATACATGTTAACAATATTATAAACACTGTTGCCAGTTGGCGTTTATCATACGTAATAAGTTGGACAGAACACAGTCCTGGAAGTGGCTGGCAAGCAAGACACAGACAGACCAAGATATGGGCTGCCCAGCTAGGTTAACAAGGCAGACTAAAGAGACATGCACTGCAAGCTAGCACACCAACTAGCTTGGAGAGAACACAAGTTTACCTGATTGCTGTTGGCATTCCACTTTAATTGGTGTTTTCTCATCGAAGGTGTAAACATTGACACCCACTTTAATACGAGGCGGGGGCGGGGTCTTTGCATAATACGCAGGGTCCTATGCAACCCATGGTATTTCCGTTTTTTTTAGTTCCAATGAACTATCAAAAAGTACATTTTCCAACTTACCTTACGCTTGCCAATTTTTCTTGCTTCTAACACATCAACTTTGAGGACACAATGTTCACTTGCTGCCTAAAATATCCCACCCACTGCCAGGTGCCATGGTAATGAGATAATCAGTGTTATTCACTTGTCAGTGGTCATAATGTTATGGCTGTCTGTGTGTATATATATAGTATCTGCTTGTTCCAGCTCTTCATTGAAGCTTTATGATACAATGTTTTGTATTGTACAATGTGTACAATATTCAAACAAAAAATGTTTTCAGGTTTTTTAAAAGGCTGCACCATTTCATCAAATGGAAATATTCTAGATGATGTCTACATCATTTATGCACATTTTCACAAGATTCCGCCTGATGTGTTTGGTATAATTGGTAACTTTGGGACCAATATAATTTAAAATACATATCTGTGGGTTTGAACAATGTTTGGCTGCGCAGCAGTCTGCACAAACAGAGTCTGTAATGACAGATCACTGGTCGGTCCATGAGGTTTAAATTGAATAAACATTTGACAAGTTCTCCTGTTTAATATCAGGCCATGTAACAAGCCTCCTTCCTGCCAGAAGACCATGGCTGTATTGTAATCTTAGCCTCGTTCTTTACTACCACCACTTCGTAGACCCACTTTGTCTTGCTCAACCACAACCTTCCCCCAAAGTGTCAAGCAAAAAGTTTCATAGTTGGGGATGCCAAACAGAAGAAGTGATGGGAAGAGAGCTGGTGGAAGATACATGATGGGAGAGTGCGAGAAAGACAAGACAATATTGTAAAAAAGAGAGAAAGGTGCAAAAGGGAGAAGAACAGAAAAGGGTAAATATTAGAAGGACTGATTGACAAGGAAAGGTGAGCTAGTTAGATGCAGAGAGAAGAGAGATATCCGATCAAACATTCAGGTAGTGTGGCCTTGTAAAAAAAAAAGTCCCTGCCAATGAAGAATGCACTCAGCCTGGAATTTATTCATAGATGTATTTATAATGCATACCCACAGAATGAATGGCTTCCCATGCATCTGAGCATAGCAGGTGTGTGCGCTTGTGCCTATACATGCCTGCGCAAAAACGGTGTGTATGAGTGTGTGTATGATTCCCTTCCATGCGCAGTCTCTCTGGGAGACAGGACAAGTGCTGATGGATGAGTGAACGTTTGTTTTAACGAGCCTCCGGAGTGGATTCACCTTGAGAGAGATTTGGTTTCTCACTTTACACTGCTTCTACTGCTGTCTGAAGATATCTGAAGCATACACCATCAGTCTACTGCTTATGTGTGTGTGTGTGTGTGTGTGTGTGTGTGTGCATGCTCATGATGTTTGTTCACCAGTGTGTGTTTTGCTTGTGCATTTTTGTGCACTATGTGTAAGTTTTCTGGTCTGCTTGCATTTCTGGTATACCTGTGTGTGTTAGTGTATGTCTGGCTGGGTGTTGTTTGCATGTGTGAAGTGAGGGCGATGGTGTGTATCTGTGTACTATGAATTATTGATTGGGACCATTCGATTACCCAAAAACCAGTAGTGTAATCTCATTACCAGTCATTTCTGTCATTAGTTTTCTTTATGGATCCTGTGTGTGAATGACCTTAGCAAAAGCCACAGTCTTTGGCCATGTTCATTAAACATAAAGAAAGAAATGTGAAAAGAATCACTCCAATTAAGTGATCATTTCAACTTTGGTTAAAGGGATAGTAATTGATTGTAATCCAATACACTTTTTTTTGTTAAATTCAATGAATATTTCCTCACGGTTTGCTAGCTCTCTACCTTTCATATGAATGTAATTCTTCCCATGTTAAAACACAGAGGATGTGACCTTGGTGTCCTCATACCTGCAGCTCCTGGTTTGCAGGGACTCCTCAGCCAAATGCAGAATTTAATTTCATTGTCATTCCAGTCACTTATTCCAGTTCATGATCTTGCCTTTAGACCGCAGGGTGGCAGAGATAGTTGGGAAAATCCTGGTTCATCCGCCTTGCAGCACATTCTTTAAGAAAGACGCTAATGATGCGTCCCTGTCACAGTTGGAGACCGGAGAGCGTTCCAGGTGCAGAAAGCCCAACGTGAATGAAAAACATGGCTGAGCCTGGTAAACTGATGTTTGTCAAGTGTCAACACAATTGAACTCTCAGCAGTGGCCTTGGTGTTAGTTTCAAAGATTTTTTTAAAAAGCTCCTTTGCAAGCATCGGAAGGGAGAGGCTTTTTGATCTGGGACTGGTGGTTTTGCTGTTGCTCAGCCTGGGATTTTGTATTTTAAATTTAATCTTTTAGTTCTTGATTTATTGTCTTGGTTGATTGTGTGCCATTTTATGTTACAGTTTCTCGATTGTTTACACACACACACACACACATTTTCTGAAAGAATGCCTCATTCTCAGAACTCTACACACAAATCAAAAAAAAAAAAAAAACACACACACAATGGGCAAAATCCCTCAATTCTCCTGCAAAATGAACTTTACATTCAAAATGTCTTCTCAAAATGGTATTTTGTTTTCAAATGACACACAAACCATCATATGAATAGACATTCATAAGAACCAGTTGAACACTGATGTGCTCAATGTAAAACACTATGATGAATGGAAAACACTTCTTCTCCGTTCATCATAATGACTTATGCCTTTTTTTGTTCAGTGTCACACTTACTACAGACAGTACATACATAAGTGTGTTGTAAAATATTTGAGAATATTGTTTTTATACTCAGAACACACAAATACATTTTATTTGTCCCACAAAAACAATGTACACAGTGTACATCCCATTCCCAACCAACACAAAGTTGCACATACAAAACAGAAGAATTTACTGTACACAGTTACAGTAAAAAAATAAACTATGCTGCATCCTCTCTTCTGTTGCAGTCTGGCCACAGCACCTCATCCACATCACAAGCAATGTTTTCCCTGGCCAAGCAGCGGGGGAAATGTCGCCTAGCATGGCGATTCCAGCCATGAAAAGCATCAGCTGCTATATCTCCACATGCATCCTCCATAGCTTGGAAAAGATGTATTCGCGTTTGTGGATTTCGGTCACACACTTTCCATCTCCAGGCAGAAAAAAATTCCTCAATAGGATTGAGGAATGGAGAATATGGAGGGAGATAAACAACTAAAAAGCGTGGGTGGGCAGTGAACCAGTTACGAACAAGAGCAGCCCTGTGGAAACTTACGTTGTCCCAAATGACAACGTACCTGAGCTGCTCTGGGCCATCTACCTGATCTGGTGGAATGAGTGTGTTGTGTAGGGTGTCCAGGAATGTGATCAGATGGGCGGTGTTGTAGGGGCCAAGGGTAGCATGGTGATGGATGACGCCGTGGTGGGCAATCGCTGCACACATTGTGATGTTCCCTTCGTGCTGGCCAGGGACTTCAACAATGGCACGCTGGCCGATGACATTCCTTCCCCTCTTGTCTTTTTGTGAGGTTGAACCCAACCTCATCAATGAAGATCAACTGGTGCTCCACTGCAGCCACCTCTAGCTCAAGGACTCTCTGAAACACACATGACAATATCAGAAATAGACATGGAGTGGTCACTATTGTGAAGCACAATCATTATGATTACAATATTGAAATATGTATAATTTACTGTATACAGTGTTGAGTGTATGCATCAATTGTGGGACTCACTTGCACATAGTTATATCGCAATTCTTTGACTCTTTCTGAATTGTGTTCAAATGGCACCCTGTAGACCTGCTTCATCCTGAGATGATTTCTGCGCAAGACACGGTCCAGTGTTGATAAGCTTACCCTATCAATATTTTGAAATATGTCATTGTTTTCTATTATTTTTCTTTGCATTTGCTGTAATGTTATGGCGTTGTTTTCTAGGACCATGTTTATGTACTCATTGAGTACTGTATTGATATGCAGTACTGCAATTTGCTAGTGAGAGTAGATTTCTTACCTATTCTCATTTCGGAGAGTCCAGATGATGGATGCTACAGTGTACCTGCTCAGATTTGGCTTTACTCTTTGCCCAGCCTCCCTCATTGTTAGACCATGGTTGACCACATGATCAACCAAAGTGGCTCGCATCTCATCAGAGATTACGGACCTTGGCTCTCGCTCTCGCTCTCGCTCTCGCTCTCGCTCTCGCTCTCGCTCTCGCTCTCGCTCTCACTCTCACTCTCACTCTCACTCTCACTCTCACTCTCACTCTCACTCTCACTCCTCTGGCTCTGCCTCTGTTTCCAATGTTGGCATCCATTGCTCCATTGAAGAGCTCACCTGCTGCACTTTTATGCTAAAGCTCTGATTGCTAATTGGAAAACTGTGTGACGGGTGTTTGCCCTTGTGATGAGTCAGTGTGCATATTTGAATGGCAGTGTGTTCCTTGTGAAAACAAGATATTTTCTGCATGAAACTTGTGCCAAAAACAGAGAATTGTGTGTAGTGTGTTGAAAAAAGTGTGTTTTAGAACTGCAATTTGAGTGTAAAGCAGGAATTGTGCTTGTAGTTTAGCAGAATTGGTTCAGGGGGTTGGTGAATGAGTTACATGTTGTGGTCATTGTGTCTCAAGTACCAGAATTTGTGTGTGAACAATTGAGAAAAACTATAATAAATCCCATGGATTTGGTTGTTTTAAAGGTCTTTTTCTGTGGTTTGCCATGCCATCAATTTACATGCAGAACAGGTTTTACTATATGATAGTTACAGTATGTATTATTTTAATTAAATCAGGCAAATATACTTGATGTTGCCTTTTAGTTGATGGTTTAGCCTACCTTTTACAAAATGTGCTTCCATGGGTGCATCAGACAGCTGCCTCTTCATGAATTGGGGGTAGATGGATTTGCTCCGAGTTCACAAGTAGGAACTCTGACTTTGAATGGCGTCCCCTTGTACTTTTTCTAGTTGGAAGTTGAAAATTCCAGAGGTCCGAGTTGTCTGGAACGCAGCATAAGACCTGCCATATCTCCTACTGGAGGGGGATCAATGAAGCATCTAATTGTCTGGCTGTTAATGCTCCATTAAACCGAATTAGAATTAAACATTAAAATAGTCTCCTTAAATAAAAGTCTCATCATGGACGGGTCAGTGGTGCCAATGCAGATCTGTTTTAGGGGTTCTTGACATTTTAAAGATTTTAAGGTTCACATAGGCTATACCCCCAAATATAACAAATTTAACACATTAAGTTTAATAAGTTTTATTTTACTCCCTATACTGGAAGAATATAGCTGTTGTTTTGTTGATTTGATATTAAATTGGACATCTGTTCAGTGTTGGTGTAGTAATGGGGCACATAATGATGGTTACAGTGAAGAGTGAAAACAGTGATTGGAATAGTCACTTTCTCATTGGAATAATTTCCACTGAATGAACCTTTGAGTGAAATTAAACTATTTCTCAATTTTCCGGAGAACCCTTGAGTCTATTTAAAAACCTCTGGGACTGCCTTTGAGAATCACTGCTTTACAGCAACGTGGAAAAGAGAACGCTTTTCCACTTTTGGCCTCTAGGTGTCGCGGTAACAAATTCCCGCCTCTCTTCGGTCCTGCTGTGGTCCGCTCCCTGCGCGCTCGTTGACTGTTTACAACATTAATGGCGGAAGCCAGTTTTATCCTGTAAGTTGTCCATGTTTTTTGTTGAATGTGTTCAAAGCGTAGCAATGACAGCTTTAACGTGTGAAATCGGGTTATACAGCGTCGGCATGTGTGTTGTGTTGGTCGGAATAGCAGCCCTGTTCGCTGCTCCAGTTGCTTACGGTCTGTGGTTAAAACCGTTGTGTAACTGAATGAAACACCGCTGGAATAGGATGCCAAAGTCCATTCCCCAAAGCAAGTGTTACCTAGTGATTGTCACGGTTAAGTTATTGTTCATTTGTTTAGAGATGTATTTTGTTTTACCAGTTTTAGCATCAAAAGCTGCTGCGTTCAGCCCTCCTATGTATCAACAGCACAAAGTGTGGTCGATTTTTCTGTTCATCTGTGTCACAAATTACAAAAGACTCTGCAATGAATGACAAATTATTGACACTTATATAAATTATTGATACTTATTATTATTATATTTTTATAAATAATTATTTGTAGGGCTGCAGCTGATGCTTATTTTCATATTGAATACAATCATTTTCTTGATAAACTAATAATTTGTTCCCTATTAATTACAACAAAACATGTCCATTATAATTAATCATTTTTTATTACTTATTATATCATTATTATATGGTAATATCATTATTATATAGTTATAAAGTAATATTATATAATTAATTATCGTATATAATACACTGCTCAAAAATATAAGCATTCAACATCACAGTATAATATCAAGTCAATTGACCTTCACAGATATCAATCTGTCCAGTTAGGAAGCATAAGCAATTATGAATCAGTGTCACTTGTTTTGGTGCAAATGAAAGTGACAGGTGTCTCCCAGCACAGTCTCAAGAGCATGGAGGAAATACAAGGAGACTGGCTGTTATATGAGGAGAGCTGGACAGGGCCGTAGAAGAGCATCAACAGCAGCAGGACCGGTACTGCTCCTTGGTGTGAGGAGTAACAGGAGAAACACTGCCAGAGCCCTTCAAAATGACCTCCAGCAGGCTACTGGTGTGCATGTTTCTGACCAAACTGTAAGAAACAGACTCCATGAGGGTGGCATGAGGGCCTGATGTTCTCTAGTGGGATCTGTGCTCACAGCCCAGCACCGTGCAGCTCATTTGACATTTTCCAAGAACACCAGAATTGGCTGCAATAGTTTTAACTTCAGCTGCGGTACCCTGCTTAGAGCAGGCATAGACACTTGAAGGAGTAAAGGAGAGCAGTGGCCACTGCCAGTCTATGGTTATAGCAAGTGACAAAGTGAGCAGGAGGACAGTGGAGGTGAAGCGGTAAGCATGGCGTAGCTCATCCTGGAAGGGAGGGAGAAGGGAGGGAGGGCCATTTACACTGCGGATGCTGGGGACATGTAGGCTACCCACCACTTTTTGAAAGCATTTGTTAAAAATGTTCTTAAAAATAGCTTGCTCCAAGAAATGTTAATTAACAAATAAAAATGCTATGAAATAGGTTTATTTGCACAATAAGCCTGCAATGCAATGTAAATAGAGAAGAAACCTCTGCATTGTCCAAAAAAAGTAACCTAGGCAAAACACAATAGTAAGCTACCCATTATTGCATTATATTCTATTATATTTTTATATTTTCACCTGCCACCTGAATTTTGTTCTTCCCTGGTGCAGAAAAAGTCCCCAGAATGCAGGAAATTAAGTGTTTAATGCTCAAAATCTTCTGGGGGAGAAAATGCCAGGGCCGATTTTTTGTCCCAGTCCGTTACGCTGCGTGTTTCATTATCCAGCATGACCTGTTTGATGTTGGATTGGTGATGTGGCAAATCCTTGGAGGCTCACACAGACCTCCTTGTTCTAGCCAATGGAACCCTACTGAGTTACAGAGGATGAAATCCTCAGAGCCATTATCAAACCTTACACTGGTACAGTGGGTCCTGGGTTCCTCCTGATGCAGGAAAATGCCCGGCCTCATGTGGCCAGTGTGTAAGCAGTTCTTGAATAATGAAGGCATTGATGCCACTGACTGGCCCTCACGTTTCCCAGACCTGAATTTAATTGAGAGCATCTGGGACGTTATGTATCCGTGCAACTGATGCCGCCAAGTAGCGTCACAGACCAGTCCAGATGCTCACTGATGCCCTGATCGAAGTCTAGGATGAGATCCCCCAGGACACCATCTGCCGTCTCATCAGCAACATGCCTAGACATTATCAGGAGTGCATACTGACCATTACGCAAATATTTGGTATTTTTACTTGAGAAATGAATATGATCAGTGATAGATTAATGTGGCTATTAATCAAGTCATCAATCAAAAGTCTTCCCAATTCATTTTCTGTCAACTTCCTATCATCTAATGACTTCAGCTCTAATTACTTTTATTACAATTTCGGCTGCCTTATGGGTTCTGTTTCAGCAGATAGTCCTGATGCCTGTGTGGTGACACAATGCATTACCATGAGCAAAGTGTCAGTTAGAGCTGCAGCGATCAGTAGATTAATCAGAAATTGACCAAAAGACAATCAATCTGCTACTAATTTGATTTAATTTGAATCATTTAAGTCATTTAAGTCAGTAATATGTGATGGGTATTTTTCAATTTTATTTTCATTTACATACGTTTTATAGACCAAACGATTAATCAAGAAAATAATCGGCACATTAATCAATAATGATAACAACTTTTAGTTCAGTTGCAGCTCTAGTGTCAGTATTATGTCTTGAGTTACCCAGTGATCCAACCTTGATGTCATCATGCTCACGTGTGCATGTTAGTGTTTGTATTCGGCCTGCTTGTTTCAAGGGGAATAATTAGGCTGGTGACAAACTGGGATGAGAGACAAGCTGGAAAATGAAATGACTTCCTTTGATTGACAAAAAGAGAAAATGGAAAAAAAACTAAGCAGATAAAAGCACGACTATTATCAACAGTGTCTGTCGTCCTCTCCTCAGTTCCAGGTGAGTTGGCTGATTGAGGACGGGCTCCTGTGGATTCTGGCCATGGATGAAGAGTTGGCGCCTTTGGACTGCCTGCTGCCCTCAGGTACTGCCTTTCAAACACACATTCCCTTGGCACAAACACACATGCTCACAATCAGTCAAATACTCAGGCGTGTTATGTTCAACCACGAGCCACATCTGTGCGCGGGTCCACACACAAACCGAGGCCCAGACACCGACAGTATGTACGCGTCTGATCAAAACATGCACTCTTCGCAGCACTGTCACACTTCTCTTCCTGTCTTTGCTTCTCCAACTCGCTCTGACACACAAACAGTCTTGGGGGAATTAAAACTCAAAAACAAATCAATGGCACTTTCATGACAGCAGTGTGTGTTTGTATGAGCTGCACTTCCTTGTGTTTTTTTTTGTTAGGCTGCGCACATAAAGAATCTTTACTGAAAGAGGGCTTGATGCGTTTGCTTGTAATATTAGCTGTTTGAGAAAAACAAACTTTGAAGAGGCATCTCGCTAATTTAAATGTTTCTAAAAATAAGTGATCCTGCTCCTGAATAAAATCCCTGTTACTGCATAAATTCACTTTGTTCAAACCCAACGCTAGGAAAAAAAAAAGATCCGACATTTGACCAAAAAAATAAAAATTTAGGCACGTTTCTCAAATAAGTTCAGTATTTGTTTAATGCGCTTAAAAAAAGATGGTCAGCGCTTACTGTCCTACAGACCTGAGGAGGTAACTGGTTATAGCTGGCTTAAGCCACATCTCTCAGGGCAAGGTTTATGTGAGCTCCCTGGTGGTGTGTGAGTGTGTGTGGAGACAGGAAAGCTGATATGAGCCTATGGGCAGGTTTTACCCAGAGCTGTAGAGGTCAAGGGGATCGCACAACGGTTTGGTTTGTAGAGGAGACAGCAGGCACATCCCTCCGTTCCTTGCGTCTGTTTTGTATTGCAGTTACATTTGTCATTTCTCCATGTAGATTTTGAGATATATTTGATAAAGAGCTAATTTCATGACTTGCATGAAAAATATTCCTGCCTTACAAGGTTGTACGTTATATTAAAGGGGGCTGCCATTGGTTGAGTAGCAACAGATACACTCTGCTTGTCCAAATGAAATTATAGTATGGGGTTTTTGACACTGGCTAGAAACATTGTCCACCCACAGAAGGATATAAATAAAGCTTTTAGGCGTGAAAAACAAACACTATGTCCCCAAGAAGATCGGCAGTGTCAGAGCTTTTGCCTCTCTCATCCTCCTTGGATTCTGCGGCATGCAGTGGTCACAGATGAGCCTGCTTCTGAAACATACAGTAAGCATATCGTGTGCACTTTACTGACAAGATACAGATGGATTTGAGTCCTAGAAAAATCTATTATTTAATAGATCCCCGTAATATGAGGTGTTGCATTCCTGTAGTTATTTTACACATCTGGTGCAACCCTTTTCTTCAACCTGCCACTTTTTGGGTAGCTGAAGAATCTTGTATTGAGCTGTACTCTAGAAGAGCATGAAATATCCTGTCATGAGCTCTTGTAGTCTATTTTTTCACGTTCAGAGTAGAATGTGAAAAATACACCACCGAACAAGAAAAAGGGCCAAGGAATGCAATGCTAACAGTTTTTTAGAGGTGTTGAGGTGACTCAGTATGAGCGTGGGATTCTCAAAAATAAAACGTTTAAAATAAAGGTGTAACAGATGATTAATTGTGACCTATTTTAATTAGAATTTAATTAAAATGACAAAAACACAACCACAATTTAATTTAAACAGACCTACACACACAAAATCCTTCATCATGCCTCTGTTCAACGTTTATTAACCTGAGTTGGCTGTAGTCTGAATATTTATTGTTCAGGTGAACAGCATGCTCACAGTCCCCCAGTGATCTTCTTTGACTCTAAGGCCCTGTCTACACGAATATTTTCAAAACCGTGAATTTTTCTCCGCAGTTTGGCCATTTGTCCACATGGAGATGCAGTATCAGGTCACAGAAACAACATTTTTGAAAACCCCTGCCAAGATGAGGATTTTAAGAAACGACGATTGCAGTGTTGTTGTGTAGACAGTAAAACCGGAGTTATTGCCTTGCGATGTCAGATCGCGTGCCGTTATCTGCTGTGTTTGATGTCAGATTGTATGCCACTGCCTGCTTTGTTTACAATTTTATTAGGCTCTAATTGGCCAACATGGCTTTACAGTTAGGGTCATATCGCCGCTTGGTGGATTGGCATGTTCTTGACAGTGCTTGATAGCGTGTTTTTGCGTTTACATAGACAGAGATTTTTTTAAAACAAAGGAGTAAAACTCTGGTAATAAAAATACCCGTGTCCGTGTGGACTAGGCCTAAGGCCCTGATTACACCCGGCATTAGAAATGCGTCTCCACATGCCTCAGGTGACCACTCGTGATTGGTTCTCACTCCCCCGCTCTATATGCAAATAAAATGTACATCATTTCTGTTTGCAAAGACCAAATGTGTTGTTATTTTTAACCTGAATTTGATGAATTTATTCTTTATCATAGACAAATGAGACAAGAATTATGTTGAGGGAAAAAAAAAACACAGCCCGACCGGAGTGTTTCTGGGGCCCGGGCCTCACTGATTACTAGATATGCCCCTATTGACCAGTGCATCTCTAGCCAGTGTTTGTGCAGTAAGAGACAGAGGGGTACGTATGTGAAATAATTATCTATGAGGCACATCGATAGCTTTAGTTGTCACTAACCACTAACTACTAACTGTACCTATCGTTAGCTCAGTTAGCCATGCGGCTAGCAGTCCTATTAGCTTTAGTATTAACTTTATTAAACTTCCTCCCCGCGGTTCAAAGCTCCTGTGCTAGTGGGTTAAACATCAACACTCGCCCTTTGCTCAGAGCTCCCAGTTTTGGCAGAGTCAGCTGATGAATCACGTTTTCTTTTATGTAACGTTGATGGCCATGTGCGTACATGTGCGTCTCTTACCTGGTGAACACATGGCACCAGGATGCACTGTGTGAAGAAGGTAAGCCAGCGGAGGCACACCATGTGCACCTGGAAACGGTATTCCCTGATGGCAGTGGCCTCTTGCAGCAGGATAATGCACTCTGCTACAAAGCAAACATGGTCCAGGAATGGTTTGAGGAACACAACAACAAGTTCATGATGTTGACTTGGCCTCTAAAGGGCCCATATCTTAATCCAGTCGAGCATCTGTGGGATGTACTGGATAAACAACTCCAATCCATGGCGGCCCCAACTCACAACTTACAGGAATACTTCAGAGTCTTGGTGCCAGATACCACAGCACACCTTCAGAGGTCTAGTGCTCCATTCCTTGATGGTTCAGGGCTGTTTTGGTGGCAAAAGGGGGACCTACAAAAAGTTAGGCCGGTGGTCATAATGTTATGGCTGATTAGTGTAAGGCCTTGTAAATGGACCTATCTTTGTGTTTTCGACTGTTGGTCAGGCAGAACAAGCAATTTGAAGACTCTGGTGATTGGATTGAGACATTTTTCACTATTTCCCCACACAATTAATTGCTTAATTGTAAAGTATTTCATCCGTAATGAAAAAAAAACATGACAAGTACCACATTAGTGCTGCATTGCTTTCTTCTATCTCGCCTCCTAGATGTCTGTCTCCCTCTCTGTTTCCATTGACTGTTGTTGAAGGTTTCAAATAATCCTCTTGTTAGACTACAAAGGCCACTGTAATTGTGCTCCTGTACTTGTACATATGTTATTATAAACTTGACATTCTCTTGCATGTGTGATTTGCGCAGGGCAGGAACACAGAAGAGGTTTTTTTCTGCTTGTATGGCTCGAAAATCAATAACATACAAAGGTCAACATCCGTCAAGAGACACTCACTTCTGATAGGATGCTATCAGCAGTTTTGAAGCATCCACTGAAACAACTGTTTACTCAAACACATAAGCTAAGAATAAGCATCACACGCTACACTCGTGAGTTTGCTCGCTGTACAAATCCAAGATTTATTCTAAAGATTTCTCCGGGTGTGCAAATAATCCTCCAAACGGTTGCAGAACAGAGCAGATCGGAGCGCACACCCGCATCCTCCTGATGGTATAATTTTGCTGATAAACTGTCACTTGCTGTCAAAGGTAAAAGGTCTGTTTGAGATTCCCTGTGTCGTACACTCTTTAAATCTGTCTCCCAACTGTACAGTATGGTGAAACACTTTTACCTCACTAGATAAGTTTAGAGTATATTTGTACGCCGTCTTTAGTTTAATCTCCTGCAGGAAATGCTTATCTAGACTCACGTTGGAGAATATAAAAACAGCCCCTGGATGTCTGCATTTTAAAATCCCCTGTGTGCACAGTTAGCCTTTTAAATTTCACCATTTTAATTATAAATGCCTGTTCCTGGAATATCTGTTTGCTAGGTTATGTGCCTGGATTTTGTGTTTGTGTGTGTGTGTGTGTGTGTGTGTGTTGTCATATTTATACTGTCTGGCACTTTTAAAAGATTCCCAAGGTGACATTTCTTTGAACGGAGTGCACAAAAGCCAGCGCACCTCCTTGTGCGTGTATGCGCGAGGAGGCGAGTGTTTGTGCGACGAGGGGTTATCTGAAAAGTCACGGTTGGCTGAGTTTGTCTTTTGTTCTCCGTATACCTCCAGCCAATTAAGAGACAAGACTGACAAATCTACTCCTCCTCTTTTTCCTCCTCACCTAACCCTCCTTGTGGCCTCCTTTCTTTTCGTCCTCCTTTATGTCTCCTCTCTGTCCCCTCTTCCCTTTCTCTCTGTTTTACCATACTCTGCTGGGGTTGACTTTCGCAATGGAAATGACCTTCCAGTGATGTGAACTTTTTAACAACATCAAGCCCGCTGCTGCAACAAAGTCACAAACCCAAAGGACAATTTCTTTTCTCCACACTTTCTGCACTCTTTACACTTGAGGGTATAAATCCAAAAAGGGTTGTTTTTTTTTCAGGACACAAGGTGATGCACATTTTGCAATGAGAATTTCATGAAAATTTCATGAAACCTGAAGTATAGTCTTCTTCTTTGTTCCTCACCGTCGCTTTCTCTGGCCACCCACTGCATTCACGTCATATCAGGAAAGGTGTATTAGGAAAGATACAAGCTCTATATGCCATGTCTTGTTTTCTGAAACTGGAATCCAGTTGTGTGGAATTTACATAAATGCAGTTTAAGAAAGAGGGAAGAGGACATTGTAATCACAGAGTGTTGCTTAAGCTTGCATATGGCATTCTGGCTTTGCTACAAAGGCAACAACTTTAAAAATGGATGAGAAGTCTTTCATGAGGGCAGACATGAGAGTGAAAGATAAATGAGCAAAGAAATGGCTAAGTGTGAAGGCGAGAGGAAGAGAGGTTGCTTTAGTCTTTGGTCCATTAAGGCTTTTCTAGCAGCTCTGTTTTTACTTTGTCAGTGAATGCAGAGTTTTCCATTATTTTTTTTCTCTTCATCTCCTGCAGATAGAAAAATGACAATTTTAAAGTATTTGTCAGGGGATCTGCATTAGCAGCCGAGCAGAGGAAAAGGTAAAAGCAAGATGGATGGGGGGATGGGTTGAGGGAGGAAATAGATTTGTGAAATGATGCACCCTGGGACAGAGGCTTTGACAAAGAAGCATGGAGGTACACTGAGAGGAAAGACAGAAGCTATTGGATGACAGGTTACTTTCATTTGGGCTGCTTTGGGAGGGCTTTCCTCTGATGTCATGTAGTTACAGATGGCCTGTCACCAAGGTCATGATATTCAGATGAGTATCGATGAGATGCGAGCCTAAGAGCAAAGATTTCCCCTTTTAAAAGAAATGAATAATAACTTTGACATGATTGTGACCCTGGTCGAGGAGCGTTAAGATACTGTTGTTGAGGGACATTGTTGCATAATTTGGATTGCAAACAAATCACTCACAGGATCGAGAGGGAAAACGGTTTGGACTTTCACAAAACCAAGAGTCTACATCCTGACTCGTTTGGAATGGTTTCTGTTTTTAATCCTCCCCCTTATTTTCCTGTCTGCGTGTGGAGTGTGATAATGACTTCATTATCAGGCCATGGTTTTAATTTTGTTCTTTATTTGGCACATTCAGTGCCACGAACAGCATCCTCCAATCTATATTTAAAAAGTTATTTTTTAAACATGCAAATAGTGATGTGTCTATCTTTGTCTATCTGATTGCTTATGCTTCCCTTTCCCCCTCCTTCTATCTTCTTCTGCAGGCAAGCAGAGGATCTGTCTGATCATTCTGAACCAGCCTTTGGATAAGGACTACTTACACATCCTCTGGAATAAAGGTATATCTCACTCATCAGGAATACACATCAAACAAGCCCCCTTATATATCACTTGGATCCAGTCTGCATCGGTTTGCCCTGAGCATGTATTCCCCTGTTTGTTTTTTATCAGACGGGCTCTCCAGCCTGTGTAGCCTTCACACTGCAAAATCTTAATTGCTGCCATGTCATTGCAAATGCCCCCTACCTGCCCTCTGCCCACATTTCCTGTGAGGTGTGTTTTAATGAAGTGAAAGATGACATAAAATGACTATTTTGCAGAAAATAATTTTCCTTTCTGCACAGGTGACTTTTTATTTTATTAACTCCTGTGGCTGCATGACCTGAACAATGATTAGAATCAAAACAAAGTTATTATTATACAAAAGGCATTTCCATTGCATTCACAGCCCTAATATGCAACAATGTTTTTGTTGCCCCTTGAGACACTGCCTCTTTTACAACATCATTAAATAGCATCATTTTTTTCCTGAACTTTTCCAGACACAAGCATCAACAATTAAACTGTGTCTATGACATGCGGAAACAGTGTCATTTAAGTATACATATAAACCAGAAATGTATGTGAAGGGCTATACGGATACCTTAAAAGGTCTGTATGCATTTCATTCATTATTTTCAGATGCTGTCAGCTTTCACAGCACTGAGCCATATACTTAACTGTATAATTTGTTTTTATATGCGTTCAATCTCATTGAAAGCACTCTCTATTGTGAGGTGTCATGGCAACAATGATGGCACATCCATTCTGATTCATTGTGTGATAACTGTGTGTATACATTCACTAAACATAATTGGTTGGTAAATAATGTGAACACAGGCGGTGGCAGTAAGTGTCCACTCAGCGGGCGAGTGACAGGGTTGACATAAACAACCCACTGGGCCCAAGACCCTTGTATTCAGAATGTGTCGTGTCTCGCCGTGAAGATTTTCTCATTCATGCACAGCCCTTGCTTATACATTAACAAAAAACACAATTTTCTGTGGATAAAGGGGCAGAACATTTCAAGCACGACCGGGGCTGTGTATTCATATCCGAACATACAGTACTTGTATAATACAAGCTCACTGAATGGTCATCCCCAGGGACATGTTGATGATTATTGTTGAAGATGGGAAAAACTGTGATCAGTCACTTTAACAAGTTAGCTGGCAGTTTATGAATCAAGGCCATCCCTTAGATTCCAACCACTCTTTCGTAGTTGGTAACTAGAGGAAATCAAAATGGATTTGATTTTCCTTCTGCTTCATGAATACTCCAAGGCTCTTTATCAGAGTAAAAGACAAATAAGAATTAAAAAAAAAACTTGCACTAAAGGTTCATCTTAAAAAGAGGAAAAGGGGAGTAGAGCTCCAGACCCCCTGAGGTGCTACTTGCAAGATGCGTTGATGCATAGCGGTGGTGCTGCTCGGCTGTGATGTGTTAAATATGCAAAGCTGACTTTGAGCCTTTAAACCAGGCAGTGTCATCTCAACCTGTATCCGAAAACTTTGTTTTTCTGTTAAATCTGGTGAACTGATCAGAAACAGAGCCTAACTGAACATGAACCGAACTGTTCACGAATTTGTCACGCATGTGGTTTTATCAAGGATGGAGTGGCTCTGGAGTGACGCTAAGACCATGAAACAACAACAACAAAAAAAACTGTAGGCACACTAATTTATAAAAAATGTAATACACAGACTTATGCAATCAGGGAAGAATGTTAGTAAACAAAGTAACTTTGAAGCCAAACTTGTGATTAATACCATATCAGATTGAATTTTAATGAACACTGCTTTGATATTCTTTTCAACTTAGGAAAAACCCAAGAGGCACCTGAGCTCTTTCCATCGCACAGCAGTCACATGTTTAGTTAGATGCTCTTGATCTTTGCCTTAATAATAGAGGACCTCTAGAAAATGTTTAATGGCATTAGACAAAGCAATTCCCTTATCTGATTTCACACCAGAGGTTGTCTGCTGCCTCCAGATAAAGATTCTTTGGTCAGTGTATTAAGTGAGGAAAATAGAAAATGTGGGATTTAAAGAAAGAAAAACATAAAACATTCATCAAAAGGATTTTGATACCTCTTAAATGAAAGGGAATGTATTTGATGCAAAAGCCTTACACTGTAAATATAGAATAGAGCCCGACCGATAAATCGGTGTGCCGAAACTATCAGCCAATTTGAGCTAATTGCAGATTAGAAATTAAATTGGTATCGGTGTTTATAACAGCTGATAAATGACCATTATGTTTTTTTTCAATTGCTAAGATGCAATGGTCATAGCTGAAGACACTTTTTCAAAACTCTTCACACAGTCTGCATTATCAACATGCATCTTGGCCAAACACTTAATCTGACCTCCAAAAGTCACTCAAACCACCAAAAGACTTCATACAAGTCTCAAAATAGACTCGTTCAACCAAAACACTGGCAACAATTCTCATTTAGAAAGCATACAGTTTCACTCGTAACACACTGACCTACAAAACACTAAAAACAGGGAGCATTACATAAATGAAGAACTTAAATAAATAAATTAGGTTTTCATTATACTAAAACAATAACTTCTTTTTACTTTGATGGTACTAAAGTATATGTAACAAGAATGCATCAGAAATGCAGCAATTTGCTTCAATATCCTTTATTTGTTCTGTATCTGTGGATAGTATTGTAAACTGTGAAAAATGTTACTGTAAATTGAAACCAAACCCCCCACCCCACAAATTTCTGGAATTCCACGGCTGCAAACAGTAATACAAATAAGAAACACCTCAAAAACTCATAACGTACAGTACTTGAGGGTGCTGGTCCTCCCTCTCTGTTGCATTTGGCCACAAGTTCTCATCAACATCACATCTTATGTCTTCCCTGGCGATGCATCTTGGAAAGTATCTTCTGGAATGTCTAATCCAACCCTGGCAGTCTACAGGAGAAGTGTCTCCACATCCCGCATTCATGGCATCCAGTAAGGTCATCTGGTCATGTGGATGGTGGTCATACATCTTACACCTCCATGCAGAGAAAAACTCCTCTATGGGGTTTCGGAAGGGGGAGTATGGAGGCAGGAGTAGTACTGACATCCTGGGATGTGCAGCGAACCAGTCTGTAACTGCAGCAGAGTGGTGGAATGCCACATTATCCCACACAACAACAAAGATAGGGGAGTTTCTTGCTCCTCTCTCCTCCGCTGGCGCAAGGCGATTATGCAGGTCATCCAGGAAAGACATGAGCCTCTCCGTATTGTAGGGACCAATGAGTGGTTTGTGTAACAGCAAACCATCATTGGACAGTGCTGCACACATCGTGATGTTAGCTTCTCTCTGCCCTGGGACATCCACTGTTGCTCTCTGTCCAATCACATTTCTTCCCCTGCGGCGTGTTTTTGCCAGGTTGAATCCAGCTTCAGCCACAAAGATGAATGTATGTGCAGTTTCCCTGGCTTCCAGCTCCATTACTCTCTAAAATACAGTAAATACACAGTTTTACAGGACTTCACATTATGCATCACTGTGTATGTTCCCTAATTGATTATTGAACAGACATCTTACCTGGACATATTGATAACGGCGTTCTTTCACACGTTCACAGTTTCTCTCGAATGGTACAGTGGACAACTGCTTTGTCCTTATTTTATGTTTCTCCAGGACTCTGGCAATTGTCCAAATTTCCAAAAGTGATATTGTCTGCCTTCTAAGATTTTCTACTTATTTTAATCTGGTCACTGCAGAAATGCAGTACATTTACCATAAATCTGTTTTGAATGTGTTTTTAACAGTTTTGGACTCAGTGTGTTAGCATTTGAAAAATGTGCTGCAGATATACAGTGTTTTGCAGGTGGTGAAGTAGTAATGAGAAAAGAGTTCATGAATTTTGGAGAAACGGGTTATTGACTGCATTTTGTGTGAAAGCAATGAAAAATGATTCACAGTTTGGTCCACATACACTTCTGTTGCGCTGACTGTGTGAAGAGTTTTGACAATGTGACTTCAGTTTTGACCCATGCAGGTTAGCAATTGAAAAACACTGTAAAAAAGAAACTAAGATGGATCCATCAAACTTGTTATGAGTGTTGTTGTTGCACAGTATATCCACTCTACTGCTCCACTGTTGGCAGCACATGTTTGGAAAGCCTTATATCCAAAACAATTTACAGTAAACAGTTTACTTTTAAACTGCTATGTTATCTTGAGGAGGTCTCTCAACTACACATAACAAATGTTAAGGATAATCTTTGCTTATGTTATGTGTTTCTGGAAAGGAGGAGGAAAAAAAGAATATCGGCTGACATATTGGAATATCGGATTTTAAAATTGGTCTTAAAAATCTCATATCGGTCTGGCTCTAATTTATTTTATTTATTTAAAAAAGGGACAGTGCGCATTAATGAACAGACAGGTTGTTACAAAGGTCAATCCAAAAAAGGACAACATAACAAAACAATAGAAGGAATAGAATAATACACCATGTTAAACAAGACGGTCATAATGCTTTGCTATGCAGATCATGAGCTAGTTACTAAAGTGAATCTAAATCTAGAGTAAAGGGAAAGGCCATTTTTCTGTAGGTCTGCACAATATGGTAATATTGCTTGCAGAAAATTGCAGTTGCTGTTTGATTTTGAAATGCACCTGAATCATTTGTAATTTTTAATCTAAACTGAAGACTCACTGAAGATTCAATATTGAGCTTAAGTGATCTGTTTTCCACTAACATTGGGAGATAATTTGACTTATAATAGAGTCTTTACACCCTGTTGATTGTAAGTGACCCTCAACAGTGTTTTGAAATTGATGTATAGCTTTAATCACCTTACTTTTTATCCACACTGTGACCAGATGAGCAAAGTTTAACTGCTATACTCTAGGGATTCAATCTTACACAAACACATTGTGGTTTTGCATATCCTTTTGCAAATTGTCTCATAAATGTTTTTCACATTCAAAACTTAATAACTAATACACAAACAAGAATCACAAGGCAACCTTATTGTCATATGGCAGATTTGTACATTTGCTCCCACTTAAGGCCACTCAGACGTTTTAGTTTTTTTTAAATGTGCTGCAAGTGATGCTGTGGTATGGATGTCAGAAATTGGGAAGCTTTCTTGATCAGTTTTGCTCTTGGCAGCGGTGCACATGGGACTTGAAGGAGTTTTGACACAACAATGATGGTGCATGAATGGCGGATCTCAGATCAGTAAACACGCTTGTAGCAAGTTTATCATTCCTCACTTGATATGCCATGTATTTTTTATGTTGTTTATGAGCGAAACAGATGTCGGTGTGCGCATGAGCGTGTCCTGAGTGTGTGTCACTCTCCAGATGGTTGTTCACCTATAGGCCTCGTAGCGACGTCTCCACCCTTACAGCCACAGACATCTGCACTCTCTCTCTCTCTCTCTCTTCTCTCGCTCTCTCTCTCGCACACACACACATGCACGTACACACCGGCACTCTCAGGTCCTCTGATGTGCTGCCCCTGGGCCCCCTCATCACCTGTGGGAGAGGTAGAGCAGCAGGGAGCAAAGGAGCGATGGAGGCTAGAAGAGTGCAACACGGATCAAAGGGAAACTCATTTACGGGTGCAGAGCGTGATGTTGTGAGGTGGGATCAAGCTGCTTATCTCACTCACGCACCCTCTCCCTGATCTACACCATCACCCACTTGCTCATCTAGTCATTCACATACACTCAGTCGTTCACTCAGTAAATCAGTCCCTCATTTACTTACTCACAGCTTAACTCACCGTGTAACAACGCAAACAAGTGAATCAATAAAGTTATCAGTTAAGGGAACTGTCTCTACAAGACAAAAAATCTTAAAGTGCTTCTTTTAATCATTTGTCGATGTGGAGCTGCTTGCTGAAGTTGACGTTTTTGAGCATCACCCCATCAGCCAGTGGAGGATCAGCCTTGCAGTCAAGGTCGTTTGGGTGATGTAGCTGCAGTGCGTTGGCGTGCGCGTACACGCTTCTGCGCTTCGGCATTTAAGCACACGTGTCCGATGGAGTAACTAGATATGTGGAGAATTCGAGGAGTTAGGGAGGACTTTTCGACAGAGATCAAAAGAAAGCTAAAAAGGAAATTCTTGTAACTGTCAATGGGAGGAAGAAGAGAACGATTGGAAGAGCTGGTGAAAGTGTGCCACCTAGAATAACAAAGATGGAGCAGAAGACTAAAGAGTAACAGAGTGGAGCTGGAGAGAAAGAAAATTAGGTGGGAAATCAATCAGATTTGAGGCAAGGTGTAGAGATCAGGGTGGATCTGGAGACAGGGTGTCAGATGGAGGGGGAGACATGGACTGATAGATAAAGGGAGGGCGTCAAGGCATCATAATAAGGATAATAATCTTTTCACCACTCTCTGTGACCGTTTGCCCTCTCCTATACTGCGCTAAAGCCCCAACCTGACAGGCATTAATCCTCACCACTAACGTCATCAATACTGTCCTGCTATAGAATATACCCCCATATCCTTTGTGTGTGTGTGTGTGTGTGTTTCTGCATGAACGTGTACATGCATCTTTTCTGTGTCAGAACTCCACAGCGACATAGATGATTAAAAGGCATTGAAATGACAGTTTTAGTACTGCGTGTGGAAGTGCATTATCTCCTGCCCACCACATGTATCTGTCACACAGCAGAGTGAGTGACAGGAGTTGGTTTTGAATAATGGAAGGAAGGGATTATTATGACTAGTTAATTTACAAGGTCATCTGTGACTGCTTCTGCTGTGCCTGCACTGCTGGCATCATATCACCGTCAGGATTCACACAACAGCTATGTCTCTTAGAATTTTCTGTTGAGTTTGTTTGTCATCTTCTTATGCTGTGAAGAGAAAAGGTAGATGGGAGTTGGTTAGGCTTTTGCATTCACAATTGTGGCGTGCTTCAAATAGCCGGCAATTTGTTGTTTTCAGTGGGAGAATGACAGTAATTGTATAGTCAACGCCTGTGGAAGGAGCGCAGATGGAGAGATAATCTTTATCAAGTTGAGTTTACCCACTTTTGCCATTTACTGTGATGACAAATTGAATGTTGAGAGTTCTTGAAAGACAGATGCTCCAACAGGCATTTGAAAGTTTCTCTTACAATGCAAATCAACGTTTGAATAAACTGACATGTTCGTGTGACTTAGTAGTACGAAGTTGTGTCAAGAACAGCAACCTTCAAACAACAGCAGAGGCACACTATTTGGGGAATATGGTTGTATATACTGTGTAACAGTAGAAATGTGTCCACCGGCAGAGATTTGGCAAAACTGTTTCCACCATCTGCAGGAGCTTTCTCTTAGTGTCTGCTATATATTCCGGGCAGGCTATGTAGCAAATCAGGGTTGTGATATTGCGTACACATGATTTGGGCAGCAGGACTACTTACCCCATTCTCATGTGACGAGATGTCGGTTGGTGGCGGTAACGCACCTCTAAACTGATTTGCCACCTGTCATAGAAGAAGAAAGTGACAAGAAAACATGGAGGAGGAGAGTGAAATTGTAACTACAGACCAGGAGGTTTTTTTTTTGTTTGCACGGAAGTACGGTCATTTTAAACCATTTCTTAATTGAATTTACAGAACAATTAGGCTACTGTAGCATGAATTATACCATTACAGAGATATAAAATTACATATTCTACGACAGAAGATTTGGGTCGTGACCCCTGTTTGACATGAAGACACAAAGACGATTAAAGCTATAAAAATATGGTTGCACACTTAAAGTCTTTGACCTTAATACAGGGAACAAAGTTATTTACTGTGGCACAGGAACATAAAATATAAAATAAATTACTGATAAATGCAAAGCAGTACAAAAAAGTACAGGGTTTCCCATAGGAAAATGGTTTGCTATCACGGCTATTGATGATACCCATTTCAAGTCCAGCTGGTCAATACCAATCTCAAACTTCAACTGGACCAGACTGTATAGGATGTATTGTAAATGTAAATGCTCCGTATTTGTATTGCCTTTCTAGACTTTTCGACCACTCAAAGCGCTTTTACATTACATCGCATTCACACACATTTATACACTGGCGGAACAGTATTTTGCCCAAGGATACTTCATGCAGCCTGGAGGAGCCGGGGATTGAACCGCCGACCTTCCAATTAACGGGCAGCCCCAACTGTGTCCAACTGGTGATTATCAGACTAATGTAGGCGTGTTGTCTGACCTATAGTGCATCGTCAAGTATTTTTCTCACATGTAAGTATCTGATTGTGATTACTCCACAGCATATCTATGACGTAATCGATCAGAAAGTCACCTACTGAACAGAAACTGACACATCCTGACACATGTCATCTTGTTATCAATACGGCAGTTTAAACAGTCACCTCAATTATTAATACATGGCCTTTACTGTGTAATGAAGTGCCAATTCTCATTTTCCCTGAAGCCTAAAAGGATAATATATTGTATGAAGTTGTCATAGTTTCTTCTGATGTTAGTGGGGGCATTGAAAATGCTGCGGTAAACCCAACATAAAGATTCAGAATGTAATACAAAATTATCAGTTTGAAATGATTGAAAATGACTACTCATTAATATTGAGCGGTAAGGGACTTTTTGCTTAGCATTAGCAAGGAGAAGTCTCACATGATATAAGACTGACTGACCTTTTGTTACACCACAGTGTGTATGAAATATGGTCAGAAAATGCATATAATGGGAAATTATACAAATGGAATGAAAAGTAGATCATTTGATTGTTATGTTATAGCCACACAAATCACATTAAACATCTCAGATTTACTGGAGCTGTGTGTGTTTTAATGGCATGCCATGCAAACAGAGCTGAGTAAATGATTGACAGACCGAAGTAACTGTTCTAGAACCCTAAGTCTGAAATTATTCTGTGTGTGTGTGTGTGTGTGTGTGTGTGTGTGTGTGTGTGTGTGTGTGTGAGAATGTACTTATACACAGATAATGACTGATAGCTTTACAGTCTGTCACCACCAGGCTTAAAGAGGAGTTTCTCTGTTTTTCGAAAAGTTGTCAGTTGAAAAGTTTCTCAGCCTTTGCACTCTGTCAGAGATAATGACTAATTTACATTCCAATCATTTCTTGACGTGGAACATTGACAGCAGGTGGTGATGGTTCTGAATAAAAGCACTACCTTGTGTATAAGTGTCTTATTTACATCACCGCAAATACTTCTGTATTCTCTCAGATTGAGAAGGAAATCCCCCTCTGTTGGAATAATCATTCGTCTCTATTTAATTCTGATAATCGAGTCTACTTTAGTGTATGTGTGAGTCTGTGTTAGCATGCACATTTACAGTATATAGGTGTGACACAGTTTGCATTGTTGATAAAGATATTTTTAGAGGTCAAGGTGATAATTTGTGCACGATGTATGGACATAATGGCCGTGAATATGGGGGTAATGCAAAGTTTACAAAAATGTGAATTTATATTGACCTGAAGTGTGGTCTATGTAGTCTAAAGGAAACACAAAGTATCGTCATGTAGATAGTTAAACACCTGTTTGGCGAAGAAAATTTAATTTAATAAATTTAAAATTTATTTAATAAATTTAAAATTTATACCCAATTCGATACCATGGTTAAAAAAACAACAATACATACAATATACAATACAATAATTCCAATGTTTAATATAAACATTCGAACATTTCAAAAAACAGCTAACAGCTGTGAAAGTTGTTAGAGGATGTCCAGGACAGATGAAAGGTGATTAGGTGATAAATGAGCAAGCTATTGCAATTACAACCTTGCAATGTGCATGATTAATCCATTTTATGAACTTTTTTTTTTTTTTTTTACAAACTGTTTAAGAGTTGTCACTATCTAAATTGGCAGTGGTTTAAGATTTCTATGTTGAAAAACCATTATTTAAGATTTAAATGGATCATATTGCACTAAGACGGTCCCTAACTCTGCCTATTGTGGCTGGCGCTTTGGACAGACATTCAGTTCTTTGTGCTCTCTACTGCATTGTCATCTTTGGTGATTTTGACTTGATCAAAACCGTGAAACGTCTGCCTAAATAAGCTCTCCAACATATCCCAGAACTGGGATGAACCAGACTTTGACGTGGAGCTATTAAAGGTACCAGCTGTCAAAACCGACAAGTGTTAAATATTAAACTGACGATGATCATTTCAAGCTATTCCACTGATCGACAGTCGGTGGCGGTAACTAGAATACGGCATCAAAGGCAGGGAAGAAAAAGAGTGTTAGCTAGCATACTTGCATGTAAATGCTAAAGGTTTAAGGGGCAAATTCACAAAAGGATTGTGCAGATGCCTCAAAACAAGGGCAAATTACACTTGCTGCAAGACATAATGGGCATGTTTGCGCTGTAATATCATTAGGGCAATAGCTTTGTGGAACGGACCTTGAGACAGGGCATATAGTGGTTGCAAGTGATTCATGGTGCAGTCAGCGGCTGCAATTCATTCTTTGTGAATTCGCCCCTAAACTATTAAAAGAAATTGACTTGAACATAATGCATTAAAGGCCCTGCACACCCAGACAGGTGCTTTCAGTTATTTTTTTTTACATTACACCTATGATCAGTTTGAAGATGGGCAAAGCTACGCTGTGGTGTTCGTTAGGTCACCGCATCTTGAACTAATAGACCTTTTTCACTGCAGATATTTTGGTATGTCATAACTGGAAAAACACAAGTTGTGACAAAGGTTAATAAGAATGATAAAGGTGTAATTAGTGTCACCCTAACAGGGCACTGAGGGAGATGTCAGTCAAGCAGTCTGTATAGAGCTGAGAAGACGCCTAATTGGGCAGCAAAATTTAAATCACCTGTGATGCATAGGTGTGCATGGCCTTTAAAGACATTTGGGTGGCCTCAGGAAACACAGTACATTTTAGTCTGCATGTAACCACAGCTTCCCCAGACTAAGGCTTGCATTCACCAATGAAAAATCGGCTGCTATGAGAGGATTTTTCAGCTCTGGACAGATGTCACGGCAGCAAACATTTTTCTTCCAAATGGATGCTTGTGAGGTATACAGTATAGAAATGCTCTGTTCAAGTTACAAACTAATCTACCAGGAATGTGTTCTTGCTTGCACATATCATTTTGTCCAGCGCAGAGCGTTACTCGATGTGTCGCAGCCAAAGTTGAACCAGGTTCAAATTCTTTGTTGGATGACTCTGTGTTTTTCCCCCACAGCCCTTTGCATTAGGAGCCACCGCTGTTGTTGTTATAATGCTAATCAGCATTACTTTAAGAGAAATCTGACTATTACGGTTTTTATAAGACAGCTGCTGAGATGCATGATGCTATAAAGTCTGGTTCTGGAGGCGAGACAGGGTCCAAACCAGTGTGAGCAAAGTGTGTGTGATAAAATGGTGAATTAGTGTTTAGAAAAGTGAAGCGAAATTCAAATCAGGGTGAAATTCATCTCACTTTGACTTTTCCAGATTGTTTGTAGTGACTTGTATGCAGGCACATGGCCACATGCAGTAAACCAGATCACATGTGGAAGAGGTAGCTTATCCTGTACCATATCCTGTATCACATGCACACGGGCATGTGCACACTTGGGGAATGGACACAGTTGGAGAAAGAACGCCGATGGGACAGAAAAACGTGTACAACAGTTGCCCGTCTCTTTGGTGCAGGCTTTAGTTAGTTTTAAACTAGGTACAAGTTGAAAACTACAGCTGATTCTTTGAAGTTTTTCCCCTATGTGCGCCACAACAGCCCCAAACAGAAAAAAAGCTTTTAAAAAATAGGCTGCCTGTTCAATTTGAATAGAATGGAGGCCATGAAAGAGCATACATTTGCAAATAGTTTGCATCTAATTTAGTGCAACTTGAATGCCATTTTAAGAATAGCAAGTAACCGCCTCATTTGTCTGTTTTTAAAATCAGAAAAGATAAGTGCTCTTTCACTGACTGCCTTAAAAAGGTCAAATCAAACTTTTTAACCATCAAGATTTACTTGTTTGTGTAGAGTGCTATTTATTAAGTTTACCTTGGCAGAAAGATGGTTTCTTTCTAACTAATTTGGGCCTAATTCAAACTTTTTCAAAAAAATTCAAAAAAGTGTTTTTTAATGATTGAAGTAAGTGTATTTATTTAACTTGTAGTGTTGTGTAGGGCTTTACAATTAATTGAAAAGTATTCGAAACTGAAATTCAGAGCCTCTAAATGTTACCATGTCGGTTATTTTGGTTATTTATAAATATTTTCTCTACAGTGTGTGTTCATGTACTTTCCCCTTATAAACATACTAGTGAGTGTGTGGTCACGTGACTCCGCCCCGTCCAGTCCTGCTCAACTTCCAGACTGGAAACAGACATCCATTTTATTAACGGACATGCTCTGACCTACACTGTACATTTACTGCCAGACTGACAACAAACTTTAAATAAACCCAGCGTACAGTACAGTTTACAACAACAAACTTGAATATTCATCTTTGTATATCACTGTATAATAACATTACATTTATATGGCTCTTGTCTAAACATAAAATAAGTCTGTGCATTGCATAGTTTGGCAGGTGTGTTGCCTTTAAGAAGAAAGCCATCAGGCTGATGTAAAAAATGATCAAGGTATGATTATTATTATTATACAAAATTATTTTTGAGAGGATTTGTACCAAACAGAGGTCTCCTTAAGTCTGTAGAATATGATGTGTCGGCCAGGACGTCTGTGCAGCACGACAACATTTAGTTTAAAACAGTATTTTCGTGCACGTTTCGTCTTTAACAAATATTGCCCCCCTGCATTTTGAAAATTGTAGTAAGCCATATTGCGATTTCAATAAATTTATTGTGCAGCCCCACTACAGAAGCTGTAGGTGTACTCACAAAAACCATGGACACTTTTTGCAAAGAAACTGCAGCACAGGGAGAGAGAGCATGCAATATATATTAAGAGTGGTAGTGGAATTTTGCCACATGTGTGATATGGCTGCTGCGAACGACACACAGTGTACAAGGCCATATCTTAGGCCATAATTTCTTGAAATGAAAATTCTTGTACAACTTGTGCGCATTAATGGTACGTCACTTTTCCTAATTCCTTGCTTCCATTTGTTGTCACTATGTGCCATTCTTGCTTCAGTCCCACTCTTGTTGAACTAATCAGAAGTGGTGTTTCATGTCTGCGGTGAGGCTTTCCGAATGAGACTGGAAATTACACCTACATGCCACCACTTAGACAAGACTAAGGTGGTGCACATATAGGAACATAAAAAATTGACTTAAGAATTGAAAAATTCTAAAGTTAAGTGGACACACATACCCTAAGCTCACCTCTGCATAAGTGGAAACTGGTTTATTGTGACCTTTATACCAGTTTAAACTGGGTCACATGTAACAATAACTTGGTTATATTTTAAAAGGCAGAAATGTGTCTTCAGTGAATGCAAGGTGTACCCTTCATTTGAAACGAATTGCCCAGTTACACTGACTAAAGTATCACTCTATCTGCCTTTCTGTAGCTGTCTTGAGGGCATGTGCTGATGGAGCTGCCAATCACCTTTATAACATCACTGCTGGAGACCGAGAAAGGTGAGTCTGTCTTGTGTTCCACATTTGCATTAGTTAATTTGTATTTTCACTTATGTTTCCTTTATGTATGTAGTAGTGTGGTTATGTTTGGGAAAAATTTGATAAAATTGAAAAAAAGTGCACACTGTTTTTAATAGCATTGTTTCTGACCAAAAACAGTGGCAGCAGAGTAGCACTGTAATTGTGCATTCAGCAACCATGTGTTTGGTTGCATGTGTGTGTGTGTGTGTGTGTTCCTGGTGAGAATATGCACTCTATGTATTAACGTTATGTGTGTGTGTGTGTGTGTGTTTCTGACAAAGTACTGTATGTGTGCATTCCACAACCACATTTTGTGTGTGTGCGGCTAATGGAGGACTGCTGTCAGGATGGAGATGGATCTGGGGTTCACGGTGTCCCTGAAGTGTTGAGGCTTTCACATTAACACCCCGAGTATGAGCATGAGTGTGCATTTTGTCAGGCTGTGAATGTGATGTTATGTGTGTCTGTGTTTGTCTGTCTGCGTGCATGTTCTCACAATCCTTTCATCGCAGCAGCCCTTTTTAAGTTGTAGACATCTAAAGTGAGGACATTTTTCATTCACACTTTTTCAGTGGGTAAACTTAGTCTGGTCCTTGAGATTAGGCCTCGGTCTTACAACTAGGTTATTAAATCAATGTGTATGGTTGACTGATACACTAAAAACATCACATTAACTGTGGTGGAAGACCATGCACACTTTGCTATTAATGTTCATAATGTTTGCCAGGTCAAACATTTCAAGATAAAGCCAAAACCAGTAATTGTAACACAACTACTACAGGAAATTATATGGTGTAGACTTTACCTGATTGGTCAACATTCAGTGCAAACACTGATATAAAACACCTCCACACAGACAGCAGCAGTACATGCTTCAATTGAAAAAAAAAACCCAAAAGACAAGGGTGTTTGTTTGGAGGATAAACAATCTCAGCCAGTCAAGATCATAAACAGGAGGAGGTAGAATAATTGAATTGCACACTGCAGTGATGACTGTCACAGTAAATGCTTAACAAACAGCAATAGTTTTCAAATGTTTAGTCATGTTTTTAGGTGGGAATGAGGGTGCACAGTTAGAACTAGGATTAGAGCTAGGTTTGAGTTAAGAGTTTGCAAATACTGAGAGTTACAGTTGTTGTTGGAGAGGAGAGAATGAATGAGGTCCTCGCTAGTGCAGTAGGACAACCATGTATGTGTTTTGTGGGTTTACAATCTCCCCCCCCCTGTATTTTAAAAATAAAGCTAGTCATGTGTCTCCATCTCAGAGTGTGAGTTTGAGCATGTTAGGCCTGCTGGCAGAGGCATCGCTCATACTTCTGTCTGTTTGTGTGACACGGCAGATTCATCTTCTGACTCTCTTGTCCGAGCTCTGTCAGCAGCCCGCACAGTGGAGCTGACAGCCAGGCCTGCCTTTTAGCCTGACTGCTCGCAACCCGAAAAGTTATACATTACACAGGGAGGGTGGAGACTGGAGGAGACAAAAGCGAAGAAGGGGAGGAGGGCGAAAAGACGAAGGGAGTGTTTTACGGGTGGGGCTGTGTAAATCAATCATCAGCAAGTTAAGATGTATTTAACCTAACATTACCATAACTAATGGACTACAGAGAGGGAGAGGAGGGGAGGAAGGGAGAAGGAGATGCAAGTGATCAATCAAAGCCAAGTTTTATGAATACTGGTATCACAGACAACAGCAGCAGCACGTAATCAAATAAGAGAGATGCAGGAAAAAGCAACCCACAATTAAAGATTAATAAAAACGACAGATTGTTTGATAAACATTATTTTGGAATGAAATGAAGCCAAGCAGAGTTGTGCCAGTTTCCGTTTATGTGTGTGAGTGGACATGTTAGGACTTACACCTTTCCCATAAATGCAGAGGAACATGTCAGCTTTTAAGATCCAGTTTTAAAAAGGGAAGCCCGTGCGCAAACATCAATTTGACCACGTTTACTGCAGTTCTGCTGGTGAAGATGTAACTAAGGTCAGATTTGTTGTCACTGCATTTCATTTGCCTGTAAGGGAAACTGTGTTTGAGGAGGGCAAACTAAAATTGTAGCGTTCATTTTTTTTCAAAGCTGTTTCTTTGGAAATCTAAACGATGACAAACCCCTCTGAAAAAGCAGTGGCCTTAGGTGAGGTGATAGGTGTGTGTATTTGTCCATGTCTGCCTTGACTGTGCATTTCCATCAGAAAATAATGAGGATAATAAAGTTTCCGGCCAGCCTCCATAGCCTACTGCTCTGCCACAAGAAGAGAGTGGGCGGACGGCCTCCCACAGTTAAAAGAAAGGCGCCACGTAATTTTCTGTCAAAATAGCCTTAATGGTAGTCATTAAGGGTGAAGAGAGGAGGGGGGGGCACGTCAGGCTAAGGCTTTCTGCCTCTCCTGACAACTGAAATGACAATGATTCAACTTCACTGTATGTAACATACTCACACCACACATCATTGATTTTCTATTAGCAGTTTTTCCTCTTAAGTTGTTATCTCTCTTGACATATATGTATGCTCCTATCTCCACTGTTTTTAAACCATTCTTTGATGATATACATGGGTGACGTGTTCACTCTGGCTGACTTGATCACTCTGTTCAAGCAGTTGCTCAATTCTCAGAAATCTGGGTAACTTATTTGTTCTTTTCCTGGTACTAAATCTCAAGCACCACCTTTGCATAGTTATATGAAATTGCCTCAAAGCCCCGTAATTGTGCCTTTGTAAGTGTTGCTCATCCTCACAGGCTTTGTCTCTGTAGATTCGATCTGTCTTTTACTTTGTGATTATTCTGAATCTGCTACTTACTGTGTTAGCGCCAGACAAGAAGTTGTTTTTATCATCGATAGGCATTTTGCACATTTAATAAACAGACCTTCAGTTTGAGGTTGGTCAACTGGCAGAATCAGCCACTAACTACTCAGCAGAGAGCCAAGTTCCACGCAAAACCTAACCAAAAATCTGCATCCAGTTAATGCTGGGACTCATAGGTTTTAGGGGCTGTGAGCTCAGGTGAATGTGGCTCTCAATTTCTGTCTCTTAAAGCTGTACTGATCTAAAATAATGTTTTGTTTAGCTAATGAAGGTAGTGACTCAGTGGTTTATATAACTTTGCAGGCCCTTTGCTCCAGCTGTGAAGAATCTGCCACTAGGAGCCAAATGTGCAGCACGTTTTGTACTGTTTGCTTAAGACATTATTGATATATGACAATACAACATGGTTTCTCTGTTTTTCCTTATCAGACACACACAAGGACGCGTTAATTAACAGAACTCTCATCAGTCAAAGGAATGCACATAGCTGCTCCTACTCAAACCTAACACACTGATATTCAAACAGTTATAAGCTCACCAACATGACCTCTGAGCAACTGTCAGCAATGGAAAGCTCTCACCTCATAAAATTAAATGGTAAATTATCATTTCATGCCAAACTTGCACTAAAATTGCTTTCATGTGGGCTCAGGCCCTTTTGTCGGAGCTGAGACCTCCGGCTGTCCTGTAAATCGAACTTTGTGTCCTCATCATTTCAAAATGAAAAATTGCATTTTGTCTAATTTGTGCATCTAATCAAATCCTCTGAGAGGAGAAGAAGTCAAGAGATGGATGAACAGGGAGAGGAACACGGCTGAATGTGGGAGGAGGAAATTGTACACAAGCTGAGTTTATAAAATTTGCAGCTGTGTGTCGGTCTGTGTGTGTGTGTGTGTGTGTGTGTGTGTAGAGTTACTGGGAGATGCAGATTTGTGAATGTCAGTGTCAAGAGATTTTCAGAGCATAGTTGTGTCAGCACATGATTGTGTATGCATTTCAGTTTTGGGGAGATAATGTTGTCAGCCTCAGAAAATGAAGTTGTCAAGCGCGAGACTACTTATTTTATAAGACTTAGTGGCTAAGAGCTAACTCTGGCAGTCTCTCTTTCTGTTTGCCTGTCATGTCCATGTTTTCTCATTTACATATCACACGTTCTATTCTTTATGCTCACCAGAATTAGTATTTTAATTCGGTCCGTATCTCTTAGCATTGTGTTCAGGACCCCATTCGAGGTGACTTCATATGCAGATGGGGTCAGCCAAGACTTCTAAGGCTGATTTTTTTATATGTTTTTAGAAATATTTTCAACAAAATGTATTGTAATCATCATATCATCCATTACAAGCTGTGTTCAGATATGCTGTAATAAAATTGGCACAGCTTGGGAACTGTTTCACTGCTGGGATATCGACAATTATGTGACCTAAAAACAGGATCCCAGGCCAACAATTACGAGGATTACACTACAAATTAAACCGGGCAGGGGGTTCAAAACACTCACGAACTAACTGATGGCTGGTAAGTAAAGGCTCCTTCCTCGTAATTGCTTTCATTGCTCTTAGAAATTAGCAATATGCTGAGTCATTTCACAACTGTACCTTAGGTGGGCATAATATTTAATATGTAATGTTAATGCAGTAGGTCTGTTCTGTTAGTAGTAAATTCAGTTCTTAATCTCCAGCAATTAGCCACTATTACTGATTTTATGTTGCTCTTTATTATCATATCATATTTTATCAAGAAGCTCAAAGCCAAACGAGTTTTCTTGTGTTTTTTTGCCAAGATATTCCTTCACTATACTTGCTATGTTACACACACTTTTGTTTTTACAAAATGTGTGTTGTGCTATCATTAGTTTCTGTTAAGTTTATATATATTAGAATTGTAACAATTAAGGTTTATTAAAATTATAATTACACCCTCCCTCTTTCTTTTCTCTCTGACTCTCTCTAGTACAGATAGTAGCCCTGAGAGTAATTCTGAAAGTTAATAAAGTAAGTATGTGTGTGTGCTGTGTGTGTTTTGGGGATGAGGAGTGTGTGGAATTATGACTATGAGGCTATCAGACTAATCACCAGTAGTGGTAATAACCATAGGACCTATAAGCATCAAGCATTAACTTTGGGATTAGGCACTGTTGGAGCACAAATCACTGGATCACTGCTGGATGAACAAATCCAGGCACTACAGACACACATGCTTTCACAATCATGCACAAACTTTTTTAATTTTATTATTTCAATACAGATGAACATAAACATGTTAAAGACATATGTACATCAGCATGCAATGAAATGCCTTGAGGTCTTGCTAATTAGATTCTTTGTTGTAGTCGGATAATAAGATCACTGTTAGCACTGATTGTTTTATTTTCATGCCTTCCTTTTGCAGCACTGCTTTCTTATGAAACCAGACACATAAACCGAGTTCACATCTACAAAATAAAAACTTTCATCTACAAACCAACAAGTCCTCGTATTTGAATGACAAATTAGGTCATTTGTCAGTGCCTACAAAATACCCCTTAAGACCCTAACAAAAACGATGAAATGGTTGTTTTTTACATGGATGTTTAAGGTTTGGTTCAGAGAGCTGAACGTGTCAAAGTCCTTTGCTTTGGCTTGTTTAGGTATATGAGTCCTTAATGATGTCATCCAAAATAATTCCTCCACCCCTTCACAGGCTGTCCTCTCTGATTGGGAGATGGGAAGGATGAGAGGAGCAATCAGAGCAACATCTTCTCGAGTGATGAAAAGAGTTTGTCATGATGTGATTCAGGAGATGATGAAAGATGTGAGAGAATATAAACAAAGCAACATTATGTTGTAATTAAGTGGTCGTATGGAAGGATGGTGTCAAGCTTAGTTTGATGGAAAATAGAGAAATAGACATGAAGAAAGTACAAGAATAGGAGAAGCATTTTAAAAAAAAAAATCTTAATGAAGTGGTTAGATGGAGGTAAGTTGCTTCAATTACACAGAAAAGTAAGTATTTCAGAGCAGAAATGAGACGAGATTGGAAGAGAGTGCAAAGCAGTAGACACCATGGGATGGAGAGGTGTGGGTTGTCGGGGAGAGGAGAGAAAAAAAAGCAGGCAAAGAGGATGCAGAGACACACAAGCAGGGTGATTGACAAACACACACACACACACACACACACACACACGCGCACACACACAAACACAGGCAAAGGTCATACAGCCATCCCCGCCACCCAATCCTCAGACAAACTGGCGGTAAAATGCTCTATTTCCCATCCAAATTAAAGTGTCAGTTAATATTAATGTGGAAGTGAGGACTGTCAGACACACAACACCCAGACACGCAAACACACACGCAAACAGCATTTACGCTCGCGCACACACAGACACAAATGCAGAATTTAGAATCCCGCCTGGTCAATTACTGTCAGCCGCTGGAGTTATGCACACAGGTCACAATGGGATGTGTGTGTGTGTGTGTGTGTGTGTGTGTGTGTGTGTGTGTGTGTGTGTGTGTGTGTGTAAAGCTCTGATCGGGCCCAGTGTCACGTCTCGTCCCGTCTGTCACATGAAGGTTATTTCTGAATGGAGATGCAATTGTGGCGTCCTGTATTATAAAGAGGGTGGAAAGTCAAGTGTGCATGTGCTTGTGTGTCCCTGCCTATTTGCAGATGTTTGTGCACATTGTGTGTGTGTGCACATCTCAGTGCCTGTGCATGTGTTTGTGTGGACAAGGAAAGTATTTACCTGGATCATATTTTTTTGTCCAGCTCAGGAAGGGTTATGGTTGATTGTCTTTATGCGTGCGTGTGTGTGTGTGTGTGTGTGTGTGTGTGTGTGTGTGTGTGTGGCAGTAGATTGCATACAATTGCTGTTCTGTTTGTCTTGCTGTATCTTGTTGGTGTAAATGTGAATGCGGGGGGGGGAATAATCCTTCTGTATCTCTTTCTGCAACGGACCGGAACATCATTCTCGCCTTTTGCTGTGGAACGTGCACACACACACACACACACACACACACACACATAAATACACGTACACGCACACAAACAAACACACCACCCAACCAACCATGAAATCGTAATGTCAGACCTGTTAATGCCTCTAGATAGTGGCAACCGCATCCCTGCGTGGTCCTATTCTTTACACACACACACACACACACACACACACACACACACACACACACACACACACACACACACACACACACACACACACACACACACACACATAAATACACGTACACGCACACAAACAAACACACCACCCAACCAACCATGAAATCGTAATGTCAGACCTGTTAATGCCTCTAGATAGTGGCAACCGCATCCCTGCGTGGTCCTATTCTTTACACACACACACACACACACACACACA
>NC_060150.1:32682499-32684057 GCF_021292245.1 Micropterus dolomieu | reverse complement strand
GAAATCGTAATGTCAGACCTGTTAATGCCTCTAGATAGTGGCAACCGCATCCCTGCGTGGTCCTATTCTTTACACACACACACACACACACACACACACACACACACACACACACACACACACACACACACACACACACACACACACACACACACACACACACACACACATAAATACACGTACACGCACACAAACAAACACACCACCCAACCAACCATGAAATCGTAATGTCAGACCTGTTAATGCCTCTAGATAGTGGCAACCGCATCCCTGCGTGGTCCTATTCTTTACACACACACACACACACACACACACAAATGGAATAAACAGAGCTATCTGTCTCTCTCTCTGACAGGAATGTTCTACTCAGTAGTGGCTTGTAGAGTTTTGCCTGTTTTTGCTGATATCTGAAACAGACCTTGTTAATTCCTACACCCTGGGAATGCAGGTTGCCTCAAAACAAAGTTGTATTTGGATGAATGGAATACACAGGGAAATGTACGTTCAGAATGCATGCATATATATTCCCATATAAACTCCTGCCCAGTTAAATTTCCAGTTAAAGCCTCTTAATTACTTGTAATAACATGGCTTTCCTGCCAGATTCATGTACTTAACAACTAATATTCTGTATTACTTCATTTTGTGAACTTTGTGCCTGCATTTATGGGTTATATGAGTCAAAAACCAGGAGAAAGTAGTTTTTTTGTCCATATCATAGTAAGTTATACACATAATGTTCATGTACAGTGACCTCGCATAAGCAAACTACAAGCTTTCAAGCCCAGCAGTCTAGGTTCATTTGCATCCTCCAACATCCTCCTCCTTTCAGCGCACGATTTCATCCTCCATGTAGTCCCCATGTTTGTAGAAAATACATTTTTAACCTATTTGATACTCTACAAAAATGTATCTTTAAAACCAGATATGGCTTATAGGATCAGATTTTGGTTGGGAGTATTGTTTGGTTGACTGTCTCTGTCAATGTTTACAAATTATTTAAAAAATGTGAGTGTACTGCAGCATACAAGTCTGCATTGTTTTTACTTCCCTTTGTCCTCTATCCCATGTCAGTAATCCACATACAGTGGGGGAAAAAAGTATTTGACCCCTTGCTGATTTTGCAGGTTTGCCCACTTACAAAGAATGCGACAATCTACAATTTTAATCATATGTACATTCTAACAGTGAAACACAGAATCCAAAAGAAAATTCCAGAAAATCACATCATATGAATTTATAAAAATTGATAACCATCTGATGAGGAAAAACAAGTATATGACCCCCTACCAAACAGCAAGTATTCTGGCTCCTACAAGCCAGTTAGTCTTTCTTTAAGACACAGCCCCAATCCCAACCAATTATCTACATCAAATACACCTGCCTCACCTCGTTACCTGTATAAAAGACACCTGTCAACACCCAAACAACCAGCATCCAACATCACCACCATGGGCAAGACCAAAGAGCTTTCTACGGACATCAGGGACAAGATTGTTGATCTGCACAAGGCTGGGATGGGCTACAAGAGAATCGGAAAGCAACTTGGAGAGAAAAG
>NC_060150.1:32676222-32682399 GCF_021292245.1 Micropterus dolomieu | reverse complement strand
AACATCTCCTTCCCTCAGTGAGAGAGCTGAAGATGGGTCGAGGATGGGTGTTTCAGCACGACAACGACCCTAAGCACACCGCCAAAGCAACAAAAGAGTGGCTGAAGAAGAAGCACATCAAGGTTCTGGAGTGGCCTAGCCAGTCTCCAGACCTGAATCCAATTGAAAATCTTTGGAGGGAGCTTAAAATTCGAGTTGCCAGGCGACAACCTCGGAACCTGAATGATTTGGAGGCTGTCTGCAGGGAGGAGTGGGCCAACATCCCTGCCGAAATGTGCACAAACCTTGTCACCAACTATAAAAACCGTTTGACATCTGTGCTGGCCAATAATGGCTTTTCTACAAAATATTAACATGCTGTTTGTCCAGGGGGTCAAATACTTGTTTTTCCTCATCAGATGGTTATCAATTTTAATAAATTCATATGATGTGATTTTCTGGAATTTTCTTTTGGATTCTGTGTTTCACTGTTAGAATGTACATATGATTAAAATTATAGATCGTTGCATTTTTTGTAAGTGGGCAAACCTGCAAAATCAGCAAGGGGTCAAATACTTATTTCCCCCACTGTATATAAACAAAGATTATTTGTATTACCTTATTTCACCATTTACTCTTCGAGTATGCTGCATTGATTGAGAACATGTTTCAAATCATCAGATTGCTCTGTGACTTGTAACGACCTCTAATGAAGAATGTAGTCGCTCAATGTAATGGAACAGGCCAATATCGATGAACACCGGGTACATCCTGATCTGTTTGTTTGTGTGTGCACGTGAGTGTGTGTGACAGAGAGAGAGAGAGAGAGAGAGAGAGAGAGACTTTGGATTGAATTTGCTTCTAATCCTATCATTACTATTACATTTATGTGTTTAAGTTTACTTGGATGTATTTATCAAACTAGCAGATTTGCTTATGTTTGATGACATGTATGTGTGTCTGTGTGTGTGTGTATATGCGTGTGTGTGTGTGTGTGTGTGTGTGTGTGTGTGTGTGTGTGTTTTCACATCAAACTGTGTATCTCAGCAGTCACTTGTGTGTGTGTGTGTGACAGGGCCAGGCTCAGTGCCACAGAGAATCACCCTGTCAGTCTCCGTGTTGCTTCGTCTTCCCCCGGCGGCGTCACTCCTCTCTTTCGCTGCACAGATCAAAGAGCTGACACATGCCCCAATGTCCTCTCTCTCCATCTCTCTTCTATCTCCGCCTCACACTCTGTCTTCCTTGCAATTGTAACCCTCTCCCTCTGTCCCTCACCCCCTCTTTCTATCCTCACATCCAGCTTTCTCCCCGACTATATCAGTGGGGATTTTGATTCCATTACTGCCGAGGTCAAAGCTTTCTATTCAGACAAGGTGAGTGGAACACAACTTGCACACACTCTCAGACCTACAGGTGCACACACATATATACACACACACACACACACACACACACACACACACACACACACACACACACACACACACACACACACACACACACACACAAACAAAAAGCAATAGGACTTTAGGCAGACATAATTTGAAAGTTTGTACTAAAGAACTCTATAATATCTTTAGCCTCAAATGTACAACTAGACTCCTTTAACCACCTTGACATATAGGCGACTCTAGTAAGAAGTTGACTTCCTTTGAGGCAAGACCTTCCCATCTGCTGCAAAGTGCCACCGAACAAAGACTTCAAGTGACCCTGACTATATAGACATTTTCTTGCAGAGCTGTGTTTGACTGCGGAGTTCGATGTTACTGTTTTTAGTATACCTTAAAGCTCGCAATTACATACAAGTCGTTGTAGCTACACATTGTGAAGACTTAGAAAATAAGTATATCACTTGGTTCTGTACAGGACTTGTGAGTTGTACACACAAGTTATCTGCTCTGTTTCTGAATAATTCCTGTAACATTCTCAATAACTTCATTGGCAAATAAAACAAGGGTTAAATCCGTCTAATCCTGAATATAGGCACATGTTCGCCCAAAATGACCCTCACATTGTCACTGTGTGAGGAAACTACACCCTCAGCAATTTAACTGTGAAGTCAGCTTTTTAAGAAAGTTTAAGAAAACATCAAGCTTTCTGAGTGTGCGTGGTGTTGGAGGATTACATTGCTGAGATCACGCTGCCTAAGTGGATAAGTGACTATCCAGCGTCGACTAGGGTTAAACGGCTCTTTTGCTCGAGACCTGACAAGAACATGCAGACCGAGTCATCAAAGTGGGTACAAGTGTGCAGTCTGACATGGCCCCAAATGTCAGTGCACTCATGATGCACTTAGACCCAGTCATCAAAATTCATTTTGCTGGTATGTCTCACACTTCCTGCTTACTCAGGATCAGGCAAACTTGCTCATCTCTTTTGTTCCTGCACACGTCTTTTTACTTTTAACACTGAAAATATATTCTATCATACTTATGACTACCTCCCTGTTAACATCCACAAACAACTCAAACTGTGTTGTCCTGAGTTGAGCCCGCTAAAAGCATAAACGTCATTTTTGGCTCTAAACCTCACATTAATCGTCATTAACCTAAACATAAAAACAATTTAATGGTAATGCTTGTTGGCAGTGTTAACACAGCTTGGCAGGAGGCACTGCTTCTCCCTTAACCACAGCTATAGATCAATATAATTGTTGGGTGTTGAGTGTGCTTGTGCAATGTCTGTGAGATCAGTGGTCACGAGATGAATGCAAACGTAGAAAATAAAGAAAATTCTATTTTCTGATAAATAAAACTTTTTTTTCAGACTTTTCTCTAGTCTAGTTACTAGCCTCTAAAAATTATTCAAATGAATGAAATGATCTGAGAGGGGAGCATCACCCTTCGATTGATGTGCTCCCAACTCAAGTTTGCCAGGAGATATTTATTGATCTTAATGGTTCACAAGCAAAAAAAGTTTTTAGATATTGTGTAAGATGTCTGTTGAGTTTGCCTTACTTTAATGCATACATCCGCTACCCTGTAAAATATAATGAAGTGAATACAACAAAAAAGTGTAAGCACTCTACACAAAATGTCTTTTAAGGACCTGCAGATGGATAACATGCAAGATGGGGTGACTTGTGTCAGTTATAATGAGACAGAGGGAGTTACTTGTGTTTATTTGAAATACATTTTAACACAAGACGGTATGTTATTGTACCTAAATTATATACAAGCATAGTTCAGGTACAAGACGGTGCTTCTCGACAGTCCTCTGATGACATCCTACGTCATAGTCTTTGTTCAATGTTTTGTTTTCCTGGCTGTGACTTGTTCATGTACGGAGGATTTAGAATAACCCAAGGTCATGCGAATAAAATGCAAATTCGTCTATGTAGTGGACTTTCCGTTGTTTATAACAAGCAAAATGTCAAGCCAGAACACTTGAGGAGAGATGAAGCTCGGTTCAATAAATAATAAATACAGTGTAAAGTGTTGCATAAACACACACACGCACACCTTCGAGGAAAGAAAATGCAGAATCTGTGTGATCTCTGTGCCGTGTCACACTGTGTGTTACTGTGATCAGACCCCCACTGATACACTTCGCCATGCACACATGATCACACACACACACACACACACACACACACATACACACTCGCACACAGAGATTTAGGTTGCCTTCAGCGGTGACACCCTCCTTTTCCCCTCTCTCTGTAGCTGTCTGTAAAATTAGTCCCTTTTTCACACATATCACACAGGTTGCCTTATACCTTTTTTTTTTCCATGAGAGAGAACAGACTTTTATGGTAATGCTTTAGGAGCAGAACAATGGGAAAGTTTGAGGCGTTCCTTCAGAGATTTGTCGGAAACGGTGAATAATTCTGCATAAATGGAAAGGAGAGAACAGAAAAGCCTCCGCAAGGGAAGGAGAAAGACAAGGGGAGGCAGGGATGAAGGGGAGAGGAGGGAGGATGGATGGGATCAAACAGAGCACGGCGAACAAGTTTGTGTGAAGTTTGTGTGTGGGAAATTGGTGTGTGTTAGGAGGAAAGTGACAGTGTGTAGAGAGAGAAGGAGACAGAGGGAGAGAAAGCCAGAGCATGGTTGTTTACCTGGATGCTGTAGTTTAGGGCCACTGACTGCAACCTCTACATTATTCAGCAACACAGCCCGCAGCCACACTAGACTAAAACACTGATTTATACCTCACTCCATCTCTCTATCTTTCTGTGTTTCTATCCCCCCTATCCCTTATCTCTGCCGGAGGTTTTAGTTTTGCTGTCTGTGGATGTGTACATCTATCTGATTGTGTTTTGTTGCCTGTGTGTATGTGTGTTTCCTTTGTGCATAGGAGTGCAAGCTGATAGAAACAGATGACCAGGATCTAACAGACTTCACCAAGTGTCTTGCAATCATGGTGGAGGAAATTCAGACAAGACAGTTACAGGTAAACATCTACGGCACCTCCCACATGCACACACACACACACTCGCAGTTTAATTCTCAGATGATTTAAACTCTTAATTCTTATACATTTTTATTGTTAAAGGAATAGTTTGACATGTTGGTAAATACACTTATTTGTGAGCCAGGAGATGGTTAGCTTAGCTTAGCATAAAGGGTGGAAGCAGGGGGAAGCAGATAGTCCAAAGGTAACAAAATGTGCTTTCCAGCACCTCTAAAGCTCACTGATTAACATATTATATATTGTTTGTTTAATCCCTATAATAATGTAAGTGAAAAAAAGCACAAAAGCTAGTTGTGGTTTTATTGTGGGGTTATGTGCCAGGCTATTTCTTGGCTGGGAGCGGTGACTTTCTAGGCATATCGGTGTCAAAAACACAATTTTAAAAAGGGTATTATTGCTGTTATTATTATTTGAAGGACTAACAGCAGTTATAGCACTGGGTAAAATGAATAAGTAAAGCTCTCCTCTCCCTCAGCCTCTGAGAGTTTAGTGCCCTTAAGCAAGGCATTCAGATTTCAGGTTCTTAAGATGAGCTGCTCAGAGGTCAATAGTGTTGGACTGCGGTTGACTGCAGGCAGATCTGAGGTGTGAACGCGTGGGCGTGTATGAATATGAAACATCATGCTGCTGAAAAGGAACATGCATGCTCACTCAACATTCCCTGAAGAATCAAGCGTTGAAGAATACCACCGGAATAGCATTAGCCAGTTTCTGTTTTTTCTGGTAATTGTGGTTTGCCAGATTTGAAATGAAGTACTTTACTTTGGTTGTGATCTTTTCAAACTGTAAAGCATCTCCTAACAACCTGATATCCAAAATTCCAAAATGAGCTGCCAGCCAGAGCGAAGCCCCGTGCCCAGCCAGCTGCTGCAGAGCCAGACACACAGTGATCTGATCCAGAGATTGACTCAATTTCCATTCTGACTCACAAAATGTGAAATGAATTGCAGAGATTGCACATTACACTAGGAGAAAATATCTAATATAACAAACACTGTATGTATAATTTTAAGAATGTAAAAATATCCAAATTTTCATTTGTAATGGGGGATAGTGTTTTTTCTATTAATTTATGTATATGTCTGTGTATTTATCTCTCTGTCCTCTTTCTGTCTGCCTGTTTCTTTCCCCTCTGCCTCGCTCTTTCTCTATCTTACTATTTTACCACCATTATTAGATTTTTTTAAGCAGTATGCCGAGTGTTGCTCCAATCACCGCAGAGTGCCCCAATCACTTCACATCTCTAAGCTGATGAAAGAACATGGAGAAAAGATGCTTGCAGACACACAAAAATGCACATCATCTCATACACTAATCACAAATGTTGCCGCTTTGTGCATTTTCACTTTGTTTGTTCTTTTGGTGTCCGGCTTTAAGAGAAGATATACTTTTGTCCTTCCCTTCCATAGGCTTTTTTTTTTCTCGGCCTGGCTAATGTTTATTCTGCCTTTGAACTGGCGTGTTTGTCCGTGTGTCTGCCTGCAAGAGATAGGAGCCTGGCAATCAGTTTTTGACATTCTATTAGAGTTGCTGATGATGACTTTTTTGTTTGTTTACCGGGATTTTCCCTCTTTTCTTTACATACTATGACTCTTATTTGAACTCTTGTTCCCTCCAACATTTTGTGAATAGGAGTAGGTTATGTAAAAACAGAACTTTCTAGTGATTTAATATCATACCTTGTCATTTTCTCTTCTCACTTTCACTAATTTCCATCCACTTTACCTGTTTAAATGAATTAAATATATAGATGAAATAATAACAGTGATTTGGGTATTACTG
>NC_060150.1:32668894-32676122 GCF_021292245.1 Micropterus dolomieu | reverse complement strand
CACACACAGCACACAGGCATAAACACATCAGACAGATATACACACACATCACACAGATATACACACATCAAACAGATACACACATGATCACACACACACACACACACACACACACATACACACTCGCACACAGAGATTTAGGTTGCCTTCAGCGGTGACACCCTCCTTTTCCCCTCTCTCTGTAGCTGTCTGTAAAATTAGTCCCTTTTTCACACATATCACACAGGTTGCCTTATACCTTTTTTTTTTCCATGAGAGAGAACAGACTTTTATGGTAATGCTTTAGGAGCAGAACAATGGGAAAGTTTGAGGCGTTCCTTCAGAGATTTGTCGGAAACGGTGAATAATTCTGCATAAATGGAAAGGAGAGAACAGAAAAGCCTCCGCAAGGGAAGGAGAAAGACAAGGGGAGGCAGGGATGAAGGGGAGAGGAGGGAGGATGGATGGGATCAAACAGAGCACGGCGAACAAGTTTGTGTGAAGTTTGTGTGTGGGAAATTGGTGTGTGTTAGGAGGAAAGTGACAGTGTGTAGAGAGAGAAGGAGACAGAGGGAGAGAAAGCCAGAGCATGGTTGTTTACCTGGATGCTGTAGTTTAGGGCCACTGACTGCAACCTCTACATTATTCAGCAACACAGCCCGCAGCCACACTAGACTAAAACACTGATTTATACCTCACTCCATCTCTCTATCTTTCTGTGTTTCTATCCCCCCTATCCCTTATCTCTGCCGGAGGTTTTAGTTTTGCTGTCTGTGGATGTGTACATCTATCTGATTGTGTTTTGTTGCCTGTGTGTATGTGTGTTTCCTTTGTGCATAGGAGTGCAAGCTGATAGAAACAGATGACCAGGATCTAACAGACTTCACCAAGTGTCTTGCAATCATGGTGGAGGAAATTCAGACAAGACAGTTACAGGTAAACATCTACGGCACCTCCCACATGCACACACACACACACTCGCAGTTTAATTCTCAGATGATTTAAACTCTTAATTCTTATACATTTTTATTGTTAAAGGAATAGTTTGACATGTTGGTAAATACACTTATTTGTGAGCCAGGAGATGGTTAGCTTAGCTTAGCATAAAGGGTGGAAGCAGGGGGAAGCAGATAGTCCAAAGGTAACAAAATGTGCTTTCCAGCACCTCTAAAGCTCACTGATTAACATATTATATATTGTTTGTTTAATCCCTATAATAATGTAAGTGAAAAAAAGCACAAAAGCTAGTTGTGGTTTTATTGTGGGGTTATGTGCCAGGCTATTTCTTGGCTGGGAGCGGTGACTTTCTAGGCATATCGGTGTCAAAAACACAATTTTAAAAAGGGTATTATTGCTGTTATTATTATTTGAAGGACTAACAGCAGTTATAGCACTGGGTAAAATGAATAAGTAAAGCTCTCCTCTCCCTCAGCCTCTGAGAGTTTAGTGCCCTTAAGCAAGGCATTCAGATTTCAGGTTCTTAAGATGAGCTGCTCAGAGGTCAATAGTGTTGGACTGCGGTTGACTGCAGGCAGATCTGAGGTGTGAACGCGTGGGCGTGTATGAATATGAAACATCATGCTGCTGAAAAGGAACATGCATGCTCACTCAACATTCCCTGAAGAATCAAGCGTTGAAGAATACCACCGGAATAGCATTAGCCAGTTTCTGTTTTTTCTGGTAATTGTGGTTTGCCAGATTTGAAATGAAGTACTTTACTTTGGTTGTGATCTTTTCAAACTGTAAAGCATCTCCTAACAACCTGATATCCAAAATTCCAAAATGAGCTGCCAGCCAGAGCGAAGCCCCGTGCCCAGCCAGCTGCTGCAGAGCCAGACACACAGTGATCTGATCCAGAGATTGACTCAATTTCCATTCTGACTCACAAAATGTGAAATGAATTGCAGAGATTGCACATTACACTAGGAGAAAATATCTAATATAACAAACACTGTATGTATAATTTTAAGAATGTAAAAATATCCAAATTTTCATTTGTAATGGGGGATAGTGTTTTTTCTATTAATTTATGTATATGTCTGTGTATTTATCTCTCTGTCCTCTTTCTGTCTGCCTGTTTCTTTCCCCTCTGCCTCGCTCTTTCTCTATCTTACTATTTTACCACCATTATTAGATTTTTTTAAGCAGTATGCCGAGTGTTGCTCCAATCACCGCAGAGTGCCCCAATCACTTCACATCTCTAAGCTGATGAAAGAACATGGAGAAAAGATGCTTGCAGACACACAAAAATGCACATCATCTCATACACTAATCACAAATGTTGCCGCTTTGTGCATTTTCACTTTGTTTGTTCTTTTGGTGTCCGGCTTTAAGAGAAGATATACTTTTGTCCTTCCCTTCCATAGGCTTTTTTTTTTCTCGGCCTGGCTAATGTTTATTCTGCCTTTGAACTGGCGTGTTTGTCCGTGTGTCTGCCTGCAAGAGATAGGAGCCTGGCAATCAGTTTTTGACATTCTATTAGAGTTGCTGATGATGACTTTTTTGTTTGTTTACCGGGATTTTCCCTCTTTTCTTTACATACTATGACTCTTATTTGAACTCTTGTTCCCTCCAACATTTTGTGAATAGGAGTAGGTTATGTAAAAACAGAACTTTCTAGTGATTTAATATCATACCTTGTCATTTTCTCTTCTCACTTTCACTAATTTCCATCCACTTTACCTGTTTAAATGAATTAAATATATAGATGAAATAATAACAGTGATTTGGGTGATTACTGCTGTTTAACATTCAACATATTAGCCCCTGAATATTTTCCTCCACACAGCTTAGCGCTCGATTTAGAGAATTTATCTCATATTGTGTTGGGTGGAATCCCAGAGAATGGTATCAGAGAATTATGGTGGGTAGATGGAGTATATATTTGGTTATGTGTATATAGATTTATTTATATGTGTGTGTTTGTGTGTTTATGTCACAGTGCACATGCATTTGAAAGTGTGTCTATCTGTGTATGTGCCTATCTACATTGTGCATGTGTTTGTGAAAACCTTGTTTGTGTGTTTGTGGGCATTCGGTACCTGTTTGCATTTGTTTGTGTATGTACTTGTTGAAGCATGTGCGTGCATATGTGTGTATGCAACATCTGGTGTGTGTGTGTGTGTTTGTTTGTTGTCTCGCGGCTCTGTCCTAGTTAGCTTCTCTCTCCTTTGCTTCACTGTTGCAGGCATAAGCAGCACTTCTGTTTTCATTTTCGTCTCTCTATTCTCTGGTTATCTGTTCATCATCCCCAATAAATGAATGAGAGTTTTTGTGTTGATCTGTGAGCCGGCGTTGCTCGCTCTGGCTCCCCCAGCCAATCAGGAAAGAGTACTGCCGGATCTGTTAAGCCAGCTTGTTGAATTTTCTTCATTCAGCCGTGAGATTCTCCTTTCCCTGCTTGTTTTTTTGTTTTGTTTTTAGTAAACAAACATGAAAAAGGAACAAATAAAAATTCAAGCTAGTATATAGAGTTTGATATGCGTAGCGGACACAACAGAAGTGTGATGGGAAGTGGAAGATTGAGCAAGCTAGTGTATGACAGGATGCTGAAACACGATACACCTTTTTTCTCCCCTCTCTCCAGTCATTGTTCCTTGTTCTCTCTCAGCATTCTTTACTTTCTTTGAGCTTTTCTGTCCTCTGATTTTGGGGACTTGCTGTGAATTTTGAACTGACTGATGCTCTTCATTGATACTGTTCGCTGTTAGTTTGATCCATCTGCCCCCTCCATTCCCCCCCTCTGGGAGCAGCTTTGGTCCTGTCAGGGCATTCTTGTGAAAATCTGTTCTTAGTAAGCAGTAACAAAGGTGGAAAGGGCATCAGAGATGAATTGGGTAGATGGTTTGATGGGTGGACAAAAGGGCCCAAGCCTATTGTAGACAAGAGATACTTAATACAAGAGATACAGAGTTAAAGGATACATTTGTCAATTTTCTGTATTGTCATTTATATTATATATTTATTTATCATATTTAAAAACTTGCGTAAAAAGAGCAAAACCAACAACCTTCTATAGCTGTGCAATTAATCAAATTTTATCAAACCCAAACTCATTCTCAGTCAGGCTGTGGCATGTTTGTTTAGCTTGAGCTAATATGACAGTGGTTACAACTGCTATAACTTGCTAGTCATCATTATTAGCTTAAGCCTACGGCATTTTACACTGCATAAATTAAACTAGCAGATAACAGTATTTTCCTCTACTCATAGCTTAACAAATTCCATATTATTTATACTTCTCTTGCTCACCGATGGTTTTAGTAACTGCATCTCTAGACAGAACACCATGGTTATGTAACGAGTTGTTGTCAACTCAAGTTGTTCATCACTCTCTGCTCTGCTCCTCTCCATATGTTCTTTTCCTTGCTCTTCTTTCACCTTGATTGGAGTGACTGTGTTTCTTTGTTAAGTAATCACTTCAAGAACCCCTGCAAACACAGAGCACCCTTCCACTCCCCAAAGCCAGTCAGCCCCTAGGGAAACACTCCGTTGCTGTCATCCTCTTGTGCTCTAAGACTCTGTTGAAAGATAATAATGTTGGATAAATGTGTCTTATTTCATGGGCTATATGGAATTTTTGGGGTAATGCACATACAATAATTTTAAAATATAAAGAATTCTGTTAAATAAAAGTTTAATAAATGCATGATGTTTTCTTATTCAATCAGTAATGTTAAATTATCGTGGTCTCAGTATTAAACAAAATAACCAGGATTTGGATTTTTGCCATAATCGAGCAGCCCTCTATTGTTCCTAAACTATTAAAAACATACAGTATCAATGAGCCATGCAGTCACACTGGGAGCCCCAGACAGTATGGAAGGCGCAAAGTTTAGAGAGACAGACAAACACATTGTTGGTTTTGGTATTTTCATTGGATTTGTTAAAAAAATACAGAAACAGCAGCTTTTCCTGTAAGACCAGGTTCAATATTTAGAAAGAGATTTTTGTGTTTGTTCCCGCCTTTTTGGAGTAACACATGGATGGGATTCTCTGTGTAGCTTAATGAAGTGTGTTTCAGATTTGTTTGTATTATTCTGTAAGTTTTATTAAATCACAGGAAAGTACTTAACTGGAGTATTTTCATTTTTTCTACTTAATAACCTCTCTCTCTCTCTCTCTCTCTCTCTCTCTCTCTCTCTCTCTCTCTCTCCTTCCTCTCTCTCTCTCTCTCTCTCTCTCTCTCTCTCTCACAGAGGGGAGTTTGTTTACCAAGCGATGTTGTTTACAGTTTAGGCGATGCCTCTGCATGTGTGGGTGTCAGCCAGATGTTGAAATAACCTCAATCTCAGCACTTGTTTTTATTTTAACTCCATCACCTGAGGCAGGAAGTTAGTTACAATACATTCAGTTCGGTAAATTGTCTAGTCTCAGGAGCTATACCGCAAGTTTGATCTGAGCTCTTTCACCTTTTGGGAAATGTTTAATACTTTGAAGTAATGGCAGGTTGTTGAAGTAGTAAAGGGGGAATGTGGCAGAGTGACACTACAGGAGTTTATTGTATTTTATGGGTTAATGCATATACATATACTTGCACAAAGAAACAAACCTCACACATCTATAGTGGTAAGAGTAGTACATTATCAAAGTTAGTAATTGTTAAAAAGAGTTAACTGTGGATCCCTCTGTTTAGCTGCAGCCCAAGGAATAATGGTCAGCATCAGCAAAGGCAATAGAAATTGATTGTACCTCCTACATTCTGTTTGTTTAGTTATTTATTTGCAGTATGTGGAAGTGAAGTGAGTGTGTCTGATAATATTTGGTTCATTTTCTGTGGTGGTGTGACTGTCAGTCGTCAGCCTCTGACAGCGCCTCTGCCCTTTAGACTCTGTTGGGTTTTAAGGCTGTCAGCACTGCTGCTTGACTGCTCGGGTATTTTGTGTAAGGATATAACTGCTGAGAGCTGTAAATATTACATTTATGTGAACTGCTGGCTCGAAGCTAAAAAGAACCTAATTTTAGCTCAGAGGGTGCAGGAAATGGTGTTAGTTTAAGTAATCTACTTGATTTGCTGTTAACATGTTCACCTCTTAATTCAGGAGACTGATGTTTATCGTAATTGTGTTGGCCCAAATTTATTCTTTGATCTACCACTGATTGTTTATCTGTCCTCCATCGCAGTTCTCTCTGGAAGCTCTGTGTCCTTACTGTTCCTTTCTTTAATTGTTTACTTGTCTTTTTTAAATTTTTTTATTCTTTGTTAAATTAAAAAGACTAAAACTGGTAATACATTAGTCACTCTCTCATTACATTCCGTCTTCCCCAGCCTGTCTTTGGCACTCACGTTCATTAATTCCTACTGAAGATGTTAAAAATGTAACCTTTTAACAGTTTATAGACACATATTTCTTACTGGATTTGTTTTCCTCACACAAAATAGGGCCATCATAAGCCAAGTAGCACAGTTGTCTGCCACAATGTGTGTTCTTTGGATCTAAATGCAAATAAAACACAATTTTTCTTTGTCTTTGTTTTCTGCGCCCACTTCTCCTGTCACTTTTCTTCATTGAAACAAACACCAGTATCAGCCCAGCCCAGCATATCAAACCACGGCTTATGAAATTCTGTTTGTCTTTCCAGGTGGATGCCATAGTGACACTGGGCGGTCTGGCTGGCAGATTTGACCAGACCATGGCGTCTGTTGAGACCCTCCACCACGCTCTGTCCATGACACGACTCCCCCTGTTGATCATACAGGGGACTAGCCTGGCGTACCTGCTCAGACCCGTGAGTGTATTGTTAAACACACAGTACTTAGCCTTCACATGTATGCACAGAGAAACCACTGTGCAGCTGTTCTCTCCTGTTAAGTGTTTTCCGTTGAATTTTCTCTTCTTTGAGCTACAAAGTCAGCGGGCCGTTTTTATACAGGTGTTGTGAAGTACAGCTAAAAAGCAAGGTGATAACAAACATGCTGCATTTATCCTTGATTTTAATTTTTGAGTATTTCGCTTCTACCTAAGGTGGGTTTATAATGGCTGTATCTGTATTTGAAGTCACATTTAAAAACTACACACACAGGCAGAACCTCCGTATATTTTCACCACGCTAAACTAAAATTCTGCTCTCCTGCTCTAAGATCTCCTACCCCTTCTAATCACCCCTCTCCCAGTTCTTTTCTTCATTTTCTGTTCTCTCTCAAAAATGTTCTTTTTCTTGCTGTGCTTCCACCTTGATTGGAGTGTTGAACACTTTGTTTCTTTGTTAAGTAATCACTTCAAGACCCCCCCCCCCCCCCCCCCCCCCC
>NC_060150.1:32656182-32668874 GCF_021292245.1 Micropterus dolomieu | reverse complement strand
TTAAGTAATCACTTCAAGCCCCCCCCCCCCCCCACACACACACACACACACACACACACACCCACACCACACCCACACCCACACACACACACACACACACACACACTTCTCTGCTCTTATGGTGCCCTAATTTGCTGTTGTGCATGAGCGAGAGAGTCTCTTTTGATGCTCCCAAATTGTTTTTCCTCAATGCCAGCCACTTTCTCATGCTCCTCAGTTGATTGAGTTTACAAGTGGGCCAAGCAGCCGCCATTTGGGACACATGCTGCTCTTTTTTTTCTCTCCCTGTGTTGTTTATTTGCAGGCTCGTCAGGACAAACAACTAACTGTCACACTTCCTGATGACACCTTGTAATACGTTAAGTAAACCTTTCTTTCATGCACTCCCTCCCTACTTCTAGTCATTATTCCAAAGGCGCACTGTCATTTGCCTCTTCATACCTCGACACCTCCAATTAATCTTACTTCAGTGAGGGTAAATTAAGCTCGTTTGTCAACACAGCTCCAATTCGCTAGCGACTGATGAACGCAGACGCCTGTACATGAAGGTGAACGCAACCTTCGAAAGACCCAGTGCTATTTGTTCAAGTTACATCTGTAATTGAAGTGTTTACAACTTTTGCCAAATATCTTCACCACCTGTATTCCATGCAATCACCGCTTTGTTACGTGCTTAGCTTTGGGATTTGGTGGTACAATAAATACATAGAGAATTGTTCATGTTCTGTACACATTCTAACACAAACACACAATAAATTAAGACCAGCGGTCAATGACCAGATATGTCAATTTTGCATTTTGATAAGTGTGGATTATGTTACGTGAAAATATTTCTTAACAGCCTTGTGCCTGAATTTATTTACAATAAAAAAATAAAATAAAATTAGGTATGATGCAAATTAGCGACAACAGGCATAAACGAGAAACCGGTGCTTGCAAAAGGTTCCCAGTTACGTATTGAATATGCGCAAACAGGCATTGGGGGAATACATACGCTATCTCAGCTGCAGTCTGAAAGGAAGAGGTGTGATGCAAATTTGCGACAATCGGCGTTAAGGGGTTAAAGCTACTTAAAACTGCAGCATCTCATTAAACCCTGAGTCCCTGAGTCACAGATAATGCTCTGATTTAATCAGGATTGTGCCTGTTTGTTTGAGCTTTTTTAGTGTCAAAGAGTTATTATGCTGTCTTTGGGAATTATGCAGAAGTCTTGTGTTTTCTATAGCTGTCTCAGGGCACTATATAATTCTCATGTCTTTTATAAAATTATGGGTAGGTACACTACAAGGTCTGCAGGCTTGTTTATTCTGAGTCCCTACACAACAAGAAGATGTTTTAATCAGTCAAGGACCCAAGGTGACGCTAAATTTACTCTGTTTTGATCTTTAAAAAAAGGAAAAAAGTTGCACTGAGTTCATTGGTCTTGTTAGTTTTTCTTTTGCTGTTTGGTCTATTGAGCCTCGGTCGGGGGCCAAGGAGAGCCACATTTACTGAAGTTAGAATCCCAGCCCCTGAAGTTACTTGAGAAAGCCTTTTCTCTGTGTTGTGGGACAAGCGACGCACAGTGCTGCGTCAGCCCAATACGTGCTATAAATCATTCTATAAGTGCACACATTCGGGGTCAAATATACAGGCTTGTTTTTCTGATGCCCTTTTGAGGAGTGAAACTTGTCAGAACAAGAGCTGATTTAAATGATAAAGTGTAATACCTGAGGTATGTTAACTTCTGCTGTGCTGGAGCAAGTTAGCAACGACGTGGCATTTAAATATAAAATAAATATATACATGAGGTAAAGAACTGACCCAGGATGGTCTATTCCATGCTGAAGTGAATAATATAATGTTGTAATTGCAAGACACTACCTGCAAACTTATTCACTTTCATCGGTAGCATTGATAAAATATCTGCCTTTGTCTTTGATTTTTTAAAAATATTTCTCAAAAATAATTTAAATTGGAACTTAAATCCACCACCAAATTGCAAACGCATCTTAACACAAAGGAAATATGACAAAACGAAACAAAAAATTATAACAATACAACAATTATCCCTCATACTTGGTAGTTTTAAATAGAGTCAGAACACTGCATTAAATGGGCAACTTTTAAAATTAAACTTTCCTTGATGATTTCCTGCTTCATCCCTCTTGCTCTTCATATTTCAGGTCAAACGTTGCTATCGCAGTTAGCAGCTAGCACTACATCCAGAAAAAGGGTACATTCTAACCCCGAGCCGAGCCTCTCCTGCTAATGTGTGGGTTTACACAAAGAGGTTCTGTTTATGTATAGAAAACAACCTCAGGGATGTTTCCTGAACACCAAATGCTCCAACACTTAGAATCTTCCCTTCATTCCTTCCCTCCGGCTCCGCAGCTCCAGGAAGCCAAGCAAAGGAAACTCGGCTTTAAACCTGTCACACTTTCAACATTTCAAACTCTTAATTGAGTGTGCCTGTCTTTGCTGTCTGTATGATCCTTTTAGATGAATGATCTAAGTTGTAGCTGTCACTGTAATACTTTTTGTCTTTGTATTTATACTTGGGTGTGTGGCAGGTTGAGCATACATTGCACTCGTAGCCTGCAGCTGTAAGTGTGTATGATACATAATTATCAAATTGTAGTCGTTTTTGGTTTCCTGCAGATGCAGTGTATCCTTAACAAAAACAAGTATTTGTGTTGTAATGAGATTGGGGTGTTGCTTTGTGTCTTTTTATATGTTGTGAATGAAAGAAACTTTGTTTTGACCTTTTTACATTCTGGCATCAGGCTCTATTATAACCAGTACATTCAGAGCAAAGTCATTATTCAGCCTGAAGAGTCTGACACTACCTTGTACCTTTACTGTGTGATGTTCTCGCTTTTTTCTCCAACCATAGTTTTCTCAAAGGGATACCGTGACATTTCGAAATTTTGTTCATGTTTATTTTCTCTGTAGAGCACTTTATAGAAAGACTTTACTGTACCGTAAAACATTTCTTCATCCATCGCTCAGACACCATCAGAAAAGAGTTTGTAGCGTGAATCAACATGAATGCTGAACGTTTTGTGTCTTTTATAGATAAAAGAGTTGTTGTCTACATGGCTTCTGGGTCATGAAACAGCCTCTGTTCACGAATCACGGATTAACTGCCCCCAAACATCCTGTCTTTACATGACCTCAGAGTCACAAAATAGGCCCTGCCAGGACTCAAGGATGGTAATAATGGAAAGTGACAAGTGGCAAATTTACAGGCCTCAAACTGACTCAATACATCCACATACCAGGAGATGGCCAGGAAGTTCACAGTGCTTTGTGCTGAAGACAGAAGACAGAGGGGCTGTCTTATGTATGACTGTACATTAACTGATGTGCCATGTTTAATTAATAATATAGGAAGTTTTATTTTGCCATGCTGACACCAGTGTTAGGGTAAGTGTCCTCAATTTTGCAAAAAAAAGTGTTGTTGCTTGCTTGAGGTAGTTTTTGCCTTTTTTGAAAAAGAGTTAATGAGTAGTTAAAGAGTAATGTGACACGGCAACACCTTTTCTGAATACATTCTGACGTAGCAAACATAAGTCACATGAAAGATCCACTCTGAGAGAAGAAGACAAAGAAGCTTCCCGAAGACCTCGCTCCATTTTACTCACGTAGATTGACTGGTTTTGTTCCTTCTTCTCTTTGATGTCTATTGATGGTTGGAAAACAATGGATTTTGTTTCCAGTTTGTAACCTCTACTTCTTCTACTCTGTTTTTTTACAGCCATGCATACCCTAGTTTTACTATACTATTCATAAATGGGGAGACCACGCTTTTAAACATAGAAGCATACCACATGTGCTACCTTTATTAATTGTTTAGAAAATAAATTGGAACAACAACAACAAAAAAACTTGTTGCTGATCCTCTCTTCCTTTTGTCTTTTTGCCCCATCAGCCTATTCGCCTGGAGATCAGTAGAATCTCAGAACCGCACCGAACATGCCGAAAGCCGCCATCCAGCTAACTCTGTTATAATATAACCATAAAATTATAGTATTATAGTATTTCACTCATGCTTTCCAGTAACCTCTCAGCTACTGAACTCAACTGTACTGAAGTTTTATCCACTTAGTGGTCTTCTGTGTTTACATATTAAAACATCTTGCCAAGATATCCTTCACTGCTTGTCGGTATTATAAATTCATTGTCAGACGCCTTTTTCCAGGTTTCATTGATGCATTTATTGTTTATCACTGTATTCAATTTGTATTTAGGCCTATGCCAAATATTTTTGGTGCTGCCTTAATTAGGTGGTATTAACCCACTGACTTCAAGTGAAGTCTTCATAGTAGAGAAACAAGTAAAAACCAGTAACAACAAGCTGGTTGTTCCTACAGTTATTGGGTGTCAGTACAACAACATTTTAACTGCATGTGACAGACACAAGGAATACTTTCTAAGTGTGGGTAGGAACTGAAAATGGGTTGCAGCATTGACAGGAGCAATCATTTATTTTTATGAGCCTCGGTCCCTGGGGGGACCAAGGCAGTTTCTCATTTGGAGCTGGAAAAGTTTAAGAAGTCGTGCTCCAAATTTGTTTTCTCTTTAAAATGTTTTAATTCATTGTTCCCACCTGTCGATAACTTTGACATACCCACACACACACGCAAATACTCATTAATATTCACACTCATGCTGTATGTCAGCAGGGCAGCCACAGACTGGGGGTGAACACAGGCCTGGAGGGCCACTGGTGCAGCCTCATTCCAGTTGGTGGACCCTGCCAAACAATTACCTCTGGACTCAAATGGAACCTGAGTGAGTACACTTTTTTTCCTTGTTAGCATTTGAATGATGCTCTGAAGCTAACACTTAGTCTGTGTTTGTAGGCCTGTGAAGAAAGATCCTCTTTTTTCTCACTTAAAACAATATACATTATACAAATTAAGTCTAAATATTCAGGGGTCAACTAAACTTTTTTGTCCAAACTATATGAAATTTAAACATAATGTGTGTTTCTTTTAAAAAGAGACATTTCTTTAGTTTTGTTAATACAACAAAAAATGATATATGGTGGAAATAAGAAAACATGCATTCAAGAATATTATCGGATTCTTATATTTTGTTCTGTTCGCTTGTACGAATATTCCAAGTTGGACTCACCAAAACTTCTTAAATGGACAAACTTTGTTGCCTGTTCATGACGAAGTGCATGTTTGTGAGATTTAATCATTAGCATAATCAGTGCCTCTCAAATTGCCATACAGGTTATATGTCCCTTCTATTTGTGGCAAATTTATTCACAAAAATGTTACTAAAGAGTAAAAATATGGAATTCACTAGAGGAATTTCCTAAAAAATACTATAAGTTGCTGTGCCAAAACATGCCATTACAAATCATAATAGCTTAAAAAAAAACAACTCTCAGTAAATTGGCAAGCAATGATGATGATAATATGAACAGAATATACATTTTGCATTGAGTTTGTTTTAGTTACATCTTTAATTTTGGCTCATTTCTGTATCATATTTAAACTCCAAATACATTCAGACTAAGATTAATTTTACGATTCTTAAGTTAAACAAGTGGTATATCCCCGTCTGTAGAGAAGCAGAGTCATATGACACATCTGGACCACTTGAATTTTATTTGTACCTAAGAGAAAATTGTGCGATAAAATTCTCTGAAACCACTCGCACGTGTCACTTAGGAAAGATAATATGTTTGTATGAGTGTTTTTTAATTTTTTTTCATCAGGCCCATTGTCTGTCCAAAATAACCAAGATACATATTTGAAAGATCGGTGGCGATATGAAGATAGGTGTTTCAGCTCTATACTAAAAGAGAGGAACTTGATATTCAAGCAGAGGTTGGAAGACCACTCTGCTGATGTCACAGGGGGAATTTAACATCAAGTGCTAAGAAAAGAGCAGCTACCTTTCCCTGCACAAATCCGGCAGCTGCCAATACTGCAAACTTAAATTTGCGTTCATAGAGGAAACAACAAACAACTGAATTTCATTCAACATGCACAATAAGATACAACAGTACAGAAGCTTAATTTGCTTCAGTGAAAGTAAGCTGCAGTTTCAACAAGTGTCATATATTGAGGACACACTCATGGCACAATGAGCTTTTTATACTTATGAACATTGTGTGAAAATCCAATCAGACACCCGTCTGAGGACCCCTGTGGTCTTACCCCACTCTTAGTCTTACGACCAGCTGTGTTCTTAATGAGTTGGCACAGACCAAACTGCCACCAGTACGAGGGAAACCTGGACCTTCTGTCTGCGGGGTGGCATAATGTGTCTGCTTCTTGGTGGGTGTCCACTCTCAGTGTCTGCATGCGCATGTGTGTATGTTTCTGGGGGTCTATACACTTGAGCGAGCACGTCTGTGTGTCCGTGCTTGTTTAAACATGTCTGTATGCGTGTTTGCATATGCGAGTGCGTGCGTGCGTGTGCATGTGCTCGTCCTGCCCTGTTTATTAGCTTGTGTTTTTGATCAGCTACTGTGTGTTATATATTTATCCAGCGCACCTGTGAGATGACCTTCTGAATGGTAATGAGAGGGACTTTATACATGAGAGTCCTATGCAGATTAGCCAGTGATAACAAGATGCCTAATTAATCACATGCATATTTAGAAGGCTGGAAATAATGATTTCCCGTTGGGGTTGGGAGCAAGGACCAGAATATGAAACAAAAATTAGGAGGAACAATTTTTTTCCATGTATGACTGCTGCATGTATGAGCGTTCATATAGCGGCAGTGCATCTTGTGATACCATCTTTCGTTGTTTGGCGTCTGTTCATGGTTTTCAGTGCCACTTGCTGAGGGGCCCAAATCAGATCTGTGCCACTCTCGGGTGACACTGTGACTCTTCAGAAGTCGATTGAAATAATCCCCCACACTTGGGTTCAAAGACTTTCTGTGATGAAAAATATATGATATCTCTATAAAGAAAGAGTATTGGGCTGTCAGCCATTACATCCTTGCAGACCCAAAGGAGACTTTTTTCTTGCAACCAGAGCTTGTCTTAAATTTTGCTTTAAAGAATAAAATTCAGCAGTGATTCATGTTGTTTTGATGCTGTTGTTGTTTTGTCAGTTATTGAGCAAACTTTTTTGTTTGTTTGTTTGTTTGTTCTGGTTGTTGTACTCCGGTGGAGTATGCAGGATGAGCTGAAATACTCTTGGTCCAAGTTAATTGTATCGTGATCATTTTTTAATGTTAGCCGATGAATAATTAATATTGTTGTGAAATTAGATCAGACACATGTATGCTCAAGGAGCTGAGGTTGAGCTTGCAGTGAGAGGATACAGCGTTTGTCTTGTACAGATTTAGTTTTTCCTCAGTTTCTATCATGTATTTTTTTCAGAAAAAAAGGGCAAAGCTGTGTGGTTTAGCAACACCTAATAAAATTCAAACCAGTTATTTTTGTGGCTAAGAGTTGTAAAGCGTTACATTAAGGTACTCATTTACAATTTAAAAATATCCTTTTTAATGTCAAAACAAACAAACAAAAAACACTCAAATCTATTTTTATGTTTCAGATTATAGTATTACACAATGCACACAGTTAAGCAAAGTGACCAAAATAAAAATGGCAAATATGATCTTGATTTGATGCTGCATGTTGTAATATATAGACATTCAAAATGATGTGATTGAAAAGTCAAATTAATGTCCATCACAGTGGAAATTACATATACATCTTCTCTGGTGGGAGGTATGATCTCATATAGCAACACGTTTCAGTGAGATTTCTTTTTCATTTAAACTTATATATTACACCACCATCACAAGTAAAATTGCATTTACTTGGAGTAGTGGTAAAGGTTTAGCAGTGGATATCTCCAAACCTCAAGAAAAGGCATGGCTAGGTACCAGTTGGGAAAATGGGTTTTTGTCATTTTGTTTAATTGACCTTTTAAGACATGAAGGCCCAGCAGAGACACAGGGTGTCAACTATACTGGAACCTTGGAGCACATAGGTCGATGCCCCGTGGTACCAGGAGAAAAGAGATACTGCTGGCAGCACAGTCACCTCCTGAAGGTCATGGCAGAAGCAGTCTGCTTAGAAACTTCTACAGGCAATTTGCGGATAATGGTAGATCAGTTGAGGCCTGAAACACTGACATACATTTGAATCAGGCATTAGAAAGATAGCTAAGTAAATAAGAGGTGATGGTTGGTGGACGTTGACGTGGAAGCTGGAGAGCAAGGTGCTTGGCAGTGGGATTGAAACTGACATGAGTCATTAACTAACCTAATTTTGCTGATGTTGGTGTGTCTAATGAGCTTCTCTTGAAAGCTTTCCAGGGCTGTCCCTATAAAAAAACACAACATCCTGACCGTACTTCACTTTCTGCCTCTTTTCATGTTAATTCCATATCTTAAAAACAAAAGAGCATGCCACAGATAAAGTGCTGATGCCTTAATGATTTTGCATAAGTAAAACGTGATTCTTGATGCAGATTTGCATGTGCCTGGGAGCCACAATTGTACTTAATTGTGAATCTGTCTTTGTCAAGGTAAATATAAAAAACTTTTGTGATATTTATTTTTAGTCATATCACCCAGCATCATATTATAGGTTGAATGCACAGGCTTTACATAGCAAAATATTCAGAGCCTCCAGCCTGTTGGGCAGTGAGGAAGGATAAAAAAGGGGGGGGGCAATCTGCAACATCACTGAGGCAGTGGAGGAACCTCTGGATGGCCATGGCTCAAGAGAGTCTTTCTTGAGACTGCTGTCTAATAAAAGGACTGCACTGCGGTAATGATACTAAAGGAGGGGAGCGTACTACTAAATAATGAAGTGACTGCAGTGTAGTAAAGGAAACAATATAGGAGGGGAATGCACAATTTTATAATGAAGTGACTGCCATGTGCTAATAGCTATGCAAAAGGGCTGTGTATGGTGTAGTGAATGTAATGTGTTGATGAGAGCGCTGGCTGGAGAGACGAATGGACTGAGTTGGCATGAATCTGGCACGTGTAACACTACGCTCACTCACATACTAAGCTATTGTAATGCACACTGTCTTTTCCTTTTTTGGTCCTACCTTTTACCTTCCAATTTCTTCTCATTGTCATCATGTCTCTCTCTCTCTCTCTCTCTCTCTCCCCCAACACTGCTATCTCTTCCCTCTCCTTATTAGATAGTAGCTGAGCTACTTATCACCTTCTGTATATTTTAATTTTCAAACATCAGTTCTAAAATCCCCCAAGGTAACAGTCAGTAAGTACTGTCATTGTGTGCGTGCACACATATTGTCATGCTATTGCTCATGTCTATGCACCCATGGGAGTGTTGGTCTTAAAATGAGTTGTAGTCAGGCAAATAGTTGGCGCATTGCTATCTTGAGTCAGAAGAAAGCGATCGCGCCATTGATCAAGAATTACCAGGACTAAAGTAGGGCACATTATTACGATAGTAAGATGCTCTTAACAAGGTCAGATTGTGCTTTTTGGCCTTTTCCCTTTCCTTTTTATTGTGTTAGTTATCTTTTTTGTGCTTGTAATAGTTCTGCAAAGTGAAAAAGCCAATATTCCGCCTCAAAGGGAGTTACCATCTCCCACAGTAAACACTGCTCCTGAGCTGCCTTAAAACAGCTCGATTGTGGTCCAGCCTTTACTTCCATAACATATCTGCGTCACTTTGTTACACGCACCATAATGCTCACTTTGTGGCACGCCCTTAAAAACACTGGTGGAGAAACACACTGAGCTGCAGCACACACAGTGACAAGACATCTGCCCGCTGTCCCCCCTCAGTCCCACCCTCCTTACCGAACGTTAGATGCCCTCCTGGCTGTCAATGGACATAAAGTTGTTACTGTAATGTAGAGGCAGTGCACAGTTAAAACTTTACGGATGAAAGATCAATTTGTTACAAATTAATAACTCACTACTCTGAAACTGTTGCTCTAGTCTAGGTAGCGAAGATGGTTCTTGAAAATGTGCAGCTGAATCGCCCTACTCTGCTTCTGATTGGCTAGTAATCCTTAACTAGGTACTGCACATGTGCAACAAATAGAAAGTGATATGCTTCACTCCACAGGTAAAACGGAGTGTTCAACTCACAGGGTTAAAAGAGGTGCTGCAGCAGTGTGTAATATGACAAAAATATGGTATGAAATTGAAACCATGTAAACCTATTCTGGTACAACCCCTAAATAAAATTATGAACCTGAAAATGAGCATAATATGACCACTTTAAGAGAGACGCTTTGCGCATTTATGCACAATGCACAGCAGCGTAACGTCGTTGATTATTTAAAATCTCCCAACACGCCGTCAGGATCTAATGTTAATTCCTGTTCTGTGTTATTCATCACATCCAAAAGGTCTCACACACAGTCCAGATTCATACATTCATACAATGAAACTGTATGGAGTAAAATAACCATCTTCCTGATCAATCCTGAGCTCCATCATAGCGTCTAAATTTTTTAGATAAAGATAAAAGGGGAATTTTGTTTCCTCTGAAGAGTTTCCTCTGCTGCCTTAATGCCCCACGATATTTGCTGGGACTTGATGCACACATGAAAATGTTTAAAATGACTAACAACATTCTCTCTAATCATGAAAGTAAATTGTGAAAGAAAACACTCATACAGCAATAAAACAGAAAATAAAGAATCCACTGGAAGACAGGAAGAGAGAGAGATGTGACCCACGACTGGTTCTTTAGAGTTTATAATAGTGCAGCGCAGTGAGGATCCAGATGTGTCATAGAGGAGACAGAGTCTGTCTGTTAACAGACTCCAGTCTACAGAGAGCTGCAGAGCAACATTAGGCTTCCTGATCAGAAACAGTTTTTATATCAGGTCTGTCCATATACCCATCTCTGTTGTGAGCCTGCAATTCACTCAGTCAATTGATGGTTTTTATAATGCACCATCCATTTACCATTAAAATAGCAGTGCGCCATGGTACCAGTGCACCTGGCTTTCAAAGGGAATGGGAGATAACACTCTGATTAGTTTATACACCCTAAATGCAACCGCGCCATGTGCTTCCATGCAGCCTCTTTGTTTCTCGTACAGTCAGCATTTCTTCTGAGGGGTGTCTTTATACTATTTGCATCCAGTGCATGAGGAAAATTACGTGGGCAAATAAAGTAATTTAGATTTTGCCAATTATACAGATCTGTTCCTCAGAATACCTAATACAAAACCTAATAAACTCAGCATAATGTACATACAGGACTAATTCCATCAGTACAACTTTATGATGTTATACTCACAACCTGATTTACTCCTGTTTTAAATGGTAATGCTGTTCTCATTACAAAATGCAGTGACCAGAGCAAAGTGGTTTGTCATGTGATCAAGGACAATACCCCACCTAATTTTGTTGAACCACATGTAAAAAATTGTTGGATGAGGTATAATGTGAAGAGGGAGCGTTGGGGAGACAAAGGGAGAGGCTGACATGGAGGGAGTGATGGAGAAAAGCAAGGAGAGGAGAAAAGGATTTGGGGAAATAAGTGAGGGTAGGGTGAAAAAAGGTTGCGATATGATGACATATGAGAGGGAAAGAGACAGGGCAGGCGTCTGGTTCATTTGATGTTTGAGGATGCTGACACACAGCAGGAAATGAAGGATTATGGAACCTGTTGAGAAATATGTAGGAGCTTTTAGCAGGAGCGTGCATGCGCCCACGGACGCACACACATACAAGTTTTACACACACACACACTCAGTTGTAACGCAGTCAAATTCCAATAATGTATTCTTTGCCTTTCCTTTTTTTACAAGATGTTCTTCCCTGACTTCTTCATCTAATCGTCCTCTTCATGCTCACTTGTTTTATTGTTCCAATTATATGATATCAGAATACACAATATACTACAGCTAAGGTTTTTTTGCAGTCTGTACAGCAGACAGTCTGAAAGGGATTCCATCTCTAGGATGCTTCACCGTGGCAGATTTTCAGATTTCAGGTTTTCACTTTTCTCCATTAAAACTTCAGCGTCAAAAGCCAAAGAACCGAGAACCAGAGACTATATGCTGCTAATGCCTGACAACTTTCCTAACACAGCCAAACATCAAGCGAGTGCAACAATATAAGACATAGCAAGCCAGCTAACATTTCTTACTAGTTCACTAGCAACAAGGCAGGGAATGAAGTCAGTGTATCATGAAAATGATTTTGAAGATGTTATTTTAAGATGAAATAATTGCATAATGTTGCTTTAATTGCCCTCTTGCAGAGACTTAGATGAGAAGATTAACACCACTCTCATATCTGGAAATATGAATGGAAATATGAGCAAACCGCTAGCCTGGCCAACTTGGTGCAAGGGACCATAAGACTCAAGGACGGAACTGTGGAGAGAAACAGCAAATATAAACAGAAACTTTGTTTACAAGAAACCTCCACCTGGTACCTTTAAATCTTGGTAGTGTGACGTGATAACAAAACAAATTTATACAGACATGCCCTACTTTCCCTGCAATCAGGCTTCCACCTTCTTTTAAATGAGATGATTACTCTCACCTTGCTCCTCCTCCTCCTCTGGTCTCATTGTGGCAGCAGCTTTTGTGACATCTGCCTTGGAGCAGGACATGCTTTCTGTTTCTGTTTCTGGGTCCACCGACACTGCTATGGTTTGGAGCTCTCTCACCAGCCATTATCCAATAATGTCAACCTGGCAGTGGGGGGGTGAGGCACTCTCTACTCTTCTACTCATTTCAAACAGGAAATCATAATTCAGA
>NC_060150.1:32642820-32656082 GCF_021292245.1 Micropterus dolomieu | reverse complement strand
CAACAATATAAGACATAGCAAGCCAGCTAACATTTCTTACTAGTTCACTAGCAACAAGGCAGGGAATGAAGTCAGTGTATCATGAAAATGATTTTGAAGATGTTATTTTAAGATGAAATAATTGCATAATGTTGCTTTAATTGCCCTCTTGCAGAGACTTAGATGAGAAGATTAACACCACTCTCATATCTGGAAATATGAATGGAAATATGAGCAAACCGCTAGCCTGGCCAACTTGGTGCAAGGGACCATAAGACTCAAGGACGGAACTGTGGAGAGAAACAGCAAATATAAACAGAAACTTTGTTTACAAGAAACCTCCACCTGGTACCTTTAAATCTTGGTAGTGTGACGTGATAACAAAACAAATTTATACAGACATGCCCTACTTTCCCTGCAATCAGGCTTCCACCTTCTTTTAAATGAGATGATTACTCTCACCTTGCTCCTCCTCCTCCTCTGGTCTCATTGTGGCAGCAGCTTTTGTGACATCTGCCTTGGAGCAGGACATGCTTTCTGTTTCTGTTTCTGGGTCCACCGACACTGCTATGGTTTGGAGCTCTCTCACCAGCCATTATCCAATAATGTCAACCTGGCAGTGGGGGGGTGAGGCACTCTCTACTCTTCTACTCATTTCAAACAGGAAATCATAATTCAGACTGGACATTAACTGCATTCTTAATTAGTAGAACAGTAGTTAGTCTCCACCTCTCTCCTCGTCATCCTGCATGGTAGCTTGGCAGCTGATGGCTCTGGGAATGTCTGTATGTAACTGTAAAACGTTTAGCTTAAGTAAAACAATTTAATTTGATAAATTAATTGTTTCTCAAATACCATATTCTTTCATCTTTTATTCATGCTAACTCTATATTTACTCTTTTAATTAGACGAGTTAGATTTATCTTCTCCATCCACTTCTCATTAGTGATATGCCATTATTGGATACCAATAAGAATTTATAGGTTTTATTTAAACTTATTCTTTTCTCTTTGTTCATTTTTGGTCTCCTGACTTGCTGCTCTGCTGCAATCTTGTACTCTTTCACCAGAAGTATCTACTTTTGTTTGTTCGAATTGACCTTATTCTAAATGTCAAGCACTACATCTGTTCCTATCCTGGACCAAATAATGCAACCACCATATGTGAAAGCTTTCCTGATTTTTGTTTTTAAGCTTCATTTGCTTGTTCCACCTGCATAAAATTCAGCCTTAAGATTTATAACTGTAAAGCAAAGTGCACTGGGGGCCTTAAAGTTCACGTTGCACATTTCAATGCAGACCTCAAAATGAACCACTCACTGTATGAGTTTGATTTGCTTCAGAGAGATCTGACTTTGTCTTGATCATACAGTGTGTGCACACAGATGTTTCGTTCTCATGAGAGGTTCAAACACATCAGGCATCTACCACACAACATTTGTAATGTTGTAAAGTTGTAGATGCAGAGGTGGATGTGCAGTCTATTACTGCTTTAGTCTGGGGTTTACAAAGGTATGAAGATAAAATGATAAGGAAAGCAGGGACAGTAATGGTGAGCATAATTTTGTATCTCATAATAAATATAGTCCTTATTTAGTTCCAAAATACATAGTAGTCCTGCAATGTGTATATACTTTTCTTAAATATTTGTAGCATAAGCAATGGTAGACTCAGACTAAGACTGTTTTTCTCAGATCCTTTACTGTAGAGGCTCAAACTGGGTTGCTGATACCAATGAATATGCAAAATAAGGGTGAGTTCTTTGTACACTTGATTAGTCATGCCCGGGCACATAAACCCAGACCGAACTCTTGTTGGCCAGGCTCCGATTGTCGATTGGTGTTGCCCGTAGTAACACTTTAAGACCCCTTGCCAATTTATTTGCATTAAGTAGCCCTAACCTCTACTTCTCCCTGCTTATTTTCTTTGCTGTTGTGTATTCCACTGCCCTTGCACTGCCCTGCAGAAAATGAGTGGCAGTGGACCGCCCACAGCAAATAACCGCTGGAACATTTATCTGACATAAAGGGATGTCATTGAGTCCTCACAGCCATGAAAGCAGCAGAGAGGACTTACCCACTGGAAACCACTGACATGCTCAGCTCTAGCAAAGCAACCTTCCGATCACACTGTGCATGTGTGGATGTTTAACCACATTAACGCTTAGAGTTATTTGGAGGTTGGGGTATGCTGTGCACTCTCTCTAGCATTATGGATTTATTTACACTGATTATAATTTTTAGAAGTGTTTGGCATTAAATCCTGCTGGGCTGGAGATATATTCATCTCAGCAAGCCCCGTACACACACTGATATTGCATTTTGAAGTCACTAAGTACTGCATTTGCAATGTTAATGACCTGAATTATTTTCTGTTTGTTTAGTTAACATAAGAAATGAATGTGGCACACCTGTGAAGTCAAGGTCATCATTCCTTTCCTTAACACACGCCCACACATTGTTGCATTTTTTTTCCCATTGAAGAATCCGGAGGACTAGACACAATAATAATAATAATAATCTTTATTTGCAGAGCACTTTTCAAAAACCATGTTACAAAGTGCTTTCACAAGTGCAAAGACAATAAAACACATATAAAACACATAACAAGATACACGATAAAAGCAAGAAAAATCAACTAAAATCAGGAAAGGCTGTCCTATAAAAGTACGTTTTAAAAAGGCACTTAAAAGAGTTCACTTACTCAGTTGACCTGATTTCCTCAGGCACGTTGTTCCAGAGCCTTGGAGCCCTATCCCCTTTAGCTTTCAGTCGAGACTCTGGAGCAGAAAAGAGATTTCTGCCCGAGCAAAGATCCTCTAGTAACTTAATGACACCATATCTCTTTGCCAGACACGCACATACAGAAGTGTAATGAGAAGCTCATTCAAACCACGGTGGTAAGGAGCTATATATTTAACCCACCAAAGCCGACTGATATTTATAATTAATATATATTGTATATGTTGAGGTTATATTTTAGGGAACGACAGCAAGTGTGGTTGGATGATGGAAAGGTAGGGGGAGTGGGTTTTATAGGCCTTGATAATGCTAGTGCTCAAAAACATGGATCTATATATACTATTTAGCATGCATGTGTTGGAGTTTGCAGTTTCACACTAAATAAGACAATATATCCATGATATCCTTTGTTGTACCTTTATTAGTGTTTTATTCAGGAAGAGGGTTTGGAAGTTTTATTATACTTATGAAAGGTATGATGGTTTGCAACACTTTTTATTGGCGAGTTGGACTTTTAAAACTCGCAAGTATTCTAAAAGCCAGAACTTGTTAGAAGTTCCTGTCTTAGCTAACTAAAATATTCTCCCTATCATTTGCTTTTATAGATATTGCTTTTAAAGAGTTGCTCAGAGCACTTACATTAATGGGAGATAAAACTTTCCTTGGCAGTCATTAAAAGGATTTGTAAAAATCTTATACCTTCATTCACAGAGAAGCTCAAGCTAAACAGGAACATGCACTGTGAGCAGATGTAATGAAAAAGACAGTCTGACTTTGAGAAGATGACTGACTGTTTTAAACCGAACACTTTGTGCTCAGTTTAAATGACCGACACATTCAATCTGTTGCCTCTGGCACCAGGCGATGTCTTTAAGGACAGCTATCTTCCATAGCTTTTTATGGCCTGTATATGATGAAAGTAAAAATTATATATGTGAAATCATGACGTTCATGATGGTCTTTGACAGTCCAATCAATATTACTGCTGTCTCCTCGGGCTTGAAACTGGAAGACGAAGATTCTTATTGTGTGATGAAGTTGAATTTTATATCCAAATAATGTTTTATTACAGTGCTATGATGTGGCAATATCTAGCCTAACCTGGGGATTCCACAGGGAGCGGTTGCGCCGTGGTTTTGTTCCTTCTTCTTTGCAGCTTAAAATCCCACTGGAAGCATTTCAGGAGATTTTTGAACCACCATCTATGATACAGTGACCCAGAAGAGAAGCTGCTACTGAATGCATCTAATACTACATGACTGTATACAACAAGGACCTGTAACTTTGAGATTTCGCACTAATGTTGTACAGTTGAAAGAGGAGCTAGCTTTGTATAGAAGGAAGCCGTGATAGATATTTATTCAGCACACGTTTATTTACATGTCCCCTCTGGTTTAATCATCAAGTGGTTCGCAGATATGTTTAAAATATGTTAAACACTATAGGCCTAGTTTAACCGCTCATAAATGTTAGCACTCTGACACTGATAAACATGGCATTAGCTTTGTGGCTAATCTAATTTAGCAATGTGCTGCGTTAGCTGCTGTAAGTCCATCGTCAACCGCTTATCCTGCGTAGAGGTGATAGTGCTAACCACTGCACCACTGCGCCGCCCTAGCTCCTGTAAGTGATGCTAGCAAATATTTAGAAGTGATGAACTAGGGAGAAATGAGAGGACAGTTCACTAGAACTGCCACACTGTTTCAGAAAAATATCTACAATCAAGTCTGTCAGCAGCGTAGCCTCCACCACCTATTGTAGCATTAAACACACTGCTGTGACCCGGGAGGAAGCCAGGAGAGGGCATCTGAACTGTCGGGCTCTAATTTGTTTGTTCCTTACCGGTACAGCTCTCTGCGACCTGGTTTTGTTCCATCCTCTGCAGGCTTCATAACCCACAGGGAGTATTTCAGAATCAGTGTATTTTGCTGCCAGATTTTGCTGTATTGTAAAGATTTAGGAAATTTGTCCTTGATTTCTGTCCTTCTACCATGGTTAAGTAGACTGGGAAGTTAAATGGTTATTTTTTTTGTTTTAATTGTGCTTATTAAAACAAAACAAAAAAATAATTGTGTTGAAATACTCTACAATCGGGAGTCTGCACAGGGTGTTTTATTTAGAAAAATGACCAGATTCTCGCTGTCGTTCTGTGTCCTATTCATCTGCTCTTTGCTGCTTGACGCGGCTTCCATCAAACACAGACTTGCCACATATTCTCAGTGGAACAGAGAGACACTTTTGGGACGCTCCTGTAACGTGCTGCAGCGCTACTGGTGGAATCCCAAGCTTTGACTAGAATGGTCGCTATCGCTCCAGCAGCCGAGTCGCAGATGGAACACGAAGCAGCCTAATCCTGTGGAATCCAGCTGTAAATCAAACTTTTTTTATTTTTATAGAGACTTAATACTAATGTTTGGTATAAGGTATACCTTTTTGGGACTTCAGAAAATAAACAAACACTTAATCAAAACTCTCCCACAGAAAAACAGCTCACCGGGGGTATTGAAATATGATGTGTAGCTGCAGTTTAAATGACCAACACGTGCCTAAGGGTTTATGCTTTGTTTTAAAACACTCATTTCCCATTATGCTTCTCATTGACTGCCATCTATTATGTTCCTTACAAAATAAATAGGGATCAAGAGCTATTGTCAGCGGATGAAATCCCACCAAGTGTGCATTTAGAGGACTTTTAAATCACCACAAAACTTTACTCCGACAAGTAAAAAGAAAAGCCCTTATGGATGATTATGGTGGTGAAGGGCAGTGAGACAACTGGTCTCCATCTGTGACTGACAGAACTACTGTCCTACGTTTGTGTGTGTCCCTGTGTGTGTGTGTGTGTGTGTGTGTGTGTGTGTGTGTGTGTTATGTGCTGGCATGCAGAAAACCTCCTTAGTCGTTTCTTTGTGACTCAGCCCTCTCCCATCCGACAGCTTAATATTAAAAAGCCTTCATCCTGCAGCAACATAGTCTGAGTTATGGCCTCTAGCACAGTGTGTGTGTGTGTGTGTGTGTGTGTGTGATTATGTGTTAAAACCTGCTTCGTCATGATGTTTTCAGCTTAGCGTGGATCATAATGAACAACAAATTTGAATAGCTGTCACCCACAAACCAACTCTTGCCCCCATAGTGTGTGGGTATGAATGTATCTTTTCTTTCATATGCTTGTGTTCAGTATTACGGGCGTGCATGTGTATGTGTGTGCACCTGTTTCATTGTACTCTTGTTTGTGTTTCGCTGCATGTTAGTTTACTTTTAAGTATTGGTATGCAGATATATATACATATTTGTTTGTGTGTGTGTATGTGTGTGCTGCTTGTGACAAAGAGCGACAGAAACTTCTGTGGACCATGAACAATAGCTGTCAGCAAAGTGATGACAGAAAAGCTGAGGAGGCTTTCCTCTGTAAGGTTTCCATTCAGCTTCATATGCAAATAAGCTCCACAACACTGGTTCCAACCTGTTCCTTATAACTTCAGTATCATCAGGCTCATGTGTCCATCTGCTAATGAACATCACATACTCACACACTCATTCAAGCACAAACTGAAACATACACACATGTACACTAGAGCTGCGCAATAAATCAATTTAATATGGATATTGTGACATAAATTGTTTGTGTTTTCTATAAAATGAACTGAATGATTGAGTCGTGGAGAATCTAAATGATCTGATGATGTGCAGCGTCTCCATATAGACAAAAGTTTAAACATACTTGTATGCCTGATTTTAAGCAGCTTAGCTCAAGCGGGCGACCTGGTGGGCTTTAAGAGGCTTTGTACATCCAATGAACTTCCACCTTGTGACCTTGTGTCTAATTGAGACCTGCGTTATTTGTCAAAATGTGTAGCCACACCCGGCTTGTCTTTTCAGCCCATGAAACTCCTTTAGCTGACTTCTTTGAGCAAAGGCTGAATCAGTGTTCACCCTGGTCTTGCTTCTCCACACATTTTTGAGTTTTTCCCACACCAATTGGCAACTATAGACTGTTGATCACTGACGACACAGAGATACCACGTGATACCAATGTACCAACGTAACAATGGAATACACTATATAGAGAGGCAATTACAGGGATTATGAGCTTGTTTGGGTGTTCTTGCCCAGTAAAAAATACAGTGAATCTAGTTGCTTTGCCATCATATTCACATTATGAATCATTAACTAGCTTTGGCTCGTTTAGTAACTATTGAGCTTTTAATCATCATCAGCATGTTTCATCAGTGTTTCCTAAAGCACCAGTAGTGATCCCACTTTACATACATGTTCATATCAAGGCATTTGTACTACATCACATCTCTATCGTGATCTAAAATTACATACACCATGATAGAAGATTGTATCACTATTGCCCACTCCTAATACAAACAACCTGACACATAAATACAGGAGCACACAAACATGCATTCATGGTTGAGACACACAATTTCCATCTATGCATCCAGTTATCCACATTTTCTTTCCCTCTCAATTGCCGCCTCTCACACACACACACACACACACACACGCTGTTCCAAACAGTGTTTAAAATGTCATCAGAATGGTAAAGGACCTTCAAATAACCCACCAGATGGGGCTTCTTAACTCGTTCTCCCAGTGCATACGCAACATTTCAAGACGCCGGCGCCTGTGAACAGACATCAGCGCATAAACTAGTGTAACATGAGACGCATAGACACACGCACAAATCCTACACAGGCAGGTGCACAGTTTGATAAAAAAACAAACACGTGAACACAGATGGATTTCGGCGGCAAAGTCTCTCAGAGAGCTGAAGCAATTGAGAAATCTTAATTAAAAGTAAACTTTGGGCAGGATTAGAAAGCTTGCCCTCACTGTTAATGAGAGCATGCTGTTTATGAAATGTAAGCCTTCACAAACACATCGGCATGCAAATGAGATAGTGTTTTAATAAGGACTTCACTACATGTCCCACATTTTTAGTTACATTCTGAACACGAAGAGTCACTGTACAATACAGCATTTTGACGATTTAGACATGCAGTATGAGTAGCATGTAGCGTAATTAGTCAATCTTAAAGCACCTTTAGTGCTTCATGAGCATTTTTCCGTAACCGCCCCTGACCTACTTGTTAAGGCATTGATGAAAATAGTTAAGAGACGGCCTTCATCTACAAGCCTCTTTGCTTTAAGAGACTTTACTAATACATTGACAAAGCTGCAGAGATTTCCATTTTGTTAAAGTTTTAAGTGAGGTTTGTACTGTTATGCCTGGTTCAAACTCTTGAAGAAGAGCGTTATTAGAAAAATAGGCGAGGCATTTGGATCCCACTCTGTAGCTGTGAAACAGCCGGGGGAAAAACATTTTGATTTGAATTCAGAAACCATAAATCTAAGAATGTGTTGACAGGAATGCCTTTAAAGTTTTGCTTTAGCTGCTGAGATGAAGTACTGCAGCCCAAGCCCTCAGCAGTGTGTGCATCCTGAGATGTTGGTATTCAGGAGGCATTCTAAATACTGGAAGGGATTGTTTTTAGAGGGTAAAGAAATGTGCTTTATCTCGTAGTCAAACAGATAGATGTATCTGACAAACTTGGTTCAGTGAGGTCTTAGCCAGTGTCCCTGCCAGAGGCAGACATCTCTACTGTAAGATCTCTCCTTTTCCTTCTGTTTCTCGAGATGCAAACACACACCCTGACCTTCTCTTATTCTATTCATATCTCTTTCCTTCGTTCCCTGCCTATGTTTTTCCCTGTCTGTACTCTTGCCCAGTGTTTTCGTCTCGTCCTTTCAGGGATTCAGTCTAAAGAAATTAATCTAGTCTCCCTTTATCTCTGTGTCTTGTTTTTTTTTGTCATATCCCTTTCTACACGTGTTCTCTCTCACTCTCCTTCTCTGCTACACCTTGCTACATAATGACACCGCCACTCTCTGCCCTTCTACGCCCCCTTCTCTCTTCTAACTCTCTCTCTCTACCCTCTCATTTCCTCCCGCTCTCCTCTGCTCAAACTCACCAAGGTCCTGGAGAGGGGAAATGAAAAGTGAATGTATTCTGTACCGGTGCGGTGTAGCAGCGGGAGGGAAAACTGCTGTTTTATGGTTTTATTTATGGATCTGTAGATTTCTTGACGCTGTGCACATCACACTCTGGGTGAATGAGGAGGGGGAATGAAGAGCAGCCTGATGTGAACTACTGCTAGTACCCCCAGTGGAGCTGCAGCCTACAGAGGAGACAGAGGAGGAGAGCACACGTGCAGACAAATTCACGCATTTTGGACCATATATGTAATGTGTAGACAAACATACATACTAAACATAAGTAGTCATGACAGTATATCCATTTGCACAAACACATCCACTCTATCAATTTATCTACTCAACCCCTCCATCACAAAAACCACATGAACAATGACATATCCCCACAATGACCCTCTAATATGAATATATATCATTTGCTCTCCTGTCTGTTTGCATTTTTGTCTCTCGTCTGACTGATACCACATTCCCAGCAGAGACGCGTTTTCTTATCTGAAGGTCAGCTTAAGCCAGAACAATGTTTGTCAACTCACACTCTTAGACAAACCCAGCAGCGCCATCGTAAACATTTAATGGAAGCAGCTATCATTGCACAGCAGATGGTGCTAACACTGCGAGTGCACGCCTTGGCTCATGTCATGGCCAATAAATAGCCTTAAAAATATGGAGAATGTCAGGTAGAGAAAATGAAGGACACGGCTGTATTGAAATTACAGGCTGATATAATATGCGCAGTGCATGATTCTTAAATTGTACAGCCATATTTGTCAGACCGCTGAGATTCATTATCGTAACTAAAGTTTGAAGCACTTGTACATTTGATATAATATTAGTTGAGTTTTATTTTTTTCGTGGTGTGATTGTTTCACACTCCAATGGACTTGACTCAACTATACAACAAACAAAACTCTAAAAGGCTGTAATGTAGTTTTACCTGCAAACGGCAGACAACTGTGAGCATATAATTCATTTTACGTTCTTAAAAGATAAATACTTTTTAAAATATGATTACTGTATATTCCCCAAGATTGTTTGGTGGAACTGAGGTGAAGCAAGCCGTAGATCAGTCTTTGTCCTATTAAATATCTGTTACTTTTTTCTCTTATTACTCTCCTGTCTTACTTTAAACAAGTATAGATCCTGAGCCGTCTTATTTATTGCAATGATGCGCAGTGTCTTTCTGAGGTGGCAAGGGAACGGCAGAATTTGTCAGTCATGCAGCCACCTCATTTTAGTAATTGGACAGCTCAGTATTGAACAAACATGATTTATGGAAAATGATTTTCTCTCTCAAACTGTGAAGCGTGCTGATATTTGATAGCACACTAGTCTAAAGGAGTGGAGGAAGGACCCCCTGACTGAATGATTTCAATTCGCCTCTCGATGACAAGTCGAGTTATAGTGGGACACGTGTTTCTCATATAACATTATTCACATGTAATGGGAAAAGAAAATGGTGTGTGTGTTTGTGGTGGAATGAGATAATATGGGTAGCTTTTACTCATCTTGATGCTAATCAGTGTCTTCATGGCACAAAACAGCCACAGTGATTTCCTTCCAGCTCAAGGTGATAGGGGAATGAGTGAAAGTTGGTGCGCATGTACAGTAAAGCAAAGTGAAACGAAGGTTCACTGATCAGTATAATCTTTACAAAAATAAATAAATTGAGTTTTAAGAAAAATGTGGCCTTCATTTTTTTTAAATATTAACATAAATGGAAGCTGTAGATAGAGACCAGTTACCCTGATTGTGGCCCTGTTTGGAATTACAGTGAGTGCACTAATATATCACAGATAATTTGACATTAATGTTTCAGTGCTTAGAAATCATTCATACAGCACCATTAACACATCTTTCGAGACCCTGTTTACAAAAACACACGGAGAGGCAAAAAATAGAGCAGCAACAGTCCTCTCTGCCTTTCAGAAATGGCCCCTAACACCTGTAATTCCCCCTCTACCTGTCCACTTCATGTGTGAGTGTCTGTGAGTCTCTTCTCTCCTCGCCCACCCTTTCTCTCCTGGGTAATTTGTTGTGTAAATACAGTCTACTTACGGCTGACGGGCCCTTTCGGCTGTGGCACTGGAAATGCAATTACAGGCAGCAAACATCTCCATTGTTATCACTGGAGGGTGCAACGCTCATTTCGGTCCCCTCTGGAACGGGGGCTGTTATTGATCGGTATCAGCTTTGAGGAGGGGATTACTAATGAATCCATCTGAAAGCCTTTTGTGCTCGGTAAAGAGCTTGCATGCGGATTTGTGTATGTGTGTGTGTGTCTGTGCGTGTTTGTAAATGGATGTGTGTATGGGAGGCAGACAGATATAATGTGTGTTATTAAATGTAGGTGCCACTATGCCATCCTGTTGAGCATTACTCCTAATGCTTCCTATTGTGGTGTTCTGCTGCCTCAGGTGGTAGTTTTGTTAATTACACCAGCCATTTTTAAACCCGAAAACATCCTCCTTTCTGACATGTCCTCTCCTCTCTGATTGTAATATAATCACAGTGTGCTGAGGTAGAAATCTTATAATTTTATAGCTATGGAGCCTTGGCAGCCTGCCGAGAAACCTAATATTTGTGGCACATTGGTGAATTTGTTTCTTTGAAGAAGCCGGTTGTAGCTATTATACTATTACTATTTCTAAATTCTTGGGATATTCCATTGACTTATTGTAACCCTATTCCAAACCTTACACAAAGCCCCCTAAAAACTTTAAGATTTACATCTTTATTTAAGAATTAGGGCTGTATGAGGTGCTTATCCATAGTCAGTGTAGTAGCTGCTGAAGGCGATTGATGTGTCCCCAGTTTGGAGTGGCAGAGAGTTGTACCGGCACATAAGCTAAGCAATGAACTACTGTTGACAGGGTCAGCTGCAAAATGTATTTCAGCCACCTAAAAGAAGGCAGACCGAAAAAGAAAAAAAAATCAATAGCAGTTCGAGTGTACGCTATGTGTACATGTGTACAGAGTCATTTCCTTTTTACAGTGCACAGCCAAGTTGCAAAATGAGGTTTCAAAGGAATCCTTTTTCTGAGCCCACTTTGAACCAGCGAGAAGAGCATGGAGAAAAACGCAAATGCAGAAATCTGTCAAAGAAGATTCTGTTCCTGTTGGACCATATTGCTCATAATAGGAAGATGAGGCTTTCAGGGCATTTAAAATTCAGATTTTTTATGAGAATCCACACAGAAATCCTTGTTTATCTTTCTTTACATCTTTACATTTACCTTTCAGGAATACTTGACCCTCCCAAAAGCTATCTATCTATCTATCTATCTATCTATATATCTATATCTATATCTATATATATATGTATGTATGTATATACGCTGCTCAAAAAAATAAAGGGAACACTAAAATAACACATCCTAGATCTGAATGAATGAAATAATCTCATTAAATTCTCCTTTCTTTACATAGTTGAATGTGCTGACAACAAAATCACACAAATTATCAATGGAAATCAAATTTATCAACCCATGGAGGTCTGGATTTGGAGTCACACTCAAAATCAAAGTGGAAAACCGCACTACAGGCCGATCCGACTTTGATGTAATGTCCTTAAAACAGGTCAAAATGAGGCTCAGTAGTGTTTGTGGCCTCCACGTGCCTGTATGACCTCCCTACAACACCTGGGCATGCTCCTGATGAGGTGGCGGATGGTCTCCTGAGGGATCTCCTCCCAGACCTGGACTAAAGCATCCGCCAACTCCTGGACAGTCTGTGGTGCAATGTGGCGTTGGTGGATGGAGCGAGACATGATGTCCCAGATGTGCTCAATTGGATTCAGGTCTGGGGAACGGGTGGGCCAGTCCATAGCATCAATGCCTTCCTCTTGCAGGAACTGTTGACACACTCCAGCCACATGAGGTCTAGCATTGTGTTGCATTAGGAGGAACCCAGGACCAACCGCACCAGCATATGGTCTCACAAGGGGTCTGAGGATCTCATCTCGGTACCTAATGGCAGTCAGGCTACTTCTGGCGAGCACATGGAGGGCTGTGTGGCCCCCCAAAGAAATGCCACCCCACACCATTACTGACCCACCGCCAAACCGGTCATGCTGGAGGATGTTGCAGGCAGCAGAACGTTCTCCACGGCGTCTCCAGACTCTGTCACGTCTGTCACATGTGCACAGTGTGAACCTGCTTTCATCTGTGAAGAGCACAGAGTGCCAGTGGCGAATTTGCCAATCTTGGTGTTCTCTGGCAAATGCCAAACTTCCTGCACGGTGTTGGGCTGTAAGCACAACCCCCACCTGTGGACGTCGGACCCTCATACCACCCTCATGGAGTCTGTTTCTGACCGTTTGAGCAGACACATGCACATTTGTGGCCCGCTGAAGGTCATTTTGCAGGGCTCTGGCAGTGCTCCTCCTGCTCCTCCTTGTACAAAGGTGGAGGTAGCGGTCCTGCTGCTGGGTTGTTGCCCTCCTGCGGCCTCCTCCACGTCTCCTGATGTACTGGCCTGTCTCCTGGTAGTGCCTCCATGCTCTGGACACTACGCTGACAGACACAGCAAACCTTCTTGCCAC
>NC_060150.1:32590040-32642720 GCF_021292245.1 Micropterus dolomieu | reverse complement strand
TAAGTCAACAGGAAGTGACCTGAGGAAAGTCATTGGTGTACGTCTGATTCCATGTGAGTTGGAGTCACAAGTGGTTGTTTTTCATGATCAACCCCCCCACCCGCCCCGCCACGTTTGTGTTGTTTCTGCATGTGTGTGCGCATATGTGTGTGGGTGACCATGATGTTCAAGCACAGATTGTTCTTCTCTCAGCCTGTGACAGAAATACCACAGAGGAAAGGATCATTTGGAAGGAAGTCATTCAATACAGGGAAAACAGACTGATAGCTTGAAGAATATATGAAGCTCTGGTTCCTTTTCCTGACTGATATTTTGGTCAGGTCGGTCAGCTTGGTTGCACATGTGTTGTAATACCACCTAACATAAATATAAAATATACCTTCTTTAGTAGGAAAACCCCTCCTATCTCTACATAATCATAAACCACTTTGCTCCATTTTATGCCTGCTTGACAGAGTCTCAAAAAATGTACTTTCTAATCCAGTTAGAGATTTCCGCCAGGACTTACCCAGATGATTGACCCCTAACTGCATTTCAAACCCGTCTACAGTCTTGGAGTAGGGACACATCATGATCCCTGCATTATTTATCAGGATATTCACTTGTTTCTCTTCTGAAAAGAATAGAAAAACACAAAAAAGATAAGGAAGTTAGAAATTATTTCCCAGAACTATCATATGCTAAATAATAAATGGTATAACAAATGCGGTTGATGTTTGGTAAATGAACTGCACTTTTTATAGTGATGTTGCTGTTCTCCTCCCAGCCCATGCACACACATCATTGGTGGCAGGGCTGCTATGCAAGGCAGTGGCACAACAATCAGGAGCAACTTAGAGCCCAGTGTCTAGCTCATAGAGAGTCGGACAGGAGGATACAGGGACTGACCCACAAACCATGTGATGAATGGACAACCGACTGCAGAACCCCAGCTTCCCCATTTCGGAAACCCATCGGTATTTCAGAAAGTGAACACATTTGTTGATACTACCTCTGTTGATAAGCTCAGCAAACGCTCTGATGGACTTGGTGTCCGATAGATCCAGCTTCCTGATGATCACATTCTCGTTTCCCGTGTCTTCCAAGATCTCCGCCCGCGCCTCCTCTGCCCTCTCCAGGTCTCTGCATGCCATGACGATGCGCGCACCTGAGAAACAAGGCCAAAGGTCACGAGTTAAGCTCATGCTCGCCCCATTCCAAACTACTTTCCTCCCACAGTCTAAAGACATGCCGCTCGTGTGAACTTGAAACTTTAAATCGCCTCAACGTACAAGTTTGTGTGCTCGCTAGGAGAGACTCCAGTCCACTCATGTCCCTGAGTAAGAATAAGCATTTCAGAATGGTATCTCTTCTCGTTTTGTTTGAGGCTTTGTCTTTCTGCTGCAAGTAAACCTTATACAGTACATGTCACGAGAAGACCATTTTTTATAACCATTTTTACTGTATCAAACTAATGGCTGAAAATAAAGTAATATAAAGTTTCCAAACTAAAAACTACAAAAGTTTTGCTCATTTGCAGGCACACAAAGCTCCCTTCGTCAATTAAGGAGGAAGTACCTAAATCTCTCTGTGTGCTTTTTATCCTCATTTAATGTTCTCCAAACTCTCATTCAGCATCTCATTTAGCCGACTGCTCCGCTCACATGAACACAAGACTCTGTCAACTGTGTCATTCTCATTCTCTGACGCAAATTGCGATGCATTCTCCCTAATGAGCCCAGAGAGGGGCTTTGAGGACACATACACACAATCTCTCACTCTCTCACCCACCCAACCAGATAGACAGACGACCCCTGCCCACCGCCACACACACACACACACACACACACACACACACACACAACATACAAAATAGCTGCTGTGCCCAGCAATTATGAAAGAGGAGAGCCATTAATCAGTTGGAGCGTAGCGTCTGCATCCCATCCCAGTGTCTTTGTTTCTCCCCTGCTGTTCCCATGTGAGAAAACCCTGTTGTTCCCTCATTTTCCCGGTAGCCTAAAGTTCATTTCAATAAAATAAAGTAGTAAACAAACGGAAGGTTATATTGAGCCACGTTAAAGATTATCCAGCAGATATTTACACACCGTTACACATGCATAAATAATGTCACTATGCAAATAAGGGCAAAATAATGACTTAAGTCAAGCCTAAGAACATAAATGCACCTATAAATCTATGTTATAACCAAACAGATGAATGATTCAAAAGGCTGAGATTTAGTTTGTATTTTTCCTGATACAGTGCCCCGAAGGAACATTCTGTTCCATGAATCTTTGGAAATCTAATCATGTTGTCATTGTGTTTTTACATAATCCCATTTACTGAAAGGTGATTTGACAGTGAATTCTCCAGAGGCAGGGACCACAGTATTGTTATTTCCCTCAGGCAGTAATGATTTTTTTCATCATGTCCTTTTTCTCCCCACTTTTCATGTTGTTGTTAAATAACATTCCTGGTTTCCCTTTCATTTACAAAATAAAAGCGAAATGTGCACAGACAGACAGGCAGACAGGCACGCACACACACACACACACACACACACAGACACAGTGGAGGTAGATTCAAGTGTAGACTAATTAACAAACTGAATCATGTACAGTACGCAGAACCGGTTTTCATGTGTGTGTCTGTGTGTGCATTGCTGGGTACATCCTCCCATCTCTCTTTGTTGCCTGCCCGGCTCGGGAGGGGAACGGACCCTCACAATGCTCCCTCTGTCCCCTCGATGCCTTGCCTGTCCTCCATCACTGCCATTCGTCTTTCACTTGTATTGGTGAAGTGTTCATTTTAGTTAACATAGCCTCAAATCTCTTTTCTGGAATATGTAAGAGGTTAAGGTATGCTGAGGTTACACAATCACTTGATACAGCCTGATATTCCCATAAAAAAATATACAGTATTATGCACATTGAAAAAGCAAGCCAGTAGCATTTAACCTAATTCTATGGTGGAGGTCTGAGGACAGGGGCCACACTCAGAGATCACACTTTATAGCTTTAAACCCTCCAAGCATTAGAAGTACTTAACTCCACAGAAAAGAGTGGAATGTGTAAGGCATGGTGTGAAAGTTAGTGAAAATTAAAAAGGCAAAACACAGGGCAGGCACACGTGGATGCAGACTGAGTCAGAAAGAGACTGAGGCAGGTGGAGACAGACAAGTGTGTGCAGTACCTCTTCTTGCCAGGTCCCTGGCTGTTTCTTTTCCAATGCCAGTGTTGGCTCCAGTGATGATGACTGTTTTCCCATCTAACCTCTCCTCAGATGACCAGCGGTTACAGCACACACTCCTGAACAACACACACACACCCGGTAAAGCACCAGTATGTTGATAAAAAAATAGTATTTCCCTTCATAATAACTTAAAGGATACGTTTCCAATCCCCCCCTGGTATTGCTGTCAATAATCTACTTTGGTTTAGCCAGAAACCTGATCCTTGTGTGTAATCTAAAAATATGCTAACAGAAAAATCAAACTTGCTAAACATGATCAATAAATTGATGATCACAGTGACTCTTTAACAGAAGAAATTTAAATTTGTTCCATTTAAGCACAGTGTTTGTTATATCTTGTACATATAATAGGTGATCTGTAGTTATAGTCCCTGATTATTATTGTAATATTAAAATACCTGGCTGCAAGAATGAAAGAAAATCTTCAGCTCAAACTCACTGCAACAGATTCACAGGAGCAAAAAAGAAACAATCAGAGTGGTTAATTAAACTGTTTTTTCAATCACAGAAAAACTGAATCGGCACCACAAATGATACATTTTTACACAGGTCTAATCTGCTGCCAGATCTGCTGCCTACAATATCTAGCATGTTATTAATAAAGACAACCACCTTGTCTTTGCCGTTTTTCACCGGTTGTGTTTTTTGTGGTTGTTGTTTTTTGTTTTTTGTCCTACCTGCAGTACATTCTTCCTTCAGAGCAAAACCTCAGGACCAGTGAGCCACTAGCGGGAAACGAATTTACCTCCTTCAGCCTTCCCAACAGTTCATCAGTGCATTTCGTGCTTCTCAGCTCTCCCCACCCCGCCTCGTCTGTCATCGCAGTACCAAGACTGGGCCAATCAGGAGCGAGCTGACGCATAATTGATTCACAACTTCACAGGGCTGAAGGCTGGAGAGCAGGCAGCTGTCCTCCCGCCTCCTGCTGCTGGAGAAAGTCGAGTTATGGACTCAGCTGACTCAAGAAAAGTGGTTCAAAATCTCAGTTAGTCTGTCAAATCACTGCAGGGTTTGACATAAGGAAAGTACAAATGTAAAAACAGCTTGATGTAGCCCACCAAGACCTCCAATTACCTGTTAGAAGAAGATGAATGTTACAAGCATCAGTAGTAATGGTTGATTGTGTTGTAACATAATCAGATTTTGTCTTGAGAATAATGCAACCAAGCACACAACAAAAAACATAATCTTGCCAATTATTCAACAATTCCTTGAGAACAGGAGTTCTTGAAACAAGTGTGAAGATTAAAACAATGGTTGCTATATGCTGTCATACTGTTTATGCAACTGAACCAAGAATAAGAAACACGAGATCAATCAGCAGGTTGGAATATCAGTGATATTTATTATTAGCTGCTGCTATTTATTTTTATTTATATAGAGCCAATTCATAACACAAGTTATCTCATTGTACTTTTTATATAGCTGGTCTGGACCATACACTTTGTAGTATTAATACAAATAATTTTTTTGTCTATTACACATCACATTTTCAGCATTCACTAAACATCTTCAGCATAATATTTGTGGTATTGAGGGTATCACTATATGTGCTCATGAATAGCTTTGTAGCATGTAGGAGAGCTTATATATATATAATTCTGAGTCTATCTCCAGCGGATGCCTAGCAGGTGGCAGCTCACAGCCCACAGCATTAAAGCAGTGCCATCATCCTGGGCTGCCCTGCAGCTCTCTGCAATTGCACAGTCCCTGTAAGGAGAGGAAAGGAGAGGAAATACATCAACTTCTTTGGCACATGAAACATTTTAAGTTTTAAAATGCCTTTTTAAACACCCTATTATATATTTACTGCAGAATTAAGGAGAGATAACCAATCATGAATGATGGCTTCTACGTGGATTTGCTTTAACAGTGTGTCTCAGGGGAAGAGTAGGCTACATTGTGTACCTTCAGCACTTGGCCTACTAGCAGCTGAGAATGCTTTTAGACATAGCTGTCACATAGCTGATTGACATATTTTTGCATTTGGCACTTTCTAAGAAGACTGCAACGCCCACAAAGCCTAAGCTAAAATGAGATGTAATTTGTGATTAATGTTGTGACTTTGTGAGAACTATGTTAATGACAATGTATGGTGTGATGCTACCAGGTCACTTCATAGGTGGCTTGTTAAGTGGCTTGGTTTGGCTCATTTGAATTGACTGATCTTGAGTTCCGCTGCCACTGCAGTAGCATTTCAAACTGACTTGTAGTATCCTCCAGTGAGCAGCTGGTTTTCAGGAGTGACGGTGCAGTAGATGGTGGTGTTGGCTCCCTCTGCTGGGGTCTTGATTAGAAAACCGAAGATCTTGATTATGTCCACAAGAGGGCGCCTTAGGTGCCTTGTTATTTCAGTTCTCACAAGGCCGGGGTCCACAGAGTAAGCCATCACACCAAGAGCTGTAGGCAAATGTATGAATTAAGGTATAGAACCTTTTCCCAAATGGGTTTAGATGGTGGTTTTCTATTTCATTTGATTGTTCTCTTCAATCTGAGATCTTATAAAGATAGCAATAGTCAAACACCGGTTACATTCAGAATCCATGGTGCATTCATCAGTTTTACATATGCATACAGTCATGGATGGTCTGCATAGTTTGCTACATCATGATAATACCTTAATAATACAACAAGCCATTCTTTGCTCTTAATCATCTCTATAGAAGTTGTTAGATTAATAGTGAGAATGGCAAACAAGGTGTGATCATTGGAGCAATGACTTATTCTGTAAGACAACTGTGCTTTCTGCAGACATGTTTCTCCTTGCTCTGTTTCTTGCCCAGAGCGATCGTGGTTGAGGCATGAGACTCTCACACTGGATAGAGATGCAGATTGATTTTTTACGCACAGGGAAAGAGACAAGGAGGCACAGAAAGACTCATAAAGACAAACATACAGTACATGTTGCATAATCTGGGTCACAAACACACACACCCTACCCTCAGTTCTCCTGGCCAGCTCTCTGGTAAACAGGACGTTGGCCAGCTTGCTCTGTGTGTAGGCCCTGACAGGGTGGTAGTCCTTGCCGCCCAGGTCATCAAACTGGATCTTGCCCATTGTGTGACTTACCGATGACAAGTTGATGACTCGGGAAGGGGCCGAGTGCTTCAGCAAGTCCAGTAACAGAAAGGTCAGAAAGAAATGACCTGAAGAGGGAGAAAGTCGGGGTGAAACTCAAGAGGAAGACCAGGAGTTTTGAGCGACAGAAAATAACACGCAGAAGGAGCAAAAAGTAAAACTTGGGAAGAAATATATTTATAGGCAACTTTAAAATTAATACAGAAAGGCTTTAGAGATTGGCTCACAGATTGAAAAGTAGTGAGGGCCACTGGCAGGGCCCCCAATTAAATTCATTTTAACCAATAAGACACATCCTTATACATACCTGACATTAACTAAACACATGCAAAATCTAACTAAAAGTTGTGTTTTTCCTCAGTATTTTAATCTCATACCCAAGTGATTGACTCCGAACTGCATCTCAAATCCATCTGCAGTAACGCTGTAAGCGCACATAGCCACACCTGCATTGTTGATCAGGCAGTGAAGAGCCTTCTCAGCTGGAAAACAAAATATAGGCTATATATTAGCTGCATTACAGTCTTTCTGAAAACATTATACTGTATTCTGGTGTGTGTGTATGTGTGTGCCACCCACTGTTGTAGATATTCTCAGCGAACTGGCAGATTGATTTGGTATCAGCCAGATCCAGTTGCCTGGCGACTACCTTGGCGCCCTTCACCTCCCTCATAATGTCACAAGCAGCTTGCTCTCCTTTTGCCATGTCTCTGCATGCCAAAATCACCCGTGCACCTACGGAGATTAATATCTCTTAATGCTGACTGTGTTTTTGCGTGTACATTCATGTTAAAATTTCAACAAGATACGATGATGAGTGGGACTTTTAAATATGTCTCTTTGTCTTGGAGTTTACACAACCAACCTATTCACTATGGCAGCAACAAATTATAATACCAGTTCTCTGCTCTGGTGTCACATATTTTGAGCTGTCTTTTATTGAAACCAGCATTTGTTTATTTCATTTAATCCACCACTTCAATACTTGAGCCACCTCATTATATTTGTTATTCTTGTGTGGGCTTGTTAAACATTTTCCACACAGGCGCTCTGATTCACACAGCAAGAAAGAATAATCCAAAGAGTCATGCCCATTTGACTGCCTTTAAATGTGCAGCTCTGCTTGCTTGCCTCTGCTGGCCAGGTCTTTTGCTGTCTCCTTGCCTATTCCAATGTTGGCTCCTGTTACTATAGCTGTCTTCCCTTCCAGTCGTACATCTGAAGACCACTTGGGGATAAACAGAGACCTGAGGCGTGAGGTGTGAAGGTATAAATGATTAGAGCAATATTAAGAGGGATCTTGACATACAATAAAAAAAAAAGAGCTTTGTAAGAAAAGTGAAGGGAATAAATTATTGTTTATGTGACATGTTTGTTTAAACTTCCTGTAGCTAAATTACAAGGTGGGTGAGGTTCACCGCCTAAAGCAAAACAGTGAATGCCAGTAACCACAGTCAATGTATAAAATGAAGTTAAAAGTCACAGGTTTTGATCTGACTTGACAACTATACTTGACGTTTCAGTGTCTGTCTGAACAGACCCAAAGCAACAACCTCCACCTTATACCCCAAAAGGGGTAAATAGAAGAATTTTGTGAATAGACATTTTTTTGTTAATATTTTTTTCTTGTATTTAACATAACCCCCCCCCCCCCCACTTCTTAAAAGTGACAAGTCTACTTTTATCCTCTTTCTTTCTGGTGACGATAACCTACATGAGAAGTGTCTTACCTGATTGCTTGCATTTCTGTAGTTGGTGACACAAAATTGCACTATCCCTCCTAAAAATGAAGTGGCTCCTTATTTCACTGATGTTGTCTCAATTCCAGATATTTAAAGGAGGGGATGGCAGAGAAATCAGGGAGAGAGAGAGAGAGAGAGAGAGAGAGAGAGAGAGAGAGAGAGAGAGAGAGAGAGAGAGAGAGAGAGAGAGAGAGAGAGAGAGAGAGAGAGAGAGAGAATTATGTATTTGCCCTTTAAATGGTTTAGGGTGCATTGGGAAGTCATAATTACATACAAATCCTCCTCTGTTGGAAGTGTGTCATTGTAGAGAACTAATTGGTTGATATATTTACAGCTTAATTATGTCATGGTGATGATAATAATTGACTCAGCAGACTCCTTACACAACAAATTGTTGTGATGTCATGTTTCTTTTCTTTTATTATGCTGAAAAAAGTATTATTGTTGCCTGTCAGTGGTAAATGAAATATTACATCTTTCATTTGAGTAAAAGTAGATATACCACAAAGAAATATACTTCTTTATGTTGATACATTAACCTGTAAGCAGCATTTTAGTGTTATACCTGCTTGTCCAGGTGTTGCTGAGTGAAATTACCATTTGGGAGTTTCATTTAACGCTCATTTAAAGCACTTTATCATATTTGTAAGCTCCTCATGTGTCCTGCACACAAAATCAGTGTATCTTTGACGTAACCAGAAACGGGATCGGATGAATGAACAGAAGTGTCTGTTCAGAAGAGCCACTGCAGGTGAAATTGAAAACCCGCATCCACAGGTGAGCCGGCTGTAATTTCAGCATTTCCCCACTGTGGATTTCCTGGTGCTTTCCGCAGGAAGGTCTCAGTTATCACCCAGCTAAATGTAAGGCTGTTCTCCTAACTGTTGATTGGGGTGACCATGACCAAATTTATATAACGCTGAACCCGCAGCATTAATCAAGAGTGGGACTCCCCTCCCCTTCTTCAGCGGCATCAATTCCTTTTATTTTATTGCCATTTAAAAATTGGGTGTGTAGTGATAAATGGGCCATATATATTAGCATATTAAATGAGACTGCAGACTATATCTGGTCAACGTAGGAGCTTCTTATAAAAAAACAGAGCCGTGCCTTCAAAGTCAAAATTGTTCATATGCCTTTCTAACATACAGTTACCACTAGGGGGTGGACTGTAACAACTTCCTACATATCTTCAGTCAAATGAGAGACTGTTTTTCTCACACATGGGAGGCTGAAAAAAAAAGAAGCTGAAATCCTTTAAATCTACAGTCAGGTTCTGTGTTGGCCGGCCAGCCAGGTCTCATGTAAACCATGTGAAAGCTAGTCATAACTTCCTGTTTTCACAAACAACCATAAAATAAGCCAAGACAAGATGCGCGCGCGCGCGCGCACACACACACACACACACACACACACACATATATATGTGTAAACACACTCCTGCTGACCCAAACCAGGCCTAAATGAGTGCTGCCAGCTCCTCTCATGTGGTCTCTCTGTGACGCTAGCTGGTCTGACTGCTAGATTAGTTTCTCCTCACAGCTGCTCGCCATCCCCAGGCTTGATGAAAGGCTGCCTGTCTGTCTGTCTGTCAACAGGGGGACCAAGACAGAGAGGCCTTGCCACATGTGTAATTAGCATTGCTTCACAAAGATTATAGATCATCTTGAAGAGATAAACGACTCCTTCATTGTAATTTGTTGATCCCAGAATAGGAAAGTTGACATAAAGGAACCACAGAATGCAGGATAGCAGCCATCCCTGAAAGGATTAGATGCAAAACATATTTAATTCCAATCAAAATATTCTTTGTCATTCATTGCAATAGCTTTGATTGATATGTACATAATTATTTTAAGGCGGCATACATAAGGTGAGGTTGTAACTGTCCCTTTTAACTTCTGTAGTGTGCATTTTGCCGGCTGTTAATGGCACATCCACACCTCAGATCAAACGCAAGAAAGCACAAACAGAATATTCATTCTTGTTTCAAAAATGCATCAAGCTTCTTTTGAAATATACATAAACATTGATCTCATATGCATCATCTGAAATAATACATAAACAATTGACTTTGTAAAATTAATTAAAACTAAATAGAAACAGGCTGACATTTTACTTTCTTCATTTAGGCTTGCACATTAAAACATAATGAAACAAAACAGACCAGTAATAAAATAGCTTATCAAATGCACAGCATTTTCTTTTCTTAGACGCAAACTGCACTTGTGGTGCAATGAGAAGAGAATAAAAAAAGTCGTACCAAAACTGGATGTGTCTCTTTACTGCAAAAAAGCTTCTGTTAAACCCTGAAAATTCACTCTGTGAAATGCTTTAAATTCATTTAAAGGTTTTTATTGTTTTTTTCACGAACTTAAATTCTACCCTGCCAGATGTAGCCAATAGATTGAATTTTGTTCCAAACATCACACCAAACAATATTAGTACTTTCGTGGCATGATTTAGTGAGAGCAAACACAATTATTTCCACATGGTGGATATTTTGTTATGTAAGGAAACTCTTCAAATCATCCAAATTTAAAGCTAGGAGTATTCAAATTTTAACCTGGGCCATTCTGTGATGGAAGGTGGCAAATGAAAAATGTAGTGACTTCTTTGTATCAAAACCCAGCTGCAATTTCCACACAACAATAAAAAACATGACGTTCTTCCAGTCTGGATTTTAGTTCCACATCAAATTCCCAACAAAGTTCCCCATCACTGTCTGGAATGGAGGGAGTTTCCATCTGAAAAAGCCTGCAGCTTTCCACTGTACAATGAAAAAAGGCACTTTAGAGATGCCTGAGGCAAAATTCATACTAACTAATGTGTGAAATGGGACAGGATACAGAAGATTACATTCCAAACAAATTATATAGGCATAGATTGATAGCTTCACATCTCTAAATGTTGCTCTCTCAATCACCTGCCTTTAAGTAAAGGCCTCCCTTTCCTTGTTCATGAATGGAGAGCTGGTGTGATAGACAAATGACAGATGGTGTTTTTTTTCAGTTCATTTTGTAATTTCATTTGGAGCTGTGTATGATATGTAAGGTTACCACCAGAAATGATAGGAGTTCATTTTTGTGATAACTGATGATTGCGGAGATGATCACTGCACTGACAAATAAAGAGCCACTGATCCCTTTTCATTTTCCAAGTGGCCGCTCCTCCATCGCTTCCTGGACTGGCAGTGTTTCGTCTTGCAGGGTGCTGTAGGAGACAGAGTCCCCTTGTGACCTCAGGCTGCTCTGGAAGAACGGGGCCGTCTCATTGGCCTCCTCCTGGACAGGGCTCCCAAAGGCATGGTCCTGCCCCGTCTCCTCGCTGCCGAGAGACGTCTGGCTGACATAGACGACGATGACATCACCGCTGAAGTTCATCACCTGACCGCTGGAGATGAAGGTGGTGTTGTTGTTCCCAGACACCTGACCTGAATGGAAAAAATGTGTGAGGGAGAAAAAGAGGAGATTGTGAGAAGTAAAAAAACACATAAAGACGCAAGCAAAAGAGTGAGAAACGGGACACTATTTATGGATAATATTTGCCTGGTATGTCCATTTTTTTTTGTATTAAGATGGAGTATAATACCTCCCACCCCCCTACCCAGAGGCAGGCTTCCCCTATTCATGATGTAAGTGAATAAGGGAATATCTTGGCTAACCTCAGATGACAAATGGACAGTGGGTGTAATGACCATGCAGGATGACCACAGATAGGCCACAGCTACATAGACCGCCATATCATATCCTTTCTGCCTTATTTGTTTCAGAGTCCAGCACTTTTTAGCGTGAGAACCTTGAGATCTCTGAAAATAAGCTATTTGTCAAGGGTTTAGGGTTTTACAGGCATGGCTGAATAAATGCAAAAAAGAAAGAAAAAAGTGCTGTTCAACTCTTTCTAACCTTCCAGTAGCATGTTTCTCCAAAAGGGAACCTTCCATGGTTTACCTCAGCTTCTCCTTATAAATCTAGCATGTAGAAACTTGTCCTGATCTGCTAATGTTCATGTAGAGTTCATATATGGGTTTCAGCCAGCCAGGTGAATTAGGAAATAAACTGTGTTTTTGTTTTGTAAGCCATCTTTCACCACATTAAGCCCCCAGTTCCTATTTTATCCAGCCTCCTGTCTGACTTCCCAGCCGACAGAACAAGCCTATTCGCCGTGACTAACAGCTCATGCCTCATGTATTCACACATATGTGCACACGCACACACATAATCACAATGAATGTGAGCAAACAGGCTCTAGCAGACACTTTTACACACACGCACACACACACGCATGCACGCACACACACACACAATGAAAAGCACACATAGCCCTATAAAGTTGCAAAGACAGACAAACGCAATCACACACACACACCAAAAGTGTGTCTCTGTGTTCCCCATCTGAGAGCTTTTCCCGGAATACCAGTCTGAGAGGTCTAGCTTGAAAATATGTCATTTCACCACAACTTTGAAAACAAAGCTCTACGGAATCTGCTTTGCTTCTTCTGTTTATCCTTTCTTAATACCAAGCTGATTTTTCTGGATGCCCAACAACAATCAGTAGTCTACTGACAGGGGCTTTAAACCAAAGACTAAAGTTGAACTTTTGTAGAACCTCTCTCAGGGAAAACCACAATTGTAGTTCTCTGCAGAATCTTGCTCATTTTACCTGGACAGCTGCCAGTTTAATTCCTCGACCAGTAAAATATATCTGGGTGATTACTACTGTTGAGGTGCCCTTGAACGAACTGTTCCACTGGAGCAGTTCAGCGGCCAACAGATAAGACTGATGTTGTATTCTGGGCAGGTTTTATGTGTGAACTATGTGAGACTTGAGGCTAAAAAAATATTTCAGGTGGACAGGTGAAACCTCTGACCCATGCTTGACTTTTAAATAGCATGTGCGGGAAGTCCATTTAATGACCTGCCATTGCTGCATGATGGGAAATGGTGTTCATTTCAGGCCAGCAAGCATGTAATTAAAGCACCCAGTCATCTGTGAAAGTAAAAAAAAAAGCCTTCACAAGTTTGTGTGTATATGTGCTGTATATGTGTGTGTGTACTGTATGTGTGTGTGTTTTTGTTGGGTGGGCAGGGATATAAAAGTATTACTCAAGCTGCGCACATCTTGCTTCAATTAAAGCTGTGGTCACTTTGCGCAACCCTACGGAACTCTGGGTAAACAGGAGCTTTGTAGATGGCATAGTTCTAACACACGCACACGCACACGCGCGCGCGCGCACACACACACACACACACAAACACACACACTCTCACACACTGTATGTTAGAGTGTGGTTCTGGTGGTTCACTAGCTCATCAAACACTCACATATCTTATTCCTGCTCCCTGTGTGGTCCTCCAAAATTTGAGGTCAGTACGGTACTATCAGTACGGGCTTTAATAAAACATATTTCTTGGAAACAATCACACGAACTTCTTATTCTTATGCTGAAACCAATCCTCTGTTATAAGTTGTGTTCGGTATGTTCACCTAATAATACCCCAGTTTGAGCTAACCACTGTCCGGATCAGACTGTTCTGATAATACTTCTTTTATAACTAACCATAACCACTCAGTGTTTCCCGGAGATTTTTCTCTTTGGCAGTGTGCAAAGGTCTCTGTGAGAACAATAGAAGTTCAACCATGTGACAGCAAAACTTTCCATTTAACCAACATATATTTCATTCTGTGCTGTTATTCTTGGCGGCTAGTCCCACCTATTCTGCGGACGGGGGGACACTGCTATGTACTGTATCAAATCATGTATAGGAATGACCCTGTGGCAATACAGTGGTGACTGCCTACACAAACAAAGAACACAGAACCCACCTGACAAACACTACTGTGGTCCCACAGCCTTTGTAATGAGCCATTATCCCCATCACACACACACACTGTGCATTTGGCTTTCATTGACACTGTTGTGTGGTCTTAGCAAAAATATCCAGGAATTATCCAGCTCCATTGCACCTTTGTATTGCAGAGGGCTAAAAAAAGCTTGAGTTTCTGGGAATCAACACACAGATGTATGGAAGCCCATTTCTGTCATGGTAAAAAAATGGACATATGGCAATACTACGAAATCACAATTATGATATTGACTTTCCATTTAAGAGATTGCCTTTCCACATTAGACATTTTCTTTTTAAGTGGGAGAATAATCTGAAGTATGTCATAATTCACAATTCCGATAACTCTAAGTTAGATACACATTATGATAATAACTATTAAGTCAAATCTATATATTAAGTGTATATATTAAATTAAAAGTATGACTTACTAGTTTTATATATATTATCTCATAGTTTTGGCTTAAAAAGTCAGAATTTTGATTTACTAACTTGTAATTTTGACTTTGTATCTCATAATTTTGACCTCCCATTTCATAATTGTAAATCATTATCTGATCATTTTGTCTTATTAGTATTCTTATTTTTGTCATCCCTATTATTTCATCTACGTTTTTATTTTTTCTGGCAGAAACAGGCTTCCACACAGATGAGCTGAAATTTATGAAGTTTCACACTTTTCACCTACCTGAGGTAAGAGTTGGCTCAGCCAGCTGACTATGGAGGCTCTCAGGTGAGCACTCCAGTTCCGACTCCACAGAAGAGAGCTTGTTTCCCCTACTATCCCTCCAGGAAAGTCCCAGGCCTTGCTCCGGGCTCGAGGACTCAGGGGGCTTGTCCAGGTAGAGATCTCCAACAGATGAGGATGTCATCAAGGGGCTGACCGAGGTCACCGTGGGGTTTTTCTCTGTTAAGGTGGAGTCTGTGCTTGCCAATCTGTATAAGTCCTTTTGTTTTACCAGTGATCTGTCAGTCAGGTCAGGTTTGAACTCCGGCCTCACATGAGCCTGAGACAACGGCAGGCAGAGTTCAGGAATTGGACCGGAGGGAGTGATTACAGAGGAGGTGTGGAAGAAAGGAGGAGAAAGAGAGTCAAGAGCCGCAACACTTGTCTCACTCTTGGACAAAACCATCTTTTCTTGGTTTCCGTCACCCTTTTCTCCATTGTCTGCCCTTACACTCTCACTTTTCTCCTCTTTCCCACTCTCATCTCCATCAAGCCCTCCACATGAGCAGGTTCCTGGAGTCCCGGGGCTGACAGCCTGGCTACAGTCCTCATTCTCACCTACTTCCAGTGGCTCATGGATGGGAATGACACACACGCAAGAACCTGCCAAAAGAGGAAGCACACTCACAACCTCCTCTTCTTCTGACACCTCCTCAGGTTCTCCAGACCCTTCACTCTGATCCTCCATCACTGTCTTGCCTTTGGTCCCTTCTTCCTCTTTCATTTCCCCTGTGAAGGGCAGTGAGATCTTGACATCGGAGACAGAGGTGGGGAAGGTGCATAGAGGCTCATCAGTGGGGCTGCGGGGGGGTGGGTAGAGTTTGGTCAGCTCACATGGTGTACATTTGGAGCCTCCAGGGCCTCCTCCTATTCCTCCTCCTGCTCCACTGTGGTACAGAGGGGCCAAGGTCTCCTAGAACAACAGAAACAAAGAAAGAAGCACTGTAAATAGATGGTATTTTCTGAATGAAAAATAAGAAATGTGTGATTTCCGACACCCTACAGCATGTATAATAGACATTAAGTGCTGTGTTTGTTCCTTACCCTTTCATTTAATCAGATATTTTAATCTAATACATAGATGGGATGACTTGCACTAATGTTGGTTTCTGTGTATTTATTGCTTTTTTAATTATTTTCCACTTTACCTGTTGTATCCTAGTCCTCTTCAGATTCTGGACACAGGATCGCAGATTTACTAGGAAAAGAAACAACATATTGTATCTTAACACGAGTGAAGATGTGCTAAAAAGATTCTATGCCCAGAAAGTCAAATTTAAATGTCTGTTGTGAACCAATGTCTACGACACCTTGAAATCAGTCAAAAACTCAAGTAAAGAACAATAATGAAACATCTAGCTAGAGAAGAAATATGATGGTGACCTACCAGAGAGTAATTTCAGTTTGTCCTTGTAGCAGAAGAGGAGCAGAATGAGGAGACACAGAACAGTGATAACTGACAGCACTGAAACTATGACCCAGGAGGGTCCTGCACCTGCAAGAAAGAAGCTCAGAGCTTGCTTTTCTACACTACATCCACTGTCATTCATAAATGTCTGCCAGAGACACAATAAATCAGTTTTTCTTCGTCTTTTTCCAACATTCATATGACATTTAAACTTCATCTGCCACATTTGCTCTAAGTAAGTGAATCTTTATTGTGATTACTTGTTAAAAATACATTAAATTGGCATTTGTGGTGTTTGTGGCAAATGTGTCTATGTCTTACCAGAGAAAGGTTGTCCACATACTGCGTCAGCCTTTGCACTGCCTGGTTGCGTTTCACTCCGGCCCTCAGCCTTACAACTAGACGAGAGGATGAAAAAACATGGAGTGAAGAGGAATATTTGTACAAGTGGACATGTTTTTCCTTCTTTCTTTCCCTCTACATTTCAACAGCCAAGCTCTAGCTTTAGAGTTGGATCTGCAGTGACGGAGAGAGGAACAGATGGAGAGAAAAACTAATTTCTCTCTCTCTCTCCCTCTTTCCATCATCATCATAATTACGGATCCGGCCGGCAGTGGAGGCTGGTGTCTGGTCTGGGGTTCCAGGGGAAGCGGTGTGAGAATTACTCATGACAGCTGGTTAGTACTGAGGCAGTGGACAGCTACCCAAAAGCATTTTCCCTTCACAACATTAAAAGATTCCAGGCTAAAAACTGTGTGCATGCATGTGAATATATACACTTACTTAGTCCATGGTTTGCATTGATTGTGAGTATTTTCATCAGAGAAGTAGCCTTTCTTACACGCAACACAGATCATCCTTCCATAAGGAGACTCTGGAATTAACATCAGACATTGTAATATAAGTGAAACTCCGCTGTAATTGTTTGATATGAATGCAATGCATTTTGTGTTAGTGTGTCTCACCAGGGTCTACCTCGAGTCCTTCTCCAGCTCTGCAGGGGGGTATCTGCTCACACCACTCACAGTTGATGGGATGGCATTGGAGGCCGGATAGGCAGCGGCACGACTCTTCTGCCTCAAGGTTTTCAGGCATCTTCATAAAACCCTTAACTGGAGGCCAAAGGCAGCATTTTTGTGCTATTTTGTTCTCCAATGCAAGTAAATGGGTTGACAAAATATCTGGAAACAATAATCACTAAACATTCTAGACATTTGTCTTGATGAGGCATAAATAGCAAAACCTTATGGTGTTTCAAGATTTTGAAAATCTTTGTTCAAACCGCAGGTACTGACCTTCGTCACAGAACTTCTGCTGTAAACAGCGCGTTTTTTCAGTCCATCCGGGCTGGTATTCACCACTACTACATTTGACACATTTAGTCTGGACGGAACCAGTGCACTCAGTAAACACACGGAAGCCTAATTAACAAAAAAAAGTGGAAGAGTGTGAGAGACAGAGTGAGTGAGGAAGACAGATGGATTTAAAAACCCGTATATAATCACATTAACCACTCAAAACCTAATGGCACAAAAGACGAAGGAAATTGACAAAATTAGAGCCATTTTGCTCTTTTAAAGAAGTTGGTTCCTCTAGTGGATCAAAGTTAATCATAAATTGTGTGTGTATGTATGTGGTTGTGAAAACGTCCGGGCGTAATGTGCACGTCTCAGCTATTTTAAGCCAAAATGTTCCATTTATAAACATCCTTCCTCTTTTGATTTAGGATATTTGTGAATGGAAATCTATTTTTATTTTATGATGCTTCCACTGAGTAAACCAGATGTGCAATATATGAGTAATATTACACTACTTGCTTGTTTTATACTTGGAGCGCTCTTTGTGTGTGTTTCATGTTTTTATATCCCGGTGCACAATAATCGATGGGGACTCAAAATTGAGGTCCCCACAGGTAGAGATAGCTCTTTGAGGGTCTAAGATTTGGTTTTAGAATTCAGGTTTCAATTAGGCCCCTGTTGCCCAGGCCTTTCTATGTGGGGTTTGCATGTTCTCCCCATGTCTGCGTGGGGTCTCTCCGGCTTCCTTCCACCGTCCAAAGACATGTAGGCTAAGTTAATTGGTGTCTCTAAAAAATTGTCATTAGGTGTGATTGTGAGTGTGAGTGGTTGTTTGTCTATGTGTGGCCCTGCAATGGACTGGTGACCTGTCCAGGGTGTACCCCGCCATTCGCCCGATGTAAGCTGGGTGTGTGTGTGTGTTATTACCTGGCCCACACTTATTGCAGCACCTGGAGCTTTTACTTAAGTACTGCTTTTCATCACACTGGAGAGATTTGGAGATCGCATTCTAAAAAATAATAAGACATAAAAATAGTTATTTTGCATAAAGTTTATATAAAGAAAATATGTTACGATTTACATGATAACTATTATATTTTGTATTTGTTTGATCAAAAACTTAAATCTTGCATTATAATCTCCCTCAATGAATGCCACGCTTTTCTACGGCAATCCGTTTCCTTCTTCAGTTCATCTTTCATTTCCACACATGATATTTTGAGATGGCGGTGAGTAATGACAGGAAGAGGATGGTTAAAACATTTCCAAGACATGCCAAGGAATTATTTCCTCACTCTCAGAAGCACCTGACCACAGCACTGTGCACCCTCTAAAGCAAATCAAACCCCAATATTACCCAGTTACATAAGGAGAATCAAGTGGCATCCAATGCAATTTGGTTTGAAATTAATAAACACTTGGCTGCAGAAAATCTCCTAATGTCCACTAGCTGCCACACTAACATGTTTTTGGCAGGATGATCTATTCAACCTACCTATTAAGTAATTGGTGAGTTTAAAAAGTGAGATACAAAAAAACAAACAAACCTTGAGGCAGCTGTTAAACATATGTGCATGTTTTAAACCGCAAAGCTAAACCATATAGGCTCACACACACACATACACACACAGTACACACCCTGCAGCCACCCTCTATATGAGGAGCTGGTGAACTCTTTGCCACATTGCTGAATTAGAGAATCTGGCTGTTATGACAGAAATGATGCCAAAGCCGCAATGTCTACATATAAATGTAGAAAAATACAACCTATAGGACTGCACTCTGACCTCAGACTAACCTCTTTATTTTTTCTCATTCAGCCCTTCATAAAGCTCCATTTTCCCATGAATTGATGCACTAATTTAGTCATTCATACGTACAGTAAAGAAATGCTGGTCTTGCATTGTAGGAAATATTATTTGGTAATTATTTCATCATTTAAAGGCTTAAGTTTGCCCTGCCACTAAATTCAGAGGATCACTTTGTCAAAGAGATGTCAACCTTGTAGTTTTATCTAACAGCAATACAATTCTGGAGGAACCACTGAATTCTTTCATACCCTCTCCTCCCCTTTCCCTTGCTGTTTCTTCCCCTCTCTTTCTCACACCTCCACGTTTAACTCTCAGGGTCTGTCAGTCCAGCCTCAGGCTACGACAGCGCAACACTGGCAGGCGTTTAATTACCTCCTTTCAGCTTCTCACACATCAGCCGGCCTTTGTTTTATAATCTAACCAGAGGGATAATGATGCACAGCACTTATAGCTCGGACCGCAGCACTAATGAGGACCATGTGCTGAAACAGACAGAAGTGACAGGAGTAGGAAAGATTCCCATGCGAATGGTTTGTCTTAGATAGATAAAGACAGATGAAGACAGATGTGGAGACACATCTGTAAAGCCAGTGGTGGCCAATCTGCACAACTGGGCTAGAGTGCACCGGAAGCCAAAAGAATGCTGGGAATTGTATTTGTGTGACCGCCACAACTAAACACTGGGTCTCAGTAATGCGAGGCAATATGTTTTGACTCACTAAATATATATGTAAGAGGAAAAGAGATGATCCACCCTATATGATTATAGGTTATCATAACGGTTAAGATAGAATTTCCAACCTCAAAACTAACTTTATCTGCTGTATGTATTCAAATATACACTTATCTGTGAGTCTAACAGAAATTGCAAAAAGAAAGAGACAGGAGAGGGAAAAGGGGAAATAGTAAAATGGATAGATAGAGTGAGCTGCACTGAATAGAAAAAAGAAAGAAAAGGGGCATTAAGTGCGCTGTTGCTCCAGTGATATTCAGTTACTGACCTTTTTTGTTATCTTCTCCTAGCTGTTTTGTTTATCTTGTAAACCCTTAACCTGTTGTGTGATCCTATCAAACCAAGCAGGAGTGCATTCCAGTTCGCTGTCAGAGTACCAGAAAATTTGCATAACGGCCACAACAGCCTTCGGCACAGAGCCAAGAGAAGCAAACACGACTTTTGGGCCTCCAGGGATTTCAGCAATCCATGATAAGGTGCTGTAAATGCGTAATGCACAACAATTGAATCTTTGTACAATGTTTGCACCTGTGATGAATTATTTTAAAGCCATAAAAACAAATCCTTTGAAGTGCCACCTGCACAAATAAGGATATTCACTGGTTTCACAATCTCATACTCTTGATGGGTACTTTAAAAATGTCAACCACATTACCATCTAAAAGACACGGTGGATTATTACTCAAGTAATAATCAAACAGTTTGTGTTTGTTTGCCACATTCCATTTTGTCTTATCTCAAAAACTGGTTGTGATGTTCTTGCTACCCGGTCAATAAAATCTGAATATCAAGAGATAGGCACTGTGGGTTTTTCCTTTGAAAACTTCTCTGGTGCACTTACATATTTTGACATATATTACAATTGCAGCAGAAAAGTGGCTTAATGCAAAAGAAGAGCTAGAAAATCAGCATGTACAGCGATGGCCAACAATCTGTGAACAAAAAAAGAGAAACTATAGAAACTCAACTCAATTACCAGAAGAACAGATACAGCAGAAAAGTTGGGAAACAAATCCCCAAACAACTATAATCTAATTTAACTAGACATAGCTTAATGTGTTAGAGACATACTATGTTAGGTCTTAAAAACGGCAATTCGTTCTCCTTTCTCCACAAAAAGCTCTATTGTCATAGAAGGCTGCATGCTTTATCTATCAATTAAATGTCTCTGTTGTTTGCATAGTTAAATCAAGTTTGGATCTGCAGGCCTGAGGCAAAGTACTGTTATTGCTCAAACCGAGGAAGACACAACACTGATTACTCATGTGACAGTGGGAGCGTGAATGGGTGGAAGGATGGATGGAGTTCCAGGAGGTGAGAAAAAAACACATGATGAAGAAAATGATTTAAGTGAAGAAGGGTTGTAGTTCCAATATTAGATGTAGGGAAAGGGGTGAAGTGAGAGATTGCTGATGGACGGTTGAATGAAGTTGGTCAACGCATGAATGGCTGGAGAACCTGACTAATAAAATGTACAGGAGCCATGCGGGTAGGCAAGTAAATGAATCCCTCAAAGCTCACTTTATTCATGATATATTGACTTTTAAGCTCTCAACATCTTGAAGTAATCTTGTATTGCTCAATGTCACACAGACAGTTTGAAATGAATTTTGGATTGGATTGGATGAAGTGGTTGAAAACCAGGAGAATGAGGGGGAATTCTTTGGGGATACTGTGAGTCAGTAATGGCAAGACCATGGTGAGAACAAACCAATGCCAAAGGTTTGCAGTGTCACCTTAAAACGCAGATGAAAAATATTTCTTCCACACACTGACACGTTTTCCAGGCACTGCATCTGTATTTGCTCACTCTTGTTACTTGAACAAATGTGACTTGCATTCGACAGTCTGTGAAAAACATCTTTCTTCTGTGCCATCACCTCTCTGGAGCTCAACATGGACAAGTTTCAGTACCCTCCCTGAGCATCGTCTCTTGCAGGCAGCAGAGAAGAAAAACAGGGTAAGAAAGAGCGTCTGTTCCAGTCAAAGTCTTAACGATGCTTGCTTACGGTAATGCGGGCAAACAGGCAGTGATAGATCACTGGTGCCCAGCAGTCCCACCACTACAACCACATCTTATAAACTACTCCACCTGGACAGAGTTAGCTGCTTGGACTAAACAACAACATGGACAACAGCATGTCAGGCCATTCACTTTTTCCCCCCACAAATTAGATCAGCTGAGACATTATGTTTTTATGTGTTTGAGGTATGGCACTGATTTAAAAAAAAGCATCACAAAAAAGTGATGCTATGTATGATGTGTTCTATAGCCTCTATAGCCTTATGGTGACAGTGAAACAATACAACGTTGCAGTCCTAATCTCTAGGGAATAAAACCATTTTTAGTTTTAGTGTATCCCCTTGTTGCTCCCTGCTCCTCACTTTGGAAACGTCTCATCTGGCAAACCTAACGAGGTTCCTGATGAGCCATTTGGCTCGCGCCGGTCCCCCTCTGGACCGGGAGAGAATGCATGGTGAGGGGAGAAGAGCATCTAGTTGCCAGCGGCGTTTTTGCGGTCAGAACAGGGGAGGTGGACTCGACCCAAACATAACTGTTTCCAGTTAGTGTCCGGGCGTAAAAATGCAACCCCCTCCCTTTCCCATCTCTCTCTGACCAGTTCATACAAACCATGTGATGTGTTGACACGTATTCTGGTTTACTGTTACATATCTCCTTGTCCATCTACACAAGAAAAATAAACCATCGTGATTCTCAGTATTTTGCATCGTCACTCAGTCGACTAAAACTTGAAGGCCCCTAAAAAAAGTCGTGCACAGCACACAAAACATATAAGTAAGTAATTATCGACTATTTTGACTATTTAATAGACGCCGTCATATTGTTATCTGGGGCATTTTAACCTTCTTTTTAATACCAATGTGTGTTTTACCTGTGCGTAAAAGGTCACGAGGACACACGTCATCCAGCCTCGGACTATCCAACTTGTAGAAAAGTTCAATCTCATCTCTGCTGCTTAATGAAGACTACTTCTGACGTGAACTTCTTCTTCTTCTCAGCCAAGAAGATGACGCTTAGCACCAATATCCGAGTCTCGTCACTTCTTCCTGTGTGCGTGTATGTGGCGGGTCCTCCACACCGTCTCACAGGGCATTCTTGCGCCTTCTTTCCAGGTTAGGCAGCTGCAGGTCCCACCTCTCTTCTCCTCCTCTCATCTTCCTTCTGCTTTCACCCACGCGTTGTGTGTGGAGAGGGCTGCATGCAACAGCTTGTTAAAACTGACTGACTGACTGTCTGAGGGAGGGAGGAAGGGAGGGAACAACTCCACGTTGTAATATAGGCTAAAAAGAAAAAAGTTCACCCCCCTTCTGGTTCTTTGCACTGATCTCTCCTCCTCTCTTCCTCTCTCTGAATAAATGAATGTGGATGAGACAATGAGTAGGCTAAGTGTGTCTGCTGTCAATGATCTAAGATTATCATGGTAACATGAACCTTTATACATTGGAATTACAAATGTCACTACATGTTTCTGTCATAACAATCTGCTGTCCCACATCCCGTACAATTTATTGGACCTTTAACATGTGATTGCACAATCAAGTTGAGTTATGACTTCACATGAATTCAGCTATGACACCATCCATGGGAGGCAAAGCATGTGGTCACACTTTGACTTCTCAACTTCTGTATTTACCATTCATCATGTCATTGAGTGGACAGCCCCAAGCATAGTTCCTGGAGCCCGGATCCTGGAACAGCCATGACCATTTCTATGGTCTACAAATGTCATTTATTTAACAGTATAATAATTGACTCCAGGAAATAAAATGTTTTCTGCTTCCATGACAGATGGGGAGAAAAAAAGTGGGTGCATTTCCCTTTGAATTTGCATGGCAGAGTACACCCAGCCTACCTTGGCAAGTCATGAGTGGGAAGGTTTAAGAGGGTGGAGAATGTGTTCTGTTCAAGGTGACAGTTATGCAAATATTGAAGTGCATGTGTTGACTCTGAATGGACAAAACAAAGAGCTGATTGACACAAGAAAGGAGAGGAGAAGTGAACAATGGGGGTTTTAAGCTGAGCCAGTGGAGGTAATGAGCTCTGTCCTCCCTTTACTCCTCTTCCCGTAAAAACATGCTGAGAGAAGCTGTCTTGCGGTGGGGCCTCTGCAGCTTGCACAGTAGCAATTAAGGACCAGATCGGACTCTTTAAGCAATCAGAAACCTCAGCTTGACTCTAAACGCGCCCCAAACATTCACACCGGAGTCCACCCCTAACAACAAAACTGATCTGTTTTGATGTGTAAAAATGTAGATCCACTGCAGGCAGACATCCCGCTGGTTTACAAGCACCCCACTTTAAATGACCTGGGCCAGGCCAGGGCACAAGACTGTGCAGCCGAGTGGGTTGTGTTGCTTAGCAATAATTTAAAACATGAAGTAGGCCTATTCCAGACAGCTCATATACACAAGAATGCACACACACACACCATAAGCTGCTGAATGGTTCCCATTAATGTAACACACAATCATTCCGTGGAAGAAAGCGGCCACAGCCTGTTTTGGTACCATGATTTTGGAGGAAGCTTCAAGGGTTCGGCACCGTTTCCCTTAAACACACTGAAAAGTACGCACACGGCCCTCACATACACACAGAACACAGTGGACTAATAACATTAAGGCTTAGCCACCATGTTCCGGTGGTTTTAGGGTTGGACCTGTGCTGCTCCCGCTTGCTTTGGAAACAGATGTGATCAGTGAGTCACCAAAGTCGTCAAATGTGACTTAGTGTAGCCTGCTGACGCCATTACTACACAAACAAAAACGGCAGGCAAATTTTCACAACACTCTCAGACTCAGATGGGCATGCAATGCAGTTACACTTATTTGCATGCTGACACACACACATCCGTGCTAAAAAGCCAAGCAAGGGTCTTAGCAAGCAGAATTGTTGTTTTGACACACAAACAAAACTATTCACTATGAAAGCAAATCACATAACAGGCATCTGTCTCTAGACACACCTATCCCCAGATATGCACGGAGATACACAGGCACACCCACACAGGGATGGGAGAACACACCCCGGCTCTATATCAATTATTTGTCCACCTGGTGGGTTATCAGTGATGATGGTGGAATATTAGCCTATATATGCAAATGCTTTTCTGTATTACAAGGTTCAACCACTAAATGAGAGCAGCTCTAAGGGCCTACGTGAGCCATTTATATTTTCAACCCTAATAAATGCATTGGATTCCACTACAGGTCAATCAGAAGTGACAAACTCTGATAGCGATTACTTGTGCTTTAATGGCCCTGTTAAAGTACTATGAGGAGAGGTGCACACTTCTTTGACTGAGATGAAAAGTCTTCTTACGAGGATTTAGGGCAAAGTTAACCACATTTTTCTAAAGCGCCAAGAGATAGTGTAATCTTGACGGCGGATTGCAGCTTTTACTTCTTAGCATTTATTTGGGGTAAGCTGTTAGGAATGCCCCTTAAGATGGACTTTGGTTTGTTGTACTAACCAGACAATGGACTACATCAAAGCGTTGAATGTGAGGGGCAGGGACAGTAGGAGTGTGTGTTTGTCAGTGAAATGACTTTGTTTTACAGCCACCAACACCTGTCGACACTTTGAGCAATATTCAAAATGCGGGAAAGAAAACCATGCGGACATCCAGTGAGGCCTCCAGAAGTACATTTAAGAACACAACTCATCTCCATCTTTTATTACACCATGACACCAATTTCAAATATACATAATGAGTACCATCCTCTTCGGTTCAGTGTATGATACAGTTATTTACTGTTTCTCTTAGAGCATATTGAAAAAGAACAACAACAAAAAAAGAACCAAATACCCACTTTAGAAAAAAAAAAAGCAGTACAATTATCAGAGACACTGCAACACAGAGAGACTAGATGCAACGGACAGAGGGAATAATTATGATCAGTGTTCTCTTCAACTACACATTGCCAAAACAGATGAACAAAAAAATAATCATAAACAGTAGTGATAATGTTCACCATGTGTAATACTCTCAATTAAAACATATATATATATCTAATAAACAAACAAAATAGTAAAGTGAAGTGCAAATATCTTTGGAAGTTGGAATAAGGTATGTTTTTTCTTCATTAAGACATAAATAAGTTATAAAATAGAAGCTATCAAAACAAAAACCAGAGACAGACTTTGAAGTAATAAAGGCAAGACTATTTCATAGCTTCAAGTAGGCGAGTTGTACAGATATACACTGCACAAGGCATTCTTAACAGACTTGGATCCATTTTGTTGTCTTTCAGCACAATTACTCAATGACAAATGCAAAGTGAATGGACAACTCCAAAATGGCGTTTAAAAATTCAAAATAAAATCCAGCAGGCCGTGCTCAGAGTTTTGCTTCCTAGAGACGAGAGAAGCTCTTCTGATACAAGTAGAACTGCACTGAAATTGAAATTGAAATTCTGTGATACTTTCGAGTCCAGCAACGTCCAGGAAGCAAGTCCCTTGTTATCGCTTTCGAGTGAATTTCAATACTGTTCCATTTCATCCTCTCTCTGAAATGACAATGTTAACAAGATTGACTCACAAAACCAAATCCCTAGTCCTCGACAACCCTTTCGTCATGATTAAGGTTTAAGGAGGGGAAATATGGGCAGAGGGGAAACCCTCAGTTTTCACTTTAAAAAACATTGCTGTTCACCTTTAAAGAACACGGTGTCCTGCTGCACTGGAGATTTGAAATCACCTCAACTTTCAGCAAATCTTAATCTCTTGAAATTGAATAAACAATAATCTTGGATTGCTTCTGTTTTAGGCTGAACCAATGCCTTTTCCAGTAAAATGAAATGCTCCCAGCAGGGAAGGTCAGTTAGTCGCAGGGCTTGATCAGTCAGTCAGTGTTGTGATCACTTCTTTCTCTGGAAGACGTTGGCCAGCATAGCGCCAGAGGTGGTTAGCTGACCCATCTTGCTCAGGAACTTGGTCTTGGCATCCTCACCCACCAAACTGGAGGCGATGGACATGGAGCTATGGGAAAAAAATAAAATAAAAATGAGAATAAGAGGATAAAAGGTTGAATTTTAGCTGCGATGAAGCAACAAGGTTAAGCTCTGCTTTATCAACATATATCGACTGACAGACGGGCACAAACAAAAGCACAGCAGTACAGAAAGAAACCTCCACAATCCTCCACTATCTTTTGACGAGCTTGTGTCAGCATTTACTCTACTTCGTTAGAGTGGAAATGCTGTTTGCCAATACAGCCACTCCTGATCTTTACAGTCTAACGGCTCCACAAGTTCCTCTTTTTGAGTTAGCTGACATTCAGACTGATACAGCGGAGCAGTTACAACACTCTGCCAAGCTGCTGCATTGCTTAACAGAAGGACAAACATCACATCTTAACACCAGCACCGGACTAAAGTCAATGAATGTAAGGAGCTCAGACTCAGTTGACTGGTGAAAATCACCATGTGGCTTCTAGATAAGGACAACTGAACAACCGGTTTCAAAGTGCCTCATGGGTTGTGGCATAAAGGCCTCAACTTTTCTGCGAACAGTTTTAAGTTACGGTTCTGTGTATCACTTTACGTGTACATAAAGTATTTATGTAAAAAAGCGCATAATAATTTCGCATGAGAAATTAATATGGCACAATATGGAGTCTTTAAAGAGGTGGTATTATGCTCATTTTCAGGTTCAAAATCTTATTTAGGGGTTGTACCAGAACAGGTTTACATGGTTTAATTTTCAAAAAACACCATTTTTTTTGTCATACTGCACATTGCTGCAGCTCCTCTTTTCACCCTGTGTGTTAAAGGCTTCGTTTTAGCTATGGAGTGATACATCTTCTCTCTAAATGATCTTTGCTGGGAGTTGCACACTCGCAGTTCCTAGTTAAGGACTACTAGCCAATCAGAAGCAGAGAAAGGCGGGTCAGCGAAAAGACGGTAAACAGCTTTGATTCAGCTGTAGGCTACATGTTGCCGACCAGGTTGACAATTTGGACTGAAGCAAGAGTTTCAGAGTGGTGAGTTATTAATCGGTAACAAAAGTATCTTTCATCCATAAAGTTTTAACTGAGCTCCGTCTCTACATCACAGTAACAACTTTATGTCCATTGACTGCTTGGAGAGTAGCTAACGTTTGGAAGGGAGAGGAGAGGTGTGCTGCAGAGTGTTTTCCACCGGTGTTTTTGAGGGCGTGTCGGACTAGCCGCTCAGCGAGCATTATGACACGTATTTTCATTGTGACGTCACAAGAAAGGGAAGTAAAGGCTGGACAACAAACGAGCTGTTTGCAGTGTTTTCTGTGGCTTTTTCACTTTGCAAACCTAGTACATGCACAAAAAAGATAAATAACTCAATAAAAGAGAGGGAAAAAGCCAAAAATAATAATACCACATCTTTAACATCAGACCTCAAGGATACATATCTACAATGAATTGCACCAATGTATGTGATTCAAAAAGTCTTTCTGACAGGATGCCCACTAAGCTGGGACCACAACAAAATATGAAAATATAGTTTCCAGAATATTTCATACCAGAAAGTAAATACATCAAGATCCAAGTTATCAATTATAGTAACAGAAGTCAAAGAAAGACTCGATGGACCAAAATGAAAGAGGAACAAAAAATCTCTCGGCACAAACACAGAGATTTTAACCTCAGACTTTAACTGAGGCTTTTGGAGGGGAACACACCCCAAACTGAGCATATGTGCACAGAAAGAACAGACGTATACACACTTCTTACATACATATAAACACACTTTACTTTTTAATGAGTCCCGAACACATGTCAACAAGATGGGAGAAACATCCTTTAAAAAAAAAAAAGACACCCACAGTATGGCTGGTGTCCCAGCTCTCTTAGCTTTACCAAAATAACTCTCATTTCTCTGCTCTCATATACCCACATAATGAGTGTGGTTCCAACACTCTTAACATGTTCTCCTCTCCCCCTGGGGCATAAACCCACAATACGGGCACAGTCCCAGCACTGTTAAGTGACCCCTCTCCTCCCAGTAGGACTAATTCTCCCCCCTCCAAATTCTTCTAAACTACCACTTTAGGCTGCTGACACTGCCTCTCATGCAATAAAAACCACTATCACCGCAAATCATTTCAGAAGAAGTGATGCGAATGGGACTGTTGGGTTTGTTCTCACCCTTGTGCGTCTCCCATTCCTCTGTTTTCCACCTTGATTTCACATTCTTTGATCATAGAGTTCAGAATAACCTGTTGAGGATATGACAGACAGATTAAGTTGAAATGTCACCTTGCAAACAGCATGCTTTTACCTACTGGAGTGGTATATAAAGGTTGAATTTGTGTGTTTAAACGCAAGAAAGTTCCAGCTTGGAAAATAATTCCTGTCTTAGAATCTGGTATGTAGCCTTTACAGACAGCATGGATGTGTATAGGGGAAAAGAGTCAGCTGATCGTTAGTCACTTTGGGAAAATGCTCGCATGAAATGGATCGCGTGAGATTCTGAGACACAAATAAATAGGTGTGTGTGTGTGTGTGTGTGTGTATGAGTGTGTCTGAGAAAGAGATAGAGAGTCAGACTGTCTGTCTTTACCAATATTGTGTGAGATCCCCTGGGAATAAACAGAGAAAGAAAGAGACAGTCTGGCCCTCAGTGCGCGAGTATGCAGACGAGATACTGTACGTGTGCATTGTGAGCGTTAGAGTCAGTGTCTGAATAAATGAATGAAATCCCTTCCTCCTGCGTGCAGGGATGTGTCTCCTGACCTCGTGTTCTGGGGAGAGTTGCTCCATGTCAGCGTGGAGACACCTGAGGCCAGGCAGGAAGTGGTTCATCATCACCTCCTCAGAAATGACTGCACAGGAAGTTAAGGACTGGAATGAAAAGCTAACTTTTTCAGTACCCGGGTTCCCAGGTGTCATTTTAAAATGTGATAATCTGATTGAGAAAATATTAACAGAAAAACATATCTATTTTTAACTAAATGTAGCTTAACGGAGGTAAACTGCTAATAGGACCTGAAAGAAAAAAAAAGTCCAAATATTGATTTATGTAATAATTGTAATAACCCTCTTGTACATTAATCTCAGAGTGGAGAGCAGAGTGGTGTAATCCCTTCTCTATCCAGAATTTCTTGCTTTTCTCACTACATGTACAGACAGAAACTGAAAAAGCTGGTGTTTTCAAGGCCAAGCAGTTACAAATACTATTTGGAAAGTGCTTCTAGGCATTACCAGATGGGTGGAGTTTAAGGATCATTTTAATCAGAAAAGTCAATATATGTAATATACATATATGTGAAAATATTTTCCTTTGATTGTGCAAACAAAGATTCTTAACTAACTGGCACCAAATGGCACTAAAGTAGGTTGACAAAAACTTAAATTTTGAGCTCAATGGTACACTGTCCAGGACTGCACGTGTTCTGCCACCTGTCATAGCCAGTGGAGCTATATGGGACACAAAGTGAACACATCGGTATTTTTAGAGATGGGAATGTACAATTTCAGAGAGTCACACTGATTACAAGAGAAAGAAGTACAGTGGGAGGTAAAGCCTCTGAGGTTAGGGCTATACCTCCTGGACACTACGGCACTGTGAAATCACAGCCTGACAAAAATCCACAGGAATGAACCTCAGACCAGCTGTCCTCTATATATGTGTGTGTGTGTATGACCTGGGTGGGGTGGGGCTGACAGAGGAGAGACAGCGTAGAGAGAAAAAAAATGTGAGAAATGGTAAGCAGTGAAAGAACCACTGATGGACAGCAGAGACAGAGGAGCGGTAATGTAAATGTGAGCCCTAACCTGGGAACTGTTAGGATCGAAGCTGATGTTCAGTACTTCCCTCCTCTCACGCTCTTTCTCCCTCTCTCATCCTTTCCTTTGCTTAACCAACCCTGTAATTACCTCTAGCCCCAAAATGGAGGCAGCTTATTTTCCCTTTCTCCTCCTGCCAAATGACAGGCAGACTCTGCCAACGTACACACTGAACCCCACACACACACACGGGCATCGCTGATACATACCACACTGTTATACAGGCACACTGAGGAGCACATTCAACTAGTGCAGCTTGCATTTGACCGGCTTTTCTAACGGCCTTCCCACTGACTCACTGTTTCAACAGCTAACCCTGAACCCAAGCCAACCTTGACACTCACTTCTAGTAAATCCGTTGGAAATACATACAAAATTTTTCGCCTGAAATTTCACGTTATCTGACTGTATGCAGCTGTTATTAGGGCTATAAATAAAAGTCCCCCCGTAGAAGTTAAAGCCAAACTGAACAGTGCATGGTCGAGCCAACAAAGACCATTACATATATGACCTATAGAAGGATACAGCAGCAGGAGAGGGCGCTGTAGGCCTCAAACAGCTGGGTGGCGATGTCGATCCTCTTGTTTTCCACAGCCTGGCTGTTGTTAGCCTGCGCCAGCTTGTGAAGGTGTGGCAACACGACTATAGGAATAAAAAATTAACAAATACAGACAGAAAGTTAGTGCACGTAAGAGGCAGAGCAAAAGCAGAAGAAAAAAATATCGACGTCTGTTGGAATTATGATTTTTTTTATCTATTTGTGTCCTTTACATACAATCGTCTCTAAAGCGTGGCTCTGCATTGGGTCCGACCCTTCCAAATGTCCTGATGATCTCCATGTGCAAAGAGTGCTGATCTTGGTACTGAGGGTCTTCCAGGAATGATGCCAGCTGCATTTTTACACGCTCCAGCAGCTACACACACGCGTGCAGAAAGTACATTTATACATGTTTTTATGATTATTAGTGTAAGGGTTTGTTTAATTAAAAGAACTGTCTGCGTATTACGCTTGTGTGCAGTTAGGCAGTTCGTTTCCCCACCTCCTTTTGCGTGACAGTCTCCATGATGGTACCAAAGGCAGGGATGGTGGATATCCTCACTGAGCTAAAATCAGCAGGGGGAGTAAGACAATGATTTCACCATTCACAGTCACTGTATAACTATTTTAGGCACTCTCCAATCCCTTCATTAGCATGTCTCTAAGCAAGAATCAGAATGAGTCAAATATTATTTTCAAATACTTTGAAATTTCAAATCAGATTTATGTGAAAAAAGCTGATTTTCAAACATTGATACTAACTGATTTTACTGAAATTATGTATTTTATCCAAGCCTCTACACTAAAACCACAAAGAAGAGTACTTTAACACATGTTCTAGGTTTTATCCAACTATAGTGATTACACAGTAATGACATGCTAGTAACCACAGTGCTGACTGAAGTGGTTGCTCACGCAGTGGACTAGCAGTTTAATTTCTGCTTTCTGTCCAAATTATTACATGACCAGTGGCTGTGAAAAAAATAGCTGTCAACTGCATGACATATCATTTTTAATCTCTTTTAAATGACAGATTCAAGTCAGGATTTTCTATAAAACACCACATGTCTAATTGCTTAGCTGATCCTGTAAGTTTAAATTTTACTGGGCAGTTGCAACAATCTAATTGCCAATGATGTATTCGGATCAGTTATTTTTTTAATATCTGGTAAATCAACTGATGCATCAAAAGGTATGCAAAATGATATATGTTTCAAAACCTTGTTAGTACTGTATTCCACTAGAACATGAAACTAGCCTAACTAAACAAAATTTTACAAATAATATTTGACCCAGATCTATACTGAACATGTCAGATCTATAATCAATGTCTGCCATTTTCTAACTGCTTTATAACTTTATATATTCAAAATGTATAATAAAAATATCTCACACCAATCAATGAAAAGAATGCAAGATTAATGGGGTGCTCTTAGGGTGATGTTAGATAATCATTCCAAAGTCAGCAAGAGCATGAAAGACCAAAAGATACAGTTGGGCCAGTAAGTTTCTCTTTATGTCTCTACGTAAAAGATATCATGCCAAAAATCTTAAAAAGGTTACAAAAACATATGCTAAGATTAGATAAAGTTAATATATGTTGAATCTAAAAGTTGGGGACATGTGTGTAATCATTAGCATAGCATTTCAACACAAAGAATGATGAGATGAAAAGGGCTGCATTCCAACAGTGTGACCACTGATTTCATTAGCTTGTGTAATCCCAAAAATGAAGGCCGGATTAACACTGGCAGTCCGAGAAATCTTTCTTTTACTTGTCGGAGATCTGATCTTTGAATAACTGTCAAAGGAAGTCTAAGAAGGTTGTCCCCATTCATCCCACACTAATGTTTCACAAATCAGTGTGGATCCAGATCAGTGGAGGGTTACATGTCTTGTGTTTTATTAGCGTCCAATCAAGCTCAGCGAGACAGGTTTCTGGAGGACACAGTTTTATACTGTAAGGACGCAGCCCCCCCCCCCCCCCCCCCCCCCCCCCCCAAAAAAGACACTGTTTACAGAGAGGTTTTCTTGTGTTGATTGACTCACAATTCAGGCCCACTGCACAGAGTTATAAGGGCCGGAGCCGCCCGGCGATCTACTAATGCTTCACTCATGCCTCGGAGAACCAACTGCAAACCCACCATACAGCAGGGTGAGAGAGAGGGAGAGGCAGGGGTGGGAGGGAAAGGAGAGGACAGAGGTGAAAGAAAAATGTAGAAGAAAAAAGATAGAAGACAGAAGGTAAGATATGGAAGAGAGACAGTGAGAGAGAGAGAGACAGAGAGACAGAGAGAGAGGATAAATCTGAGAAAGACTGGGTGACAACCACTAGCTGACGGGTTGGTCAGGAGGAAGGGCCCTGCTTAAACGGAGTGGGGTGGGGAGGAAGAGGAGGAGGGGATGGGGTTACAGACGAGCATGCTGTTGCCGCATGCATGCACAAATCTGGACTGGTTAGTGTTGAGGACTGATGAGGTGGCGAGAGCTGGTGTGGGTTAGTGTTGCAGATTGATGATGCAAACATGCAGGGGGTTAGTGTTTGACAATGGTTAATGCTGATGAACCACCCCATGGCCAAGCCTAAACCCAAACAGGAGCAAAAACCAAAAGGAAGAATCTGAAGTTGTAAATTTAAATCGTTAACACAAAGCAAATGGTTTATCAATGAAGATACTGTCTTGAGAGATTGTTTTGTGCTGAATTTCCTCCTGGCAGGTACAGACTTGCTTCAGTGTGATGGGTCTCAGGCGGCAAAGAGAAGGGGGGAGAGAGACGCGGCGCGGTTTATTGTTGTTGTTGTTGTTCCACTTACATTTCAGGGTCGGAGGACAGTGTGATGAGAGCCGGCACCACTCTCTGAGCTACCAGCGTCTCATTCACCCCCTTCACCAGCAGCTGATCGGATTGGACAGAGCCAGCCGTGATGTCACAGAGGTGGGCGGGGCATTGGGACAAGAGCGAGCAACACCGCCAATAGATACAGAGAGAGAAAAAAAAAAAAAAAGCAAAACAGAAAAGGGGAGGGGAAAAAAAACAAACACAAAAAGATAGATAGAAAGTGATATACAATGACAAGAACCATAGCTGCAAGGCACGGAACGGCACTGCATGTAACAAGCAAGTGTGCGTACACACACACACACACACACACACACACACACACACACACACACACACGTATGCAGAAGAAATGGCAACGCCAACATAGCTAAACTGCACAAATACGTGAGCATAAAGCTGTGGGCTCCTTTCACAGACTCCAGATCAGATAATTATTTCATTTCATTTGATTTAAATTGATAGTCTGATCCGGGATCTGTGAATGACGACCACATTTCAACCCAAGGTTTTGACAATGGTGGACAGCTAATCACTATGGAATGGTGACAGCGGGGTGTGTTGGGAATGGGCAAGTACTTCACAAAAGGGTGTGGGAGGGGGGACATAAATGAAGCCTACCACTCCTCCTCCCCCAAGTTTAGATCAACATAGGCCAGGTTCTACTGCTATACCTAGATAATCATCCCAACATTTGACCTTTAAGTGTGCACAGATCTCAAAATGACAGGGAGAGGTGATTGGCTCTGGTTGTTTCTCACTGTTTAGGCCAGGAACCTGGCTTATAAAAGGGATACAATCAGCGGAATAAAATCGCAAGGACGAAAACAGGGGAGTCAGTTATCTCCCTTTAAAAATAATAGTAGTATTATATTTCCACAAGACTTGAAATACTGAAAAAGTAAAAACAAAATCATGAGAAAACATTTCTGATGAAATTGTTCTTTCCAACAACACTGAAAAGGAACAGGCCTTGAACTCTTGTCACTGTACATTGTCACTGCCCGAACCTGACTGCAGGCTTTCTCTGACATGGAGCACATATTTATGTAGTCAATTATGAGACCAATGCACAGTGAAAGGTCTGATGTTTAACTCTAGGAGGGTCTCGCCACACAGTTGGAACCAAGCAGTACAGTAGTCTTTTACTCAACACTCACAAGACAGAGTAGCTAGATATTAAATGCATGTTAAACAGCAGCAATAGCAAGCAGAGCTAGCACACGTACAGCAAATAGGTAAAAATGAAAATAATATATCTTTAATGTAGGACTGCACAGACAAGTTTAGCTCAATAATACAGTACAGTATCATTTCATTTAGAGAGTATTGTCTATTATAAAATTAGGATGCTTTATCAGCACACAATCTGGAATCACAATACACAACAAATTAATCTGGATTACAATTTTATCCACAATTCTGAGATGAAAGCAATTTATTCTTATTCTTATTATGTCTAGCGAAAAACTTAAAACAGAAAAATTGTATCAACAATGACACATTTTTAGGAAAAATGTATGTAAATTATATCTGATCAAGACTCTAAACTGTGTGTGTGTGTGTGTGTGTGTGTGTGTGTGTGTTGTACCTCAAACATCCGTGCTGCAGTACATCGTACCAGTGCAGAGGTATGGACTACCCCATACCACAGAACAGTGAGCAACAATTCATGGTACACTGGATTAGCACTGAAAAGACAACATAACATATTAAATGATTTTTTTTTTTAAGCATTTACCAACAGCATGCAAATCAATTAGATTGTCCAGAAAAAAAGTGTGTGCCATTACAGGCATATTTTTAAAAGTGGGATATTTTTGCGTTGCAAGCCCTAAAAGAGTATGTTTGTCTCACCCCAGCTCTACAAAGGAAGCCTTCAGGCTGTCGAGAGGTGCATGGGATAAAGACAAGGTTGTCATAACATCCTCCAGGAAACCCACCAACAACTTGCGATCGTCCTCCTGAAAATAATTCTTAGAATGTTTATGTCAGTTACACCATGTAGGCAACAAATACACTAACGTCTAAATTTGAATAAGTGTGTGCAAATGTCTATTATTTTATTTTTCCGGACAGCAGAGATCTTCTGTCACTTTCAGCATGAGTTGAAATTGGCTGCTCAGAACATGTTTTGTTGACATGTTGTGTTGTAAAGTAGCTACAGCATGTAACACTGTCCAGTGTTTTGCATGTGCTGCGTCATTTAGTGAAACTAAAATCAAAACAAAAACATGTGGCAGCTTGATGTGTTTTGCGGCGAATTCCCCCTTGTGACAAACAACAATAACCAAGTGCAATGTGGTTCAGAATCCACATAATTTCACATGCACAAGAGGAAAGGGGGCAAAAATACTCAAAAAGTCAACTAACTATAGAGAGGAAATCATTGACTTATTGAAATACTGTAGACTGGTTTATCTTGCAAGACACTAAAAACAATAACAAGGTTTTTAGATGATAAATCAGCTTCAAGCGCTCTCTTTGGTTACCATTTGGATATGGTCTGCTATTCGTTTACCTGATTATAACAAGTCAGCACTCCAGTGGCATAGATGGGGACTGTGGCTTTGGTGAGAATATCGTTCCCTGGTGAAACATCTGAGAGAGAAATAAAACCAGAACGAAATTGGTCATCAAAAATCCAATTGCAGTTTTTGCATTCTACTGCATCAAGCGACACCCTTTCTTTCTTGTGGCTGCATAGCACTGTAGTTTATTGAGGCTTCCGCTTAGTGGAGAAATTCCTTCATTCATCTGTCATTCATTTCTGTATGCACAATTGTGGGTCAAGATCTGACACTCAGACTCTATTTTTCTGCTATTTAACACTACTACAAGCTGTGCTGGACATATTATGGGAATTACTATAATGGGTTAAAGCCCAATTAACCAGGGGAATTAAAAATACGCCAACGTACAATTAAACATGACAGGACATGAGGTGAGGTACAGTCTACAGCGTTAATTATATTGTTGTTGTTTCACAAAAATCTACTGAAAAGGACAATTGCAATGTAAAAGGTCACACTGACCTAAACACAGACTGGGTCTCAATACAAAAACACATTTCATAAACGGCCACAATACCAAAGCTAAATCACTTGGCAGCCAGCTGAGACCAAGCACCTCATATAACTACAGAAACATGTCTGGAATTAAAAACAAAATAGGGGAACACCCATAACGGACTCCAAATAGCTTGTTTACATCAGCAGTGTCTGCGTCCGAAATCCACCTATCTACAGTCTCGAGACAAGAGAGAGCTAAGAAGAACCATCTGTGTGTCACTCACCAACATTCTCTTCAGATAGTCGGAGGATCTCTTGGAACTGTGGTTTAACCTGAAAAGGTCATGAGGATAAACAAAACGTCATTTATAAATATCATTGACATTGAAGTACTATTTTAAGTACAGTATTCTATACCCCAAATTGATTTTTGACCACTGCTCTCAGACTCACAGTGAAGCCCTGATAAATACACAGTATGCTGTACACTCCTGAATGCTACTCTTCAGAATAAAGTCACTCCAGCTGTGTTTGAAATCAGACCCTCATTCCTATTTGCACATTCATTATTCCCTACACGATAAACACTTTTACTGTAGAGTTAGTAGTAAACAAAAATTTGAGACAACTACAAATAATCAACATTTTGCACACTTCAGCCATCTCATGAGCAAAACCGAAGCATTGCTTTGTGAGATTTTTAGCATGCTAGTTTTTACTCAAGGCACAAAACAGTGCATACATTTTACACTTAGAATAGGAGACACTCGAAATGGCTGAAAATATAATATAGTGCACAGGCAAATGAAGTAAGGAATTCAACAATTAAAATGATAAAAATGTGTACGTTTTTTAAATTTTTAAGTGGAGAGGCAGGGTTGAGATTAGCTGAACAAAGAGAGACTGCTCCAACTTTATAAACACCTATCAAAAGTGTTGTGGCTGCACAGTTTTTTGCACTCTCCCTATTTCAAAGAGTCACATAGTTTTACCTTAGTGTTGGTAAAAATCTTGCCGAAGGTGCGGCAGAACCTCCAGAAGAAGCGAGAGAACTCGTGCACGCAGGTCGATGATGTCACGTTGATACGCCCCACGATATCTATGAGCTGAGGAAGGCTGGAAACAGAGCAGAGATGGAAGTCAGCGTATGAGTTTGTGATATGTACAAACAATATATATCTTTGCGTGAGTGTGTGTGTGTGTGTGTGTGTGTTATGTGTGTGCATTTCTCACAATTGGTTGACCACCCATAGCAGGCTGTCCCAGCTGGTGGTTCCTTCGTGCTCTAGCTGGTGGTCGTAGAGTATCAGCAGGGCACTCAGCATCTCCCTGCTGCCGATGATGGTTGACACGTCCTGGAGGGGAGAGGCTGGTCTGGGGAACCGGGTCACTGCAGGATCAAAGACAGAGGAACAGAAGGGCAACTTAGAAAATGTAGCGCTTTAAGAATGACTACTACTTATGATTTGTGAGAGTGTACCCTCTATTGGAGGTATGTCTCCGTGGAGTTTGGCTCTGCTGGTGAACGGCGCGTTTTGCAGTACCACACCAAACAGAGGAGGGATGAGAGACTGCAGGGCCGACAGGAACACGTGTAGCTTGTGTTCATCCAGACCGTGTTCTCCTTGCTACACAAAACGGGAGGTATGGAGAATAAGAACAGGGGAAAAGAGAAATAAAGACTGCACAATTCATCGTTTGTGTGGTGCCACGATCTGCAGCTTGTAAATGAAGTGTCTTTCAGAAAGCATTCTTACTTTACAGGATTTTTACCACAGAGTACTGTATATCTGCATTAACAATGATTTCCTGGTACATATTTAGAGAATGTTGCTATATTTTCATACTTCTGTTCTAAATAATATTTAATGTAATTACTGAACATTACAAGTCTTGAACATTCTGTGATGTATACATCAGTTGGATGTTTTTGGCTCAACAAGCCCAATATTTAATATCAGGAAAAAGAAAGGTTATCAGGTTCTAGGCCCAGCAATGAAATTACTTGCACACAGGCACTTACCATAAGTAGTTTCTCTATACGTGCCAACAGAGAAGGGATGAGTGCAGTGTGCAGGGTGCCCAGCTCTGTGGTCCAGGCAGCAAAGGCAGGGATGAAGACCTGGTGGACTGCACTGACCACCCGCTCAGAGGGGTCGCCAAGGGACAGCAGCATCAGCTCAAAACCCTGAGCGCAAAATAGGGGAATACAAATATCAGCGACTCAAAACAATTACGAGAAACACTTTACAAAGTTCTGACAAACGGCTATCACAACACACACACACACACACACACACACACACACACACACACACACACACCTGGGAGTACTTGTCAGGGTCATCTATGTAACCCATGATAATACTCAGACTCTTGACCACAGCCTCTCTGACCATGTCAGCCTTATCCTCAGCGAGCATCTGCTGCAACATGGACAACACCAAGGAGCTACGGATCTCCTTCTGCAGAGACCGAAAGCAAGTTACTCATCTTTATAAATATATATATATATATATATATTTTTAACCATTTTTGTTATGTATGCACCGTATGTTCTTACAGGCAGGTATGGCGCTAAGGCTCCACAGGACTCTGCCACCAACAATCTCCTCTCTGGATATTTGTGATTAATCTGCAGAGGAAGAGAGCACGATTTATAGGAAATAGGTGCTGAAACAGTTACAGGAAGAGAAGTTGAAAGATGCTGAGGGGCAGACTGGAGGGCAGCCGTCGTGGAATGGAAACAACTCGAGTATCATCAACATGCTGACCCTGTGGAAACCGCTACTGGTCTTTCTAGGCTGGATTCTCAGCCTCCAGACTGCTGACAGCTGTTGTTGACATAAATGTGTTGCATGAAGCGACACAGGTGGCAATGAAAATAAAACTGCTATCATATATAAGTCAGGGACACCACGCAAGTAATGATAGTGATTTTCTGGATCAGAACATGCAATTACAATAACACTGAATGGTATGCTCACTAAACACAAATACTTTTTCTACCGTACAATGAAATATTTTTTGTATTAGAAGTATTTTTCTTTTGTATTTTCAAATCTACATATGCAACAAAAATAGCCATGGTTAATTTGAATGCTCTAGTCTTTGTAATGAAATAGAAGAGAGAAACATGCCCCATAAGGACAAAATGAAGCGTCACAAAAATCAAAAACAAAAAAATGACATAATAAAAAGTCATCTCAGAGGTTGGACAAGCACGGCTTCTTTTTGGAGCAGGTGTTCGCAAAGCCCTCTTTGTGTTACCAGCAACAGTATATTCAATAACAAAGGCCAACTGCAGTGCTTGTACTCTACCTGCTCCCAGCACTGAGGAAGTAGCTCAGCCTCGACACGCGTGGGACCCACGTGCCTCGCAAACGCAACACACCCCGTCAAGATCATTTGTCTTTGGAAACAAACACACACAAACATATGAGAACATGCCGCTGGATAAACTCTTGGGGCTAAAAAACGGTTCCTCTGTAACCAGCATAATAAAGTACACTGCAAAAACTAAAATCTTAGTAAGATTACTTATCTTAATTGAAGGAAAAATATACTTGTTTTTTGTCTGACAAGATATTTCTTCTTACCAGGCGGCTTTTATGTTAGAGAATTTCATTTGTTTCAAGTTTTTTTGGCCTTAAGTAGAAAGTGAAATGTTCTTGTTCTGTTGGCAGATAATTTTGCTTATTTTAAGTAATATGCTTTTTTGCCTTGTTTTTGAGAGCTCAGTTTTTGCAGTGCATGTTGTTCTGTCTACACACACAAACATACACACCTCTGCTCCTCATCTGGTCTCTTGATTAGATTAAAGAGGATGTGGAGGAGCTGGTCTCTCTCCTTAGGCTCTGGGTGAAGGCAGGCGGTACACAAGATGAGTGGAATCAACTCCTGAAGGAGAAACAATGAGAGAGAAGCAGAGAGCGAAGGGGCATCACTTTAGATTATTTTGCAGAAGGAGAGTGAGCTTGTAACACACAGGGAAAGGATGGTGGGTAGCAGTCAAGCTATGGAGGACAGGGAATAGGAAAGGGGGAGAAGGGTATTTATTAAAATGAGGAGAGATAATAGGAAAGTCACAGGGAGAAAGAAACACAGGGGGGCACCTTTCAAACCGACAGGAGTCCGTCAACACCAGTGAAAACATGCTTACCTTCAATACCTCCTTGTTGTTATACCTCGACTCATTTTGCTTTGGAGTCACACACACACACACAATTAGAGCCACGTACTGCAGAAACAGTGAATGCACACACCCGCACACAGATGCATATAGACATATACCTACTGCTCTAGTTCCCCTACTATAACACAGCTCTATCCCAGAGTTCAGCCAGAGTTTATGGACCTTCCAGCCAAAGGGGCGAGAGCTCAGCTGCCCTTGATACAGGGCCTCCATGGTCAAATTGTGGTCAGCCTTAAATTCCCGCCATACACACCCAAATTAGAGAGTGCACACAGAGTTAAAAATATGTTTTTTTTTTTTTTCCCCCTCAAACAAACTGTTTTTTTTCCAGGAAGAGATCATATTTTCCTGCCAAGTGCTGGAAGAACGAGCAAAACCTCAAAGCTGGATGGACAGATGGACCTGACAGAGACACTTTGGTAAAGATAGGCTACGATGAGTCACCCGCTCAGTGCTGGACCAACACTCTGAAGTCAGAGCCATGTTGGCTATCTTTAAAGAGTAAAAATATGGCATTTAAGTATCTCAGGGTCATTTCAAGTGGTTAAAGGGGTTAAATATGGGTGAAACAGTTCAAGCGTCAAAAAGCAGCAAAATCCTGCAAATGAGCTGAATTCAGCCAAATTTAACTGTCACATTCAATAATCTTCTGCCCTTGGCCTCTGAAAATACCAAACATTTTCACAAGAGACATTTTTGGAGACTTAACAGAACTGGCCTGATAAAAAAAATAAAGGAATTCATAAACAGCACACATCTGAAAAACCAGAACCCACAGTCACCCTGTTCTATTTTTGTGTGAACTGTGTGAAATCTGTGCGTTTCTGATGTGAAGACTCCTTTCAGGAGGTTAAACATGTGACCAGTGCTGGATAAACACTGTGGGCAGGTAGAGTGGACAGCACGACGCCAGCACCCAGAGGCCAGGGGGTCTGATGCTTTACTTTAAAGAGCAGAGTTACTGCAAATTCCAGTCCAGGGGCCGTTATGTGCAAGAGCCTGCATCCAAATGTTGCACTGTTTGTGATTTTGACTCCCCACATTCTCGTCCCACCTTAACAATTCTTATCCCATTTTTTATTAATAGCTCTTTTTTAGCACAAGTAAATGTCCAGACAATGCAGTACCACTATTCCTTACAATGTTCTTTGTATTATGTTTCTTTTTCTATTTGTGACTTGCTGCACAGTTGTCTCTTCTTCCAGATGCTGTGAGTACCAGCATAGAGATGGATCTCAGAAAATTAGAATATGGTGAAAAAGCAAGTTTTTTCCAAAAGCAAAACTTTTATATATATTCTAGATTCATTACACATTAAGTCAAGTATTTCAAGCCATTTTTGTTTTAATTTTAATGATTATAGTTTACAGCACATGGAAATTAAAAATCCATATCTCATAATATTAGATACAGTAACATCGACCTAAGAAGATCCTTTAATCTCTCAGTCTGGTATAGTATAAACAACCACAAACATGGGGAAGACTTCCGACTTGACAGTTGTCCAGAAGACAGTCATTGATACCCTCCATAAGGAGGGTAAGCCACAGAAGGTCGCTGGCTGTTCACAGAGTGATGGAAAGTTGACTGGAAGGTAAAGTGTGGTAGGAAAATGGGCAAAAGCAACAGGGATGACCGCAGCGTTGAGAGGATTGTTGAGCAAAGCCAATTCATGAACTTGGGGGAGCTGCACAAGGACTGGACTGAGGCTAGAGTCAGTGCATCAAGAGCCACCAGGCACAGACGTGTCCACAAAATGAGCTACAAGTGTTGCATTTCTGGTGTCAAGCCACTCCTAAACCAATGACAGTGTCAGAAGCGTCTTACGTGGGCTAAGGAGAAAAATAACTGGACCATTGTTCAGTGGTAGAGGCACACAAGTAGCTTTAAGTCTAGTTTGAAGTCTGTGATGATTTTGGGTGCCATGTCATCTGCTGGTGTTGGTCCACTGTGTTTTATAAAGTACAGAGTCAACGCAGCGTCTACCAGGATATCTTAGAGCACTCCATGCTTCTATCTGCTGACAAGCTTTATGGAGATGCCGATTTCCTTTTCCAGCAGGACTTGGAACCTGCCCACAGGGCCAAAACCACTAGTAACTAGTTTGCTGACCATGGTATTATTGTGCTTGATTGGCCAGCCAACTTGCGTGACTTGAACCGTATTGTCAAGAGGAAAGTGAGAGACACCAGACCCAACAATACAGACGAGCTAAAGGCAGCTATCCAAGCAACCTGGGCTTCCAATACACCTCAGCAGTGCCACAGGCTGAATGCCTCCATGCCACGTCGAATTGATGCAGTAATTCGTGCCAAATGAGCCCCGACCAAGTGCTGAGTGCATAACTGAATCTTTTTCAGAACGTTTCAGAAGGTTAACATATCTGTATTTTACATTCTTTATTCTTATATTTTGAGATATGGATTTTTGATTTCTGTGAGCTGCAATCCGTCATCAAGATTAAAACAAAAAAAAGGCCTGAAATATTTCACTTTATGTGTAATGATTCTAGAATATATGAATATTTCACTTTATAACTTAAATTACCACAGAATTTAAATGATGTCGGCCATTTGAGGTTTACCGTAACTCCTAATCTTTTGTTATCAACAGCCCTGATAAAACTATCAGTGTTCTTTGTCTCGCCAGGAATTCATAGAAGATCACAGTTAATGTTGCCAATTGAAAAAGGAAGTTAATCAAGACAGCACACATTTACTCTCTTTACAGCAATACCACTTCTTGAATTTTACACACACACACACACACACACACACACCTGTATATTAAATGGAATTAAGAAAATAGTGCCATATCAAATGAGCACAAATCACCAAAAGAAAAGGAAAATCCAAGTAAACCAGAGCTGTACAGAGAATATTAAGCTACAGTACAGCGCAGTATATTGAAGTAAAACATCATGTTTAATGATTTACCGTGTCTGATAATACAGCCAGGTGGCAGGCAGAGTTTTAATGCATCATTCCACCGTTTCAAGTCAAACACTTTTTGTTCTTAAGTGGGTGTCAAATTCAAACAACAACAAGGTGTGTCTCCAGGCGTGTGGTGATTACAAAGGTTCAAGTTGCAAGATGGAACTGTGAGCAGCTGTGTGTGTGTACGCAATGTCATGGTTGGCGAATCTAACGGACTCAGTACAAAGTCCACACCACTCAGAAAGGACCCCGAGGCTTCAATTTTGTGTTTAAATTTTTTTGTCATCCTCTCCACTCAGTTTGTTTGTCTAGATTCTTGAAAGAGATTAAGTTCTCCATAGGTGTGGTGGCTGATTAAAGCAACATAACCACGGTGATAGGCAAAGCAACCTCATCGAGAACTACTCCAATCAGACTTACCTCTTTCCAGCTCTCCATTTTGTGTCTTATCAAGTTTCAACACTTTGTGTGCAAAATTCAAGCACATAGTATTTGTATACACAAGGACACACACAGACCAAAAAATGCATGCAAGCAGTTATGCCCAGGCAGACCTGTGCAGGTGTCTGCATTACAGCTTATAGGAGCAAAAGCTTGATAACAATCTAATCTTAAAAAAAAAGCAATCCTCTTCCCTTATTTGCTCAAAAGAAATTAACACTCAGCTTGTGACAACAAAGCAAAGAGTTCTAAGAGGAAAACTGGTTTACATTTAGTTACCTGGAATCACTGCATACTGCATTTCAAGCACTTAAAAAAACATTTTCTTTTGTTATATTTAGCCATAACAATATAGCATAGAGCTATATTAATTTCGCTCCAGATTTTGAAAAAGCCACTTAGAGTTGCTGCAAATAAAACAAACAGGGAACCAATCAAAAAAAGGATAAAGTAAAGATAAACTAGGTTTAAGAGAAATACAGTACATGGCCCATCTAAGGCTAAAACTGCATACCTAAGGCCATCATTGCATGATAGTTCATATTTTGGTTATAAATTAATTTTCACATTTCCTATGCAGGATAGCATAATGGCATTAATAAGCACTTTACAGAAATGTAAGAGCTACTGCTAATTAAAAATAATTATTCTGGCAAGTCAGACCCTATGTGACAGCAGTTGTAGCCAACAGGAGCAGGGCATTAGTTACATACTCTTGGCCTACAAGTCATGTGAGAACCATGCAGATGAGTGCGTGAAAAGACTCACCTGGCAAAGATGTGCAACCATTCTCTAGAAGAGAGGCATGCATGAGAGTGAGAGAATGAGTGAGACGAAAAGAGAAGAACAAAAATAAAACCAGTGAAGGCAAAAAAAGGACAGCAGACGTGAGTGGGGGACAAAAAACAGCAAAGGAGAGATGGTGACAACACTGGTGAAAACAAACAGCATCATAAAAGAAGGTGAAATTCCCAATCAATAGATAGACACAAGTCAGCTAGGTATTAGCAGGCTCAAAAATGTCCATGTTTAGCACGGCAAATCTCAAAATGAGCTCTTTATTCAAACAGTTGCAGGCAGAAGACACAGTCAAATCTGCTAAGGATAACAAGGATAAGCGTGCTACGTGCAGCTTTAGTACATTAGATTTAAAACATTAGTATGAGCATCTTAAACAAACCAGCAGTTAGACCAATTAGAGCTCTGCCAAGAAGACTGGCAGTCTCTGCACAGAGTGTGTCACTACGTTGCATGTTAGCTGAATTGTGGGCATGCCTCGTGGCATAAACCAAGAAGAGGGTGGTATTCTTTCAAAGCATGCAGAACAAAACCTTTCTCACAATAGCAGATGAAATGGGTGAATCAACAGCAGAAAAATCACTTTCAACTTATGTATCTCTTTAAGCAAAGCTACAAACAAAATTCTGACTAGAGAGGCAACATTCACTTTTTTTTTTTACGAGGTTTATGGAGAATGTGGTATCTGGGATTGAATTTAAAACACTAATTGCATATGATGTGTTCTCTATATACATTATCTTGACATTAATTTGCAACAGCATCACTTTTAACCACTTGAAGGCTGTTTAGAATTGATTCACTGCCCTTCTACGAAGACATAGTATGGATCGAATTTGCAAGCTGAAGATGACTGTGTTCCCTGCAACTCACCCTAAGTCTCACCCTGCTTAACCTCGCTGCTGTGTGTGTATCTATTGGACACTAAGAAAAGAAGCCTGTGATGAGGACATTAATGAGGGGGATACAGGGAGGAGGAGATGAGCAGGAGGAGCAGCAGCAGTGGGGTTACCTCTCGTTTGGCAAGAAGGACATTAGGGACGATGTGAGGGAGGCAGCGGCCCAGCATTAACATGACACTCTCCTCACTGTCTGCTATGCGGGACACCTGGAAACAAGAGGCATTCTGTTGTGTAGGTTGTCATAAATGTTCTGTTTGTCAGTCTGTGAAAAGGGTGCGCGTGCTGACCTCTGCTCCCAGGCGGCTGTCAGAGCACATTCTGCAGAAGGACAGCAGGGCTTGCTGGAATGCCGGGGATAACTTCCTGCGACGCCACAAACAACAAGAGACCCAAAACAGTCACTACAGTCGGTGCCGCATAATATGTACTTCACAAGAACTCTGGAGACCACTGAATGATTGAAGATCGGACTGGGTCACCCTGCCAGAGAGCTTAGTAATGCCAGTCTCCCATGTCACTTGTCACTGCTGACATGTTTTAGGCATTGAGTTAAAGTGCTATTAGAGTGTCTTTGTGGTTACATACGCTGATAACTACCTCCATCTAGTGGTTACATTTAATAACTACGCAGAGATGGGCAGTGTGGCTGTTGAAAGAGGGGTACGTAATTCAAATCCAATGTTTCTCCTCAGTGTCCGCTAGCTGTCTGTTCTGTGTGTGCACTGAAAATAAATCCGGTGTTTGTACTCAGCCCTGGCTCTGTAAATGGAAAAAAAACAAATTGGCCCGCACCCCGCCAGACAACACTTTTCCAGCCATTACAGTTACGTTTTGTGTGCCAGGTAAAGGTAAATGAGCACACGGGTTTTTGAAAGTTTACATTTATTCATTTATATGTTTTCTGTAAATCTGAGTTTCCACTCACCTGTTAGGTTGATCAAACACAACAGGAGGCCGACTCTTAAGCTTGTTGTGTGACTGTGGGTGGGGCTGTGATGTGTTCTGAGCAGAGGGGGGGTTTGGGTCAGTTTCAGGCTCTGAAACCCCCCGGATGTCCAGATACTGGCCATTATCAGTAGGAGGCTGAGGGTAAGACTACATTAAGTGAGGATTAATGGGTCAAATGTCTGGGCCTCTGTAAAACTACATCAAGAAACATGCAAATACGCTGAAATCAATGAAACAAGTCTCACTTTTATTGTGGGACACATGAACTATTAACCCTGTATAATTAGTCACTGGCATTAATTAACATAAATCTATGCATTACATATTCAAACTGACCACATACCACAGAGACAGGGTCACTGGAGGAAGTGTTAGTGGTGGTGGAGGAGGAGGAGGGGTGGGATGTATTCTGGGAGCCCAGGTCCAGAGTGGACGGAGGTGGGGAGGAGACCGTCCTCTTCAGTGTCTGAATCTCACTGTGAGGTGGGGGAAAGGAGACAGGAAAGGACACTGTCAGAAAACACTACGTAATCTTATTAGTGAAGACGTGAGATAAGAAGATAAAGAGCTTCCATCCAAAAGTAGTGGCAGAACAGTTCTGTAAAATGTCTCATGCCACATCAAGTCATTTTTATTTATATTGCCTAATATCACTAATCTGCCAAATTTACTTTAGAATTTGTGCAGCATATGACACAGTCTGTAATTAAACCCTTGATTCAGATAGAGGAAAAACTCCTCAATTTCCTTGTAAAAGAGAATAAACGGAAAAATGGAAGAGCAACAGAAGAGAGATCCCTCTGCCAGGACAGACAAGAAAGGTTGTGGTTAAGCAAATTTGTCTGAATCTTAATGGCGGCAATTAAAGATTCCACATGGGAAGGAAAATAAGTCCCACTCTGTAATTTCATGCAGCATTGGTGCTTGGGGGAAATTTCCAGATTGGTTCTACCTCATGGCCTGTTTTGGCCACAATTATGGTAAATAATGTGGACCGAATAGCTGAAAACATTTTTTTGATGTTCATGGATGCTTCACATTTCCCTCTAGCAGTAGTGGTAAATGTGTGATTAATAAGATACATAGCACAACTGTAGGCAGTGTCGCAGCCAGTTGTATGTTAGAACAAACCTGCACTCAGGCACACACCTCTGCAGTTTCTTGATCTGCTCAGCTAGACTCTGCTTCTCGATGTTAAGGAGGCTTATCTGGTACTCCAATTCTTGGACGACTTCTGTCTGTTGCTATAGAAGGACGAAAAGAACATGCATTATTACACATTATTACCTCAGCTCAACAGTAGGTCAAAACTCTTCATGAGTTGGTGATGAGACTGCAACTTTTATTTCAGTTCCACTGCTTTTTTTTTTTACTAAAACAATGTAAATGTAAAGCTTGATTTATACTCCTGCGTAGGGTCTACATGCGTAGCTACTTGTGCGTCGGTGTATCCGTAAATCTGCAATTACACCCCCAAATGCTAGTCGGCGGTAGCGCTACAGTGTCCACTGTGTTGACTTTTGCCGGCCGAGCAGGCTAACTTCCGCTTTAGCCCTCTGCTAACGTGAATGGGGGTAAAATTGTATACGTGCGGCTGTTCTAGCCTTTTCAAATGTTATCGACTGAATGGATCACATTCTGATAGTGAAACGAGTCATTTCGCTCGGGTTGTGACAGTCAAATATATTGATCCACCGTATTACAGCTGCCGTTTTGGCCACTAGTAAAAGTTACTACAAAGCACAGGGCACTTCAGGTCGGCTCGAAGGCATTACGAGGCTACCCAGCTGACCAATCACAGTGCTTACAGTCCGCGTCGACTCGATATGTAGTTACATTTTTGAGGAGGTGCACGTCTGGCGACGGCATAGCCTCTGCGTAGCCCCATAGCCTACGCCGTCGACTCGATGCAGAAGTATAAATAACACTTAAGATTGCGTTTTTCATCATCATCACTGTAGATCTGTAGACTGCACCCACTACTCTGGGAATGCGTCAAAGCAATTGACTGGGAAACTTGTGCTGCTGCTCATAATTGTAATCATGACAAAAATAAGTTAAAGAGTTATGGTGTTTGTCCATTTCTACTTTAATAACAGCAATTTTCTGATCACAAAGCTTTTGATGCAGCCAAAAGCAAAATCCCTGACGGACTCACTTATTACATCACTCTTACAATCTCTCCTATGTCTCATTCTGTGTGTGCTTGTGTGTATTTTGGGCCTGTGTGTGTAAAAACTAGTAATAATAATGGAGTGAAAAAAAACTGAATATCCCCGAAAGGGATTAATAAAAGTATTTCTTCTTCTTCTTTCTTGTCACACTCTGCCTGTCTGCCATGCAGCGTTTTGCACTTCTGTGTTTAGTTAGCGTTATTTTGGTCTGTTGGGTTTTGGGGGTCTGTCTTGTCTGTCGTCTAGTGTTCGGTAACCCTTGTCATGTCTGTTACCCCAGTGATCCCTCTGCATGTCTGTCTCTGTTTTCCCCTGCTCGCTCTCTCTCTCTCTCTCTCTCTCTCCCTGCCTGTGCCTCGTTAGCCTCATGTCTTTCACCTGTGTTGCTCCCGCCCTGCTCGTTAGTCCCTGTGTATATATACCTGGTGTTTCTGTCTTGTCTTTGTCGGGTCATTGTATGTTGTCACCCTGTGTAGCAGTGTGTTTCTCGTGTCGTCAGCCTCACTTGTCGTGCCTCCCTGTTTCCCTGCCCATTATTGGATTTTGTATGTTGGATTTCTGTTGGACAACCTTTGTTTTTGGACTCTGTCATCAGCCACTCAGTTTGTAAGTGTGCTCACCTTTTGTTTAATTAAAATCACCAAACTATACCTGCTCCGTTCTGTGTCCTGCATTTGGGTCCTCCAACCTGCTTCACCACACAAATCCCTGACATTTCTATCTAAAGCCAGAAATCCAACCTTGATAAAAGTTACAACTCAATGAATTAAACCCATTTATGTAAATACTCAGCCACACACAAACCTGTTTTGACAGGTCAGGCTTCTTTGGGGGATCTTGGGCGATGCAGTTTCCTGGAAGAGTGCCGAAATCCACCCCCACTGACACATCAACCATGTCCCGAGGAGAAGGGAGAGGGGTCCAACAGTTCCTGTAGAGCTGTAACAGGTCAGGGGGCTTTGGGATGTTGAGGCCAACATCATCCCACAACTCAAAGTCCTGGAAACATGTAGATAACAAAATAGTTGAACAATGCTAATTTGTGGCAAATGTTGGGTGTTCGCTAGATAGATAAAGAAGGACACGACGCAAACTCAGAACAGGACAGGCGATCCGTTGAATTTATTTATGGTCTCATGACCCTACCACTGATCTTAGACCAGTGCCCTCATACTTAAGTCTGATTCCCCCCTATTCTGCCTTAGGAATAAAAATACTTTGTATAAAGATGCAGGCAGAAAGAAATGATAAAAAAAGGTTCATTATTTAAACATTTGTCATTTTGTCTTTAAAACATGTGACAACAAGAATAATCTTTACCTGATCATCATTTTCATCAGAGAAGGTGATGGCTGAGAGTTTGTATTCACTTTTTAATAAATACTCATTCACAAGGAAGTTTAAGGCTCTTTTCTCCAGTGGGCGTATAGGCTCCTGAGGTAGAGAGGAAAAAGAAGCTGTGAAATGATTCACTCAAGGCCTTGCAGGGATACACTTATAGGGGTTAAAAGGAACACATCTAATCTCTCAATTCATTTGAAAAGAGGAAAGAAATTTACAATTTCCTTAACGCTTTTTAACACAGATTCCCCACCTGAATTTCAGGACTTGACTTGAAGTTTTTTCTCTCCTGAGAGGGCACTTCGCTCTCTAAGAAATTGAAAAGAGATTTGATGAGTTTGAAAGAATGCTGAGCGTTATTCTTCTAGAGGCATTCTCTTAGTGGGGAAAAAAGGGGAGATAGCTGTAACAATAGAGGGCTCAGGTGGAGAAGAAGTTAAAAGTACGCCACACCTGCTGCCTGAGTCAAGTTGGCGCGCAGAGCCTGAATGGTCTCCTTTGCTTTCCGTAGTTCAAACTCCAGCACTGGACAGGAAATGACAACACACACACACAGGAAGTGCATCCAACCAAAGACAGGGAACAAACAAATAAAAACAAAAATGGACATGAAAAACAAAACCACACAAAAGATCGTAAGAGTCATAAAACAAAACAACAAAAAAGCTGCATGCAAATCATGGGTCTAAGGAACGCATGCAGCAGAGGATCATGGTAAAGCCGCCTGGATGACTGTCTGTTTAGACGTGTGTGTAATGCATTGAGAAACATCTCAATGGTAGGATTTCCTGCCCTTGTTTTCCTCCCATTGATAGCACTGATGTGCCTGACTGAAAAAAAAAATGGGAATCAAATTTACTTTAATTGTAGCTGAGGTGAGCAAATCTATTCCAGCTATGGAAATGTAGCCTTGATAATCTAGGAGCTGTCTGACAAAGGATTTTTTCCAACAAGTTTAATTACTAACAAGTAATCAAATCATCTGGTTTCAAGCCACTCAAAGGACAGCCAATACCCAGGTTGTTACTTCTGAATAGTCTAGGCCATCATTCTATAAACAACACAATATAAACTATAAAACTCAAGAATCAAAATGTCATTTAGAACATGGTGTATTACTGTTTTAGACTTTAGAAAAAAATGCAAATCAAGCAAGCTGTTTCTGACATCTTATACGATCAGAAGCAGCAGACATTTGGACAATAGTTGATTTGTACATTGAAATTTGAAAGGCTCAACTAACACTGAATAAATAAAAAGAACACACAAGATTCTCAAGACACGTTGGATAAAAAAAAAAAAAACACACGCAAAAAAGTAAGAAGCGATGGAGCAGGAAAACTATGTTGCATAGCTGTGCACTGAAAATCTGCCATCTGATCCTGCTCTTGTCCCCACATCTAATATCTAGGATTGTGGTTCAGCAGGTATTGTAGTAGGCTTCAAACTTTTTTTTATTTAAATCTTTATCAATCTTTAGTAATAATGGCCAACTACATTGTTCAATTTCCTGTAAGGTCATTGGCAATTTTAAGTTTCCACAACTTAAGTAATACTGTATTTCTGCAAAAAGAATCAACACGCTAGTTGGACTTTTTTTGACCAAATCCACCCACTCTGACGCCATCATCCCTAACCTTTCCGGCAGATCGAGAGTGCACAGGATGCAAGCGCAACAAAATGGAAAACCAAGAACTGAATAACGGGGAGAAGTTTAAAAAAAACAAAACAAAAAAAAAAAAATAGGCTAGTCTGGATGGAGTGACTTGTCCAGTATTGTTCACTGGGGTTTGATCAACGTCAGGAGAAAGCCAGAAAACCCAGAGTCAGACAGCTGGGGGGCAGGCATCTTGGCAAGAAGAACAGGTAGGGGGGGGGGGGCAGTGGGGGGGGGAGA
>NC_060150.1:32581966-32590020 GCF_021292245.1 Micropterus dolomieu | reverse complement strand
GGGGGGCAGTGGGGGTGGGTGAAGAGGGAAGAGAGGAGAAGGAATGTGCCAATTTGGTAGAGTGGACAGTGAATAACAGTCACTTTAAAAAGATGTATCATTTGTAGTTGGGAGCACGGAACAAACATCTCTGCTGCATGGTTTTACCTGTGCCCTTATTATGCATTAATGTACAGTATGCCTGCTTTTCAGAACTGAAAAAAGCCTCAAACCATGAGCAACCTAGTTCACTGTCTACATTTAAGTGTATCCGTCTACTACAGTTAAGATGTCGACCTTTACAAAACAGTAATCCTTTTTCTACTCATAATGCAATATACACTACACATTAAATTTCCTGGCATTTACAATTCATGCAAACAATCCTTTTACAATATAGGAAGACACTAATTCTCATGCTTAGGAGTCATCTGCCATACCATGTAAAACGATATGTCAAAATACAGAACACAAAAAACATAAAGCACAAAATATGCAGTATAAATAAATATACAGTTTGTGCAAAATTCCATAAATCCAGCTTTTTAGCACTGACAAACACTTACCGACCAAATGGGTGGAATGACTACAGAAAGCTGGTAATGCATAATGTTAACCACTGCTAGTCCACTGACTAGACTGCAGGGCGAAAAAGTAATGTTTTCATGTTGGCGATTATAAAATAGAAAGATAAAAAATAGGAGGCAGATTAAATTAGCAAAATTCCCTTTTGTCAACAGTGTTAAAAAAACAAACAAACAAACAAAAAACCTTATCAGAATTTTAAACCAGTGTTCTGTGACGAGGCGCCATCAACGTTAGACTATATTACTGTATGCTTTGGTTAAAACTATCTATAGATGTGTCTCCGTGACGTCACCCATTTCTGAAGAGCCACTGTGTAATACAATGTGGGCGCCTCAGGCTGTCGCCATCTTGGCAGTGTCTCAGTCTGGCTAATGAGGTGGGCCGAATGAAGCCTGTTTGCTGATGCACCGCCTGTCACTCAAAGCGGCCAGGTCCTTAATTATGATTAATTTTAAGCCTTAATATATTTAATGGGTGAGTTATATAAAGACTGACCCACCATGACCTGTCATGAAGGGGGAAATCAGCTAAAAAGCCCACAACTGTTTTTGTACCAGGCTGTAAACGTGTATTTCTGCTGTAAAGTTGGACATTTTATCATGGGGGTCTATGGGGGGTGACTCGCTTTTGGAGCTAGCCTCACATGGCCATTAGATGAACTGCATTTTTGGCACATCTGCGTTGGCTTAATTTTTCAGCCCCAGAGATGCCCCATGACGCTTGGTCATGACAGAGCCACAGGAGGAAGGGGGTGTGATTAAAAATAAAAAAAAATCCTGAGACAGGTCTGTACCAAAAATACCACAGACTGACTCAACGGTGCGACACTTGATAGCAGAGGACACGAACACCTCTAGTTAGCACGAACACACCGTGTTAAAGAAAATCAAATGTTGGAATTGAAACATGTTGACAGAGTTTAGAAATACATTTTCTGTTAGCTTTATTTCTAGCTAAAAACGCAGCAAGACAGTATGATAATGTGAAAACACAATGACACTATTGTTTAGTGTGGATTTTGACATCATATGTTCAGACATATGCTAATTATTATCTTACACAGCATTTCCACTGTGACAACATCAGAATAAATTCACATTTCATTTTAGTTCAGTTTCCCATTCTGTAACTGTCCATTTTCCTGTTTGTTGTCCAACTTTTATTTACCCGAGGTAAGCCAGGGTCTCTTGCTTTCAGGCCTGACAGTGCAGTTCATCTTACCTGCCACCCGCTCATCTGACTCTCGGTTGCCGTCATCTGAATAACGGGCAAAGTCCAGAGAGTCCAAGGTGCTGATGCTGCCTGCACGATCTGAACAGAAACAGAAACAGAGGGTCAGTGAGTCAAGTATACAATCACATCACACCATACAGTGACATGGGTCCACTGTCAACCACCTCACTGAGCTCAGAAATGTGACAATGCACTGATCCTCGAAATGTTGCTTTAAATGTGCTCTCCCTCCGAAGGGTCAGCGACACAGTAGCCCCACTGAATTAGGGATTTTGCTTAAGGACTCTTGACCAGGCTAGAAACCTGGCTGGGTTTACACCTATGCGCACCTGCGCCAAGCACCACATTGCCTTGCGCCACCGCACACCGGAGGCCGCTCCAGCACCCCCTGTCTGTGTGTGGAGAGCCGTCACGGTGCGACCCACCACCTAAGCTGCGGCGTCCAGCTGTCCCTGTTTTGGCTAGTGTTGGCTCGCTCCCCTCAGCACTGAGGGAGAGCAACACGCCTAGCTGTCAGGCTGACTCACATACTCGCCACACAAGGTAGTGCTTCCTCCTGCCTGACTGTGCGTGTAGGTGCCCAGCACACAGGAAGTTTCTGCGCTTCTCTTTGTAGGGCGTCCATTATCAGTACACCCGCCTGCTGTTCGGTTATTCTCTGACTCTGCACACCTTCTCCAAGTGCGTCGAGACGGCCTTGGTGCCGCTGCGGCGGGCAGGCATCACCTGTTTTACCTGGATGACCTGCTGCTGCTGGCACGGTCCTGGGACGAGGCGTTGGTGCAGATGGCCAAGTGTGTTGCACACCTGTGTCGCCTGGGTTTCATGGTGAATTGGAAGAAAAGCGCTCCTTTTCCCTCCCAGACGCTAGATTCGTGGGCGCACCTGACAAAGCTGCTCCGCCAAGGGCGGTGAGGGTGCTTCGGTCATGAGGTCCCTGGACCAGTTCACGTGGCTCACGTGGTGGTTACCCTGGGCCTCCTACACATGAGGAGGCTACAGCGGTGGTTCATCCGCCTGCGTGTGGATCCAGTGAGACAGAAGCGGCGCATGGTTGCCGTTCCTCTGTCTGTGGGGTTGGATCTAGCCTACTGGTAGGTCCCCCTCACTCAGTTGGGGTCCCCCTGGGCAGGGCCATGTCCCATATCTCAGTCTTCACACATGCCTCCTAGATGGGCTGGGGCGAGACCTGCCTCACAGTGTGGAAAGTGGTCTGACACTTCACCCCTCTGCTGCGGAACCAGCACGTGCTGGTCAGCACCTACAACAAGGCTGCAGCAGCCTACATAAACCGCCAGGGTGCACTCAGCGCAGCTGCTGAGCCTGGCCAGGGGGCTGCTGTTGTGGGCGCACACTCACTTGCTCTCCATCAGAGCATACAGAGAGTACATCCCCTGCGTGTTAAACAGAGGGGCGGCCCTCGCTCAGACGAGTGGCGCCTTCGCCCCGATCTGATTGTCCAGATCTGGCTCAGGTTTGGCGTAGCACAGGTGGATCTGTTTGCCAACCGGGAGAACGCTCAGTGTGCCCTGTGGTTCGCCCCACTGGGGGTGGACGCCTTTGCGCACCCTCTGTGGCCCCCCTCAGCTTCTGTATTCTTTTCCGCCGGTTCGGCTGATCCTGCGCCTCTTGGACCGCCTGCAGTTTTCAACCGTGACGGTCATCCTGGTGGCTCTAGAGCGCATGAGCGCGTCCTGGTTGCCTAAAACCTACGTGGCTGCCATTTCGTCCTGTGCGCAGTATGCTTCTCCCATCCGAACAGTGGGGAGTGGTTGCGGCTCACGCTAACCCTACTCTGTACGCAACTGACGTGACCTCGTCTGCACATGCACAGCTGCGGGGCCCCCCCATCCGGTCCCTGGCTTGGTTCTCTGCCTTCCCTTGTTACACCAATGGTTACTGTGCGCACGGCAACACCAATGCCGTGGCCGACGGGGGATCGGGTGGCTTACTATGTTGGCTCTGGGAAGGTGGGTCTGTGCTCGGTGGTACCGTATTGGCCAGTGTGGCGTTGACTCATCCTGCTTCGCCTCTAAACCCAATAGCAATGGCCTTAGAGGGCGAAGCCTATGCGAAATAGAACGATACTTACGTATTGTAACTCTAGATTCTATGAATATAGGCGCAGCCCTCTAAGCAGTGGGCCTAACTGGGCCTTGGTTCTCAGTGCTGAAGAAAAGGCACTAGGGGAGCCGATGGCTGGGTCTCACCATTGTATATACCCAAGGTGCAGTCGTAGAGGCCCACAGTGTGAGTGGGCGTAGACAAAATTTATCAGTGCCGAGCAGGCGAGTGTAGGGGTAAACCCAATAGCGATGGCCATAGATGACCTCTGAGTATAGTGAAGCCAAAGGTATTGTTCCCTCAAACAACAGATAAAGCTGGTAAGCATACTTGTGCTCCAATTTCACTGAGCTAGGCTGGCCAGGTAGCTTAGCTGATGGTGTTAGTTTTCCTCCACTGCAATACAAGTGCAAGATTGGCCTATTTGCTCTCTGATATCAAGATACAGAAGGTGGTCAAGCCAAATGTAGTGTGTTGACTGGCTTTACAACCATGGTTTGCTTTGCAAAGTTAAGGAGCAGTGACTGTGTGAGTCCATCCATCGTCAACCGCTTATCCTGCGTACAGGGTTGCGGGATCATTGTCATTATTATTATTATTATAAAATAATAGTTGTTGCAGAAGTGGATTGTTTGATTTAGCATTTAACCTTGAGTAAAAACACACACTGCAGGTCCAGACCTTTGAGAAAAAAACAAACAAGTTTTAAAAAAGAACAATTCTCAATTAGCCGACACCCATGAGTGACCTCGATTCTTTCTGGGCTTGACCTGAGAGCATTTTGTGTCGGTGTGATTATGATGATCCATATTAATGTTTGTTAGCCTTAGAATCTTATATTGTCAATGTTGTTTTCTTTCCTGAAAGTGTCCTCAGATTAGATTATTACTTGGCGTTATTCAAATGACCAAGACCATTCAAAAAAGGAAAAAACATAAATGTTTCTTTGTTAGTTAAAGCATGGGAAAATGCCAAAGAAAATGAGTGCTTGTGCCTGTTTGTGTAATGTCTGACATAAGAAATGTTTTTGTAGCTAAATACTAGATGTTAAAAATCTTACGTTTGGGGAAAAATACATATAAAGTAGATACTTATGGACAGTTGGTTTGCTTGTGTGTGTGTGTGTGTCACATGTTCAAATGTATGACCAAGCAGCTTCTCACACACCCTCTCAGTCCTGTGACTATACATTGAGTATATTTTTGCATCGGCTGTGAGCGAGTCATTTTTCTGTCACGCTGACGTCAGGTTAACATGCGATGCGTGTGTTTGTTTGCTGTAAGTGATTGAGATCTTTTTGATGAATCAGTGGATTATAGTGCGTCTGTATGCATGTGAGGGGGAAAAACACTGTGTGTGCCTAATTTGCAAAAAACAAGTATTTCTTTTTGGTTGACCTTTCAGTTTGGTGCCTGTGGCGTGTATTGTGTGGACTGTGATAGATCTAACACTGCAGACTCTGCACGCGCACACACACACACACACACACTATGCTTTTGACAAGTGTGAGTGTCACCATCTCACATTCAATCACGCTACAAATGAGCCTTTATTTGTATGCTGTTTGTAATGAAAATGCTAATATTACAAAAACAATTGTGAGGCCAAGAAGAGCCTTTGAGATAAGAGGGAGAAGAAAGACAAACATGATGGGAGTATAGTTTTTCTGCTCTGGCAAGTAGAAAAACAAAGGAGATGAATTGGTGACAGGGAGAGAAGCAAGAGTTTAGCCTGAGAACAAAGACACATTTAAATGGAGCTGATACAATTCCAGACAAGAAAACAAGAGAGGATGGATGGTCAGGAGGTAGCTAACATGCTCAGGACTGTCAGCTATTTAGAAAAATATAAATGGGATGAAACAATGGAGCACTAATGATAAAAGATGAGCAGGCAGGCACACAAACCTGCACGTACAATGTCAAACTTATGAAAATATTTTCAATGGAATGTAATAATGAGTAAGCCTGTGTGTAATGATATCATCTGAAACATGGCTCTAATTCATCATCACATTTATACTACATGTAACTAGGCTACATATACAGATTTGAATTTCATGCATGTAGGTAATAGCAAATGAGAAGTAAATTGATGTGACTACAGAGTAACCTAGCATATAAGAAATATTCAACATGCTGTGCTAATTTTCAAATGTGAATAATACCAAATAAGTGTGATTTGCTCCACTGCCAAGAAATGTGCACTTGCACATACAACACATACATCCACATGTGTAGACCCACCTGCATTCATTCGAAAACACAAAGATAGCCTAAGAAAGGCAGATAGTTATAAACAAGCAGCCAGTCGGAGCTGGTCCAGAACTACATGGAGCCCGGCCAACACTCCAACACTATCATTAATCGCCTTCTCAAACAATACCAACTCCCTGCCCCAGACAGAGGAAAGCATGGAGAGACATGATAAAGTGAGAAAAAGAGAGAGTGCATTTGAGGCTGGGCCAACAAATAGTGAGTGTTTACTATGGGAGAGGTACACATGCCAGGATTGTCTCAACTGGCTGACTACCTCTGAAACTTTATCAAAATTTCTACTGGTGTTAAACCCTACCTATGTATTACGGTAAGCTGTGTGTGGATGACCTGGATTGCCATTGTGCAAATTTTACAGATTTGTAACAGGAGTGCACATAAATAGTTTAGGGCTGCAGCTAACGATGATTTTAGTATTCGAAGCTTCGATAGATTATTTCAACGATTCATCGATGCATCGTTTAAGAAGTACTTTTACTTGGCGGCATCAAATGACAGCAGTTTTGAAGTCGTTTTGGCGTTCACACTATGTGACTGATTGGACACACACACACACACACACACACACACACACACACACTACAGGAGCTGACAGCAGCTGTGTCACCCGACGCTGGTCTCCAAACCACGTTTTGTCAAGAAAACACGCGTGAAATGTGAAACGGGAAATGAGCGATCCTGCACACGAAACAGCTGTTTGTTATTTTAAAGATAGCAATTATAAAGACAAAGAATATGGGTGAAAGGATGGATTAGCACACGCAGGTAGCAGGGATTGTTTGAGCTACAGTGAGAGCTGGAGGGGAGTAAAGGTGCATCTCCCCGCCACCCAGTTAACTTGTGACTGTGAGGTTACAACTCACGGCCCAAAAAGGAGAACAGCAAACGCACTTGTGTACATTTTCAGCTGAGGTCTGCGGCTTACTTTGGCTTCAACTCAACAATAAATCATGATTTCAGTTAAATGCTAAAGTTGCTGTTACTGTTACCTTGTTTGTGGTCCACTGGCTGAACACTGGCTGCTTTCTGTTCAGGTGCCGTCGTGCTGTTGCCGAGGCGACATAAGTTTAGTTTTACGGTAGACGGACAGTGAGATTACAGAGTTGTTGTTTTCTGTAGCTTGAAATAATCCCATACTTTGGACACTTTCTTCTTCGTCCCTGGCTATTTTCTCTCTCTTCCTCCACTTTGCAAACAGCACCATCATAATCACGTCGTGTTCACAGCGTAAACGCGATGTGCGACAGTAATAAATGTCCCTGCGAAACACTGTGCTGTAAAGTTACATGGATTAAGCGAAGCATCAATGCAAAGAATTTGTGTCGATGCATTTCATTAATCGATTTTATCGATGAATCGTTTCAGCCCTATGTAGTTACAAACATCTAACCTTGAATATATTATGTGAAGCGACTATTTGACCTATTTAAAGTAGCAGGCTGCACACTACGCATAACCTTTCCGATTCTTGTCCAGAGATTACACTTTCTTGTATCCCCAATATTGTGTGTTCTGTGATAAACCCCAACACACTTCTTAAATGTGGCAGCTTACTGTCAGCCTTGTACATGACAATTTAAGTGACTTGCATGCTACCTTTAAAGCTCCTCACATCATCATATGAACAAATAACTCCCCGACTAGCCAATGAGGAGTGGAGAGAGACTCATCATGCTCTTTTGGGGTGGGAGAGTTATTGCGTAATTGCTGACGTAATCTGCACTCTGCGCATGCGTTGGCGTCTGTAGCCACCTGTCGGAAGCTCCGTCTTGAACCGGACTCTTATCCAGTTTTAATCCACTTTTTTCGTTACATTTTTTATATCCTTTTATTTAACTTAACTTTATTTAAGTTTTACGTGGGTTCAGGATTTTAGTCATCCGACATGGATTTTAAGATAGATGACCGTAAAAA
>NC_060150.1:32563174-32581866 GCF_021292245.1 Micropterus dolomieu | reverse complement strand
GTTTAACCCAAAAATCTATTGATCGACTCCAGACTGTCCAGAACTCAGCTGCCAGGCTTTTAACCAGAACAAAGAAATATAACCACATTACTCCTATTTTAGCTTCATTACACTGGCTCCCAGTATGTTTTAGAATTGACTTTAAAATTCTTTTAAAGCTCTTCATGGCCTCTCGCCTTGTTATATTTCTGACCTTTTAGTCCCATACGCACCAGCACGTACCTTGAGATCCTCGGGCAGAGGTCTGTTGTCTGTTCCAGAGTCTCGACTGAAAACTAAAGGGGACAGAGCGTTTGCTGTCAGGGCCCCGAGGCTCTGGAACAGCCTGCCCGAGGAAATCAGGTCGGCTGAGTCAGTGAACTCTTTTAAGTCCCTTCTTAAAACATACTTTTATAGGAGAGCTTTTCCCGATCTTATTTGACTTTATTTTATTGTATTTTACTAATTTTATATTAAATTTTCATGCTCTTATCTTTTTTTTTGTATTATTCTTTACACTTGTTAAAGCACTTTGTAACTTGTTTTTGAAAAGTGCTCTACAAATAAGGATTATTATTATTATTTGCTGCAAATTAGTAAGGTGCTGAGAGATGCCTTGCTTTCTCAGGTGGCTTGGTGCAACAGCTGCAGATACGATGCTGCTTGTAACGCAGTCATTATCCATACACATGCTCACTGTAATCGACAGTCGCTGGTTGTGTATTCAAAATTATTGCCTCAGGGGCCCTTCTGGTTGGTCAGATGAATGATGTGTGCTTATATTTTGTAGAGAACAAGATAATGGACACTTTCAGATTATCAGAAGAATCGGTCCCTTATAAAATATCTCAGCAGTGCTATTAAAGTACCATTTATAGCACTCTACCAACCAAACTATTATTAATCTCAGCCAATGATGTAACATTTCTTGTATTATGCTTTTGACTTGTGTGGTTATCACGCTGTACCACCTCAACGTGCAATACAGCAATAGTTGTAGTCAATTTCATAATATTGGACAGGAAAGAAAATTCAACATATGCGGGTGGGACCATCCTTTCAACACCTTCTTCAGGCAAAACAATCTGCAGGCCAAGTATATTCCAACACTGTAAATCAAAAATGCAGAGGTTTGTTTTGTAAGGTGTCAATAGTTGAAGAATCACACAGACAAGGTTCAAGTTATTATTAACGTTTACTCTCATCAATAGCTAATAAGACTGACATTACTGTTCCTCTGCAACCTTCCTGTCAGTTTCACAACAGGGGAGCTGTCAAGTCCTGTCATGCTTTTCAATAAAACATGTATTCTTTGCCACAAACCTTTTGGGGGTTTGGTTAATAACACAACCACCAGACCTTTGCAGCTAACACACACAGGTCACAGTTGTTTGGGTTTGCTGCTGTGATCTCTACCGCGTATATAGAAAGTATCTCTACATAAGTATTTCATCCTACATGGTGAAGTTTCATACTGACCGGCAAGAGGTTGTAGTGAATATGAATGGATGCCATCTACTATCTGTTAAAGCTAGCCCCAGGCCAGTTGCCTAGACCCATACTCAAGACTATACAATGGTCTCTTGAGAGATCAGGTTATTGTCCATTGCTACTGCATCTAAATGGGGGAAAAGAACTCTTCTGATTATAAAACCAAATCCTCTCTTTCTTTGGAATTTATTTATATGCAGTGTTTCCCTCAGCTGGAAAACTGCCAAATGTTTATACAATGAAAATTCATCATCTGGCCTTGTTGCTAAGCCTGTACAAAAAAAAATTGCAGTCATACAGAAATAGTGTAAATATCCTGAGCTATTCGTAAACTAAACACTGGTTTGAATCCTGAAATTGATGCGGAGGAAAGCCTCTTATGAATGACCAAAATTACACTGCACCTCTACAGAGAACTATGACAGGAAACACAGCATTTCATTTCACTGTGCCCTGATTCTGACAGCAACATGTACCACAGCCAATTTTGGCAGATACTGAAAGCAATATTTATTTTGTTAATTTGAAACTACAGTTGAAGTGGCAAATTACTTCTGCTGGTGTGATAGGCCTCTTAGATTATCGACAAGATGTGAGACTGATGAGCCGAAATAAATACCACATACAACATTCTTGAGTGACAGGTGAAGTGAGGAAGACTCTGTAAGGACCTGTTCATTTTAGGTTAACTCTGTTCAATTCACAGCATAGCGCTTCCTGCTTGTGTGTCTCAGATTGTTTAGAGGATATGGTGGGTGTGTAACCATCCATATGGGTCAATGGCATTGTTCCTTCCTATCCTTTATCTCCTGGACCTAAGACAAATATACTATGACAAGACCGATCCAATCACTGCAGTGGAGAATACCAAGCTGAGTCATTTCCATTAAAACCCAAGAGGCGCTAAGAGGATCCAATTAAAAAAATGTGCAGACAAGGGCATTTTATAATGCACATTTCACATCACATACCATACCCTAACAGTTCATACACTTATACAAGGCTTATAGAAGCTCAATCGGCCATGGTCAGACAGACTATCCTCATGGTCGGACAGACTATCCTCATGGTGTCTTTTTTCCACTGTCCTAGCTATCTTCGAAATTAGCCAATTTCATGCTTGTAGACCAGAGGGAGTTTTAAGGAGCCTTATAGGCCTATATTAAGTGTAAAATTTTTGCTCCACTCACCTCAGAGAAATGGGGCCACAAGAAAAGGCTTTACCATATTTGCTTCAATGACAAGTTAAGAGTTTATGGTAATGCTACTCCTCCACATAAGGCTTTATTTATTTGTAGCATGGACTGTCTCCATGGTTATCATTTGCATGGATTGTTATTTTATGGGTCCGGACTTTTCAGCCACCATAAAACACTGCAGGTCATTCCACAGAAGAAGTCCTGTAAGTTAAGTGGAATAGGGTGCTACAGATACACACCCATGACCAATAAAACAAAGTAAAATTTGTACAATACTGGTCCAAAGCAACAAAACCACTAACAAACACTTAGGCACTAACAAACCTAGCAGGATGATGCAGTATGTTCAAACCCAATTCAGAATTAAAGCTGCAAGCAGCGTTGGGCGGGCCCTCACACTTGTAGCGCGTCCGCGTGTGACCTACTAAATAGCTTTGAATTCAAAACTGCTTTACTGACATGACCGCAGTTAAATACAGTAAGTAAGCAGGTTAAACAGGCCTTCTGTTCTTTTCTTGCCTCTTGTTTTCCTTGTCTGTATCTGATCCTGACCTCTGACCTCTGTCTGGCCTAAGGTTGGATGGGTATTTTCCTACAGGGCTCAATTACACTAGCATGCTCGTTCATAGTATCACGCATCCATCTCATTCAGATAGATAGTGTGATAAGTTATAGCCTAACATTTCTGTGATGCTCTAGTCGGCAAACACAGCTGACCTCCAAACCCCCGATGGCTGGCGACGGGCAGGTGCAGCAAGCAGATAGATGAAGATCTATTGGCTTCCACATCCAGTGTTTGAAGCTAATGTTAGCTAGCTACTGGGCTAACTTTGTTTAATGCTGCGTTAAAGAAAGAGCTAGCCGACTGACGGCTACGTGACTAGCAATGGGGGCAGCTTGCGTCACTTACTCAGTGGTCCTCCAGGTCCGAGTACCTGGTCCTTGGCAGGCGGAGTGCCGCTCTGTCGCTCGAAGTTGCCAGGGTTGGAGAAATAATCCCTCAGCCTCGGGAGCTCTCTGCCTGCCTCCAGTAGCTCGGTGTGAAACTCCAGGGCCGTGAGAATGTATTGGTCCCGTAAAAGCTGAGCAGCAATAGCATCCACAGACACCCGTGTCTCGGCGCTGCCTGCCATGGCGGAGGTGGCCGCGACCGAGACCGAGATGCCTTCACCGCTGGGGCTTGTCCGGTTACCACACAGCAGGAGCGTCGGAGGCTCGGCGTCCGCAGGCGGAGGGAACGGGTTCCCCGGCGGCGGCCCCGGAGCCCCGTCACTCGGGCTTCTCTCTGTGTCTGCTGTTTCATTAGTGCGCCGTTCAGCCTCTTCCTCAGAATCACTGAGATCAAACGGGTTGACCGACGCCATTTTTGCACTATAGAGATGTTTAGCAGTCTAAACTAGCTAAGCTAATCAGACCATGGATCAAACTCGCTTCTTCCTGAATGGATACAAGCTAGCTAAGGTTTGGTAGGTGGCTTTGGCAAGAGGGAAAGAATGCAAAGCTCTGATTGGCCAGATCTCAGATCCGTTTTCCCAAAGCCCGCCTTTTTTATTGGATAAAACAAAATGATTGGATACCGGCGAGACAGAAAGAAAAACTGGGCAGGGCACATTTGACAGCTGATAGCTTATGCTTGCTAATGTGTTATCAAATAACCACAAGCTGTGAAAATAACAGTGAAACTGCACTGTAAGAAAAACTGTTAGATAATACAACTCAATTTCTTTTTATTAAAACATCGATTTGAGAGAGGTACATTTTAAAAGAAAGCTCGCTGGGAAAATACATTTTTTAAAACTACAGTACCCACAATTCAGCTGCAAAGTACACACGTCAAAGTAAAACGTCAGTCACAACAAGGAAGTTGATGCTTATGGTACCTGCATTTCTTGTGCTAATCTTCTTAGAAAGATTGTTAGTTGATTTTGTAAAAGGACACACTTTACGTTGATTGTGTTTCGTACAACAACGTACTAATGTGTCGGGTTCTCTGGATATATAATTGATCATCTCCGAGGATAAAATGGAAGCTAAAGCAGGTGTATGGTTGAAATGGTAGTAGATAGTTCTGTTCTCCCATTAATTCATCAACAAGACAGCGGCCCGCGTTGTTTTTTATGGGTAGATTCCACTGACGTTACATACGGGTGAGGCTTTTTGCATGGCCTGTACCGATTTCAGTGCTAACCTGCTGGCGTAATGTTTAACTTAACATTGAAATGTACCCTACATTTGCTCATATTGGCTAATGTGGCATATGGTGACAGTAGGCTTAATCCTTACTTAAGCAGTGTTTACATGGCACATACTTTGGCAGTCTATACTGAACTTGTCTAATGTCTCCCTCTCTATGAACTAAACTCTCAACCATGAATGTAAATGTCGGCTGTATTTGTAATTGTATAACTTTATGTTTGTCTATATTTGCCTCACACCTTTTTATTTTGTTCTCTTTTTTTTCACCTGCAAACTCATTCAATCTTCCTTCCTCCGTCTCCGTCCCACTGGCTGGTTTGCAGACCTAGCTGCAAAATGAGGATGATCACTTTCTTCGTGGTTGGACTAACAGTCCATGTGGTCTTCTTCCTCTCTATCTTTGACATCTACTTCACCTCTCCCCTGGTCCATGGCATGACACCCCAGGCCACACGGCTGACACCCCCTGCCTCCAGACTGGTGTTAGTGGTGGCTGATGGTCTCAGAGCAGACAGTTTCTTCACACTCCTCCCCAACGGCTCATCCAGGGCCCCGTACTTGAGGTTCGGAAACTGGTGGAGAGTAGTGAGCTTCGATGTAATGTGTTTGTGTGTATGTGAATTGGTCAAGTATAGGAAGCAGTATGTATATATCTGCAATTTGTTGGGTCTGTGTGTGCGAGCGTTATACTCTGTATTTTCTCATGCTTTGTTCATGACTCTGGAGTAGCTGGTGTTTGTGTATACATGTCTGTGTGTGTTTTCCAATATCAGGAGTGTGATAGAGGAAAAAGGTACCTGGGGGGTGTCCCACACACACGTGCCCACTGAATCTCGTCCTGGTCATGTTGCTCTTATCGCTGGCTTCTATGAGGATGTCAGTGCTGTTGCTAAAGGTAGGTGTGCATCTGTGCTTGTCGATACAGATAATGCTATGTAAAGGATTAAATACTGACACTCATGTGCTTGTGTATGACTACTGTTGTGTCTGTCGGTGACTGCAAGTGCATTGACGTTTTCATGTGTGTGTGTTCAGGGTGGAAGGAGAATCCTGTAGACTTTGACTCCGTGTTTAATGAGAGCAGACACACCTGGTGCTGGGGCAGCCCTGATATTCTACCTATGTTTGCCAAAGGTACACATTAACACAAACAACACAATCAGAACCACTGACCAAGGCAATATAGAAGCAAAAGGTTGCATATAAAGACTATCAAAAATCCAAAATTTAAGCTTAGTAACTAATTTTTGTAGTTCAATAACATATTATTTCTATTATTAAATGTTTTATTCCTCATTACTGCTTACATGTTTTGAATATCCTAGAACAACATTTAAAAATTCCTTAAAGAAGCTCATTTTGTGCTATGGCTCTTCCAGGTGCCAGTGGAGACCATGTGTATATCCACACATACCCAGCAGAGGAGGAGGACTTTGCCTCTACAGATGCCTCCAGGCTGGACAGCTGGGTGTTCACACAAGTCAAAGTATGGTAGTGGAGTTACTAATGATAATTATAAATACTTTGCTGACTCTGTCGATAAAGTCATAGATTTTTTTTTTCCCAGTGAGAATTTGCAAATTGCTATCTTGAATAAATCCAAATATATGTTGTTTTTTTTCTCTCGGCACTAGTCATTCTTTCAGTCAGCCAAGTCTAACTCCAGTCTGAGGGCCAGTCTCCTCGAGGATGAGAACATCTTCTTCCTGCATCTGCTGGGCATCGACACAAATGGACATGCTCACAGACCAATGTCACAGTAAGATCCATTATTAGTATTATAATTATTATTGATTTCTTGTTGTTTTGCCATTTATATTCAATTTGATTGTACTCAACATATAATGAAATGATCATATACTTTCAAAGCGACATCCACTCACACAGCAGTGCTTTATTTATCTTGTATTTGTCTTTTGTTTAGAGAGTATCTAGACAATATTGGTCTAGTAGACACTGGTGTAGCTGAGCTCGTGTCTATAGTAGAAGAATTCTTTGGTTATGATGGCAGAACCTCCTATGTGTTCACCTCTGACCATGGCATGACAAACTGGGGTAAGACTCTTGTAAGTGTATGTGTGACTTTTTTTCATGCAACAACAACAAAAAGTCAGTTCTTCAACATATGAATTCATATGAGTTTTGTTTTAATATCATCTGTTGATTAGTGTCTCAATTTTTGCTTGTTTGTGTCTCCAGGTTCACACGGTGCAGGCCATCCCTCTGAGACGCTCACCCCTTTAGTGGTGTGGGGAGCTGGAGTTCATCGTGCTCGCAAAGTCACTGAACCCCAATCATACAACGATGCATACCTGCAAGGTGCGAAACTCATGTACTGTGCTCACAACCGCATGCCTAAGTGTCTTTCAGGCAGGCTTGTTAGCTTCAGTTTAGTGCTCAGGTTCTCCTACACCCACATAAGGTGGTCATTCTAATATTATTTATAGGCAGAGTGGAAATTTGTATTTTACTTGGAATAAAAACACATATGTTCAATTTTTACACTGTACATTGTTGTCCGTAATTATATTTGTACTGTATTTACTGTTTCTCAGATTGGAAACTGGAGCACCTTCGTAGAGTTGACGTGAATCAGGTATGGCCCATGACCATGGCATGTATTAATGATGTCAATATCAATTATAATCACTCAATATAAAATGCATGAAAGCAGTGATATAAAAGAACAACAGGTAGTAAAGTGAAATATTTTTATGTTTATTGTTCTCTGCAGGCAGACATCGCTCCCCTCATGGCATCTCTCATTGGTGTACCCATTCCTGTTAACTCTGTTGTAAGTCCAGAGATAAACTACAGACAAAGGAAATATTGTAGTCATTTTTGTCCTACCAAGTTGTATGTAAGCATTATCAAAGTCGCCAAAAATTATTTTTGAAAGTATGAGTGTACCTTTGAAAAATCATTCGTGGCTGTGACAATCAGGTATTTAGTAGAAATTATGTGTCCACAGATGTTCATCTTTATGTGTGTTTTTGTCTCCTCAGGGTGTTTTACCGCTTCTCTACCTTAACAACAGTGACCAGTTCAAGGCAGAGAGCATGTACACTAATGCTATGCAAGTACTAGAGCAGTTCAAGGTATGGGAGCATTCAGCTCTGCAGTTACTGACATGTGTATCATTAGTATGTTACGAGGGTCAGTAAAACAATCACTTGTCACGACTTTGTTGAATAAGTTAGTAACAATATCATGACTTGAAATGTTAATATGTTGGTATTTATAGATATATCCAGTAATTTATGTTTGATTTATAACAAAAACACTTTAAAATGATAGCTTAACAACACACCATTTTTAGGTTTGAAGTTGTCGTAACCCTATTATTGCACGTCTTGTAATACAGTAATTCAGTTTCATAAAACAAGTTTTATGTCTTTCTGTAGATGAAAATGAACCAGAAAAAGGAGACAACCTTGTCTTTTCTCTTCACCCCATACCAGTAAGTACAATTAGTGCGTTAATAAATGTGAAGTGAATTAATATCATGGGTTTTTCATTGCTATGTGTTCAGTTAAAAAAACAACAACAACACATTTTTACCAAGGCATAACGTTATGCTGAATTCATGTCATGTACAAAGTAACAAAGAGCATTAACCTGGTGGCAACTGCTCACATTTTCTATTACTGGCCTATGCAAAAGATTAAGCAGGGCAATGCATTGTTTATAATATTGTGGTTTGTAGAAATTAAGTGCAATTTATTTGGTCAACATATTCAAGACCGCCATTTATATGCAATTTCACGGACTCTGTCTTCAGCGGTTTGTCTCACTGTTTTCCCAGACTACTGACTGAGTCAAAACAAGCAGAATTCATCCACCAGGCCAGAATACTGATTCAGCTGGAGAAATATGAAGATGCAGTGAGTAGTTGGAAAAATGTAGTCTGCAGCTTATATATGTAAATTAACATTGTACAAGTGAAATAAATTCAAATTTGTGATTTATTCTGGGTACTTAAATCCACAAACGTGGTGTTCACATTAGCACTAAAGGTATGTTGATGAAGTATGTTGTGGCAGCTGATGTTGCAGTGGTAAGTTAGTCACTGTTCTGTAAAATCTAAAGCAACTAACATACAGCGTCTCTGCCTTTTTGGGGTTTGAATGATCATTTTCCTTCCAAGTTTCTCATTTCTTTGTTTCTTTACATTCCTTGCTGATTAACCTTCTTTCCACTTTCTCCATGACATGTTTGCTATTGCTAAAGCACTTTCTTTCATTTCCTGTTTGTCTCGTGTCAGATCTCTTTGTGCCAGTCTCTGATATCCCATGCTCTGGAGGGCCTGGTCTACTACCACACCTATGACCGGTTCTTCCTGGGTTGCAGTGTGGTGATGGGATTTGTAGGCTGGACCTCCTATGTTGTCTTAGTCATACTGAAGACTCATGCCAGCCTCAACAGACGTCCCAGTCTCCTGAAACAGGTCAGAGCATATACTATAATCCCCCTTTCTTTGCCTCTAAAGACTCCTTCCACAAACAACTTTATGAAATGACTCTTCTGTTAAGTTGCATTTTTGTGTGTGTGTGTGTGTGTGTGTGTGTGCGCAGATTCCCGGCCATACCCTGGGAAGGCTGTGTATGTGTGCGACACTGATGATCACTGTGTTCTTGCTTATCCAAAGAAGCCCTGTTACGTACTATATTTACTGTCTGCTGCCTGTCCCTGTGTGGTACGCTGTCCTTAAAGAGTGAGTAACACACACATTTGAGAAAATAAAATTGCCTGAAACACACCTGCACACAGACATCACAGTCTCATCAAACAAGTGAGCGTAGTTCCTGTATGCTGTTCTCAGAGTGTGCTGGAGCAAACACCACACACAGACACACGATGTCAGCAAATATCACTACACATCAATGGAGATCTCAACAAATAATAAATATAGCAGTTTTTCATCGGATGTAATTAACCTCACACAGACTTGTCTATGCACGTCTGGCACAGCTGCAGTAAGGTGTTAATTAGACCATTTGAAGTGGTGTAGTATCCATTGATGTTTCTCCTCTGTAAATGGATAAAAGGGCGTTTTTCTTTCTTTTTCACCCTTTTATCGCAGGGAAAATAATCTCATTAATGTTCCATTTTAGATCTGGAACTCTAACAGATTTGATTCGCTCAGCTCCTTCTCTGCCACTGTGGAAATGTTTTGGCTATTTTGTGCTGGTGACGTTCGGGATCGAGCTACTGGTAGGTGCCTTTAATGTCTTCTAATGTAAAGTTAGAGGGACATTTTTGCTTCAGTACAATGATACAGCTTGACTTATAAGCCTTGAGCTGACATGCTGACATTATGAGCTCACTGTGTACAATGGATGATAGTTTCCCTTGCTGCCCCCAGGTGGTGAGTTTCTTCCATCGCACCATGCTGACTGTGGGCCTGGCAGTCCTCTCTCTCTGGCCCTTGCTGTCGGGACTTTTTGGCAAGGCCAAGGTAACAGTTTCTCGGATCATCACTCCTGCACTCACAGTACACCAGGAAAGGTCGTGATATTTGAATACTGGGTGTTCTGCACCTTGCAGGTTTTGGTAAAATGATGTGTCTCGAGGAAGTTTGGAAAATCCAGGTGGACTTTCCAACCAAGGCAGAGTAAACACAGTAGGAAAATGTCCTGCTCACAGAAGGCTTGACTGATGGATGTTTAGCTACCAAGTGAAAATAGGAATAAGCAAATAGATAGACAAGACATATATTCTATCTATTCTATAACTTTTTTCTTTTATAGATATTTTGCTTATAAAGTATTCTGATGAATAAACAAACATGTATAGTTTGATCAATGATTAACCCTATTTTGTTCTCCTTAGATTTCCATAACCAAATGTTACTATATGATTTGACATATCACATATTCTGTGCTGCATAGAGTCCTTTGTCCTGATAGATTTATTTTTTATTTCATTGCTCACTACAACGATATAAAGAAAGTGATTATATTAAATATTGGTGCACAAAAATGAATTGAACAAAGTGGTTTGTTGTGGAAGAAGTACACATATTTAACCCTAATTGCGTTTTTTTCCACGAGCAAATCTAGGATGTTTTTGTGTAGTTCTAGCTTGTATTTTGACTTCCCTTTGGACTTCTTTGTCATTAGTCTACTGTCAGATAAATATGTAGCTTGTTAAATTATCATTTCACGTACAGTATTTAACTACATGAACTCTCTGTTCCTGTGCAGTTCCGATCATTGAGCTGGTTTCTAGGCTGTCTGTGTTTGGCTGCTTTCCCCCTGATGCCTGTTGTGGGTAGAGAGCCTAACATACATCTGGTGTGAGTGTTTCCTCTATTTGCTTACATTTATCATAAAGTCAGTAACAAGTAAATTACTATAATTAGGATATCTTAAAGGTCATCTCAGAGTGGTGAAATTTGTTTGCTAGAAATGATTTAGGGAAGAGTACTAATGGTTGAAATAAATATCACAATAGCTTGTTATTACAAATATTTTCCCGCTGTTAATATATGTTTATCAAAATGTGGCAAATTAATGCGTGTTGCACTGTTTTGCAGCACAAAAGACAAAAATGATCACACGTGTATGTCAGCAACTTCAGTACTTATTTTGTCATCTTTAAATTAAATTAGTGTAGTTCCCCTTTCTAACTAACTAGTCAAAAAGCCTCACAATGCTGTAAACAACCTCAGGATGATGAAAAAAGCCTTGTGAGACAGTTTTGTGAAAGACAGAGACAGAGGATCTCATTCAAATAAACTGCTCATTAACAGCAGTATCTTTACTCAGCTGTATATATGTGTGTATAATGTCACTATGATGGCATCTTGTTATGCATTTTTTTTTGTTACTGTCTAATAAATCAAATAAAAAAAAAAAAAACTCAAGTCAAGAAGTCAGCCGTATGCCATAAACATGTCTATAATAATATGGTAACATATGATGTTTGTTCGCTTAGTACCTGTGCAGGTCTACTCACTCTCTTCACTTCAGCCTGTTACCTCTGGTCATCACAGCAGAGAACAGCACTGCACATTAGTGACCGACAGCAGTTTGTCGCCCAGGTAACAGCTCACGCCACATGTATTTGTGATTGTGTTTTGTGCCACTGCGTTTTCTAAAGATAAATTATGACCTGTCAAACTCGACAGATGCTTCATGTGGCGGTGTGTGCGTACGTGCCATCCCTCACGCACTCCAGCCTACAGCAGAAACAGGGTCTGCCACTTCTTAATCAAATCATCAGCTGGGCCACATTAGGTAGGTGGATGTGTAAGTGAGCACAAGATACTTGGGAACTGTCTATGTTCAACACCTATAATTTCCTTTGGAGATTATAATAATATGTATGAATCATTGATGTTAATATTTTAAAATATTGATCAGATATTTAGGATATATTGTAAATCTAATTATTTAAGTATAACCCATATCGTTAACTTACTTTAGAAAAATAAGAAGTTCTGTCACATCCTGTTCTATATTCACGTCTCCTATGTCTTCTCTTTTATCAGCTTCGTCTATGCTGGTTCCATTGCTGAGCTCTACACGCCTTTTCCACCGACTCCTCAGCATATTTCTCTCTCTCACAGCCACATACCTGCTGCTCAGCACTGGGTAAGACAAAATATTACACACACACACACACACACCATGCAGCTGCACTAACATGTTAAGTTATGTGTAGAGCTTTATCACCACAGCAAAGCTGCAAAATGAGCACATTTTCTAATGTGTATGTTTTCTCTCACCCAGGTCAGAGGCCTTGTTCCCCCCTGTGTTATCTTGGTTGATGTTTGTGTGGATCAACATTGAACAGGAAGCTATGCACGCTCAGGGTGTCTCTGGCAGACAAGAGGTACAGTCTCTGACAAAAGTCTTGTCGTTTGTGTACAAATTGATCTGAAGTGCTGCTGAAATATATTTCTAATCAAGATTTTTTTACAAGAAATGTCTCATTTTAATCCCAACAGGTTTTGTAATAATGTTTCAGTGCAAAACGAAATTGTCAAAAAGTATATTTTTACATTTGGATCTCACAGCACCACTACTTAATTTGCTGATATATTTTTGTTTTTGCATTAAATTTGTTCAATTTCTGTATAGGCGACAAAACTTTTGTCTTGCCAAAATTTGACCTTTCTGTCAAAACTAATTTATTTCAGTGCATTAAACATCATTTGGGAGGGTTTTAGCTTTTCATATGAACTATTTCTAACATCAATTGATTAATTAAAAGTCAGGTTAATAGCAGGTGTTTCTACAAAATAGATAAGCGACAAGACTTTTGTCAGGGACTGTAGAACCATATTTCCAATCTTAGATTCGGGGGAGCAGGGTAGACTGCATGACAAAAAGAGATGCAAATTTGAATAGTCAGAGGTCTGTGTATTTATTGCACTGTGGGCTTGTATCAAATTTCGATCACATATTTTGTTTTTAACGGAAAACAGTCAATATTTGATCTTGTATAGGCATATTTTCACACATTTGTGTACTTTGTTATATAAATATATCTTCTGGAGCCTGTACTTATCTGTTCTGAGGTGTTCTGGTGTTAAAATGTGTCTGCTATTCACTACACTAAGTACTAAATCCCTACTCACGATAACATAATTCACATAATCTGTGAAGTGTGATTTAGTAATGTACATAATGTCTCAGTACTGACGATCATTATCATGTGTTTCTTTCAGCTCTCCACTATTGATTTCTCTGCAAAAATCGACATCACCAAGATCCGACAACTCAAGCTGGATGACATCAGAAGATCATATTTTTTTGTATCCGCGTTAGAGTGTGCGCCACACGAGACTGCCTGCATATACCCAACTGGCACTGATTTATTTGTTCAGGCCAAATTACAGCATATCCAATTTTTTTAAGTTTAAGATGAAATGGCTAGTTTGAAGTGTATAATTATAAATAATGAACTGATCAGTATAACGTTGCTTCACTCTTTCCTTGACTGTACATCTTCTTTAGGTATTTTTTATAATAACAGCTTTCTTCGGCACAGGGAACATTGCTTCCATTAACAGGTATGTGCACTTTGACACGCAATATATATACTGTGTGTGGGTGAGTGAATGGCAGGAAGTTGTGTTTGTATGAAGGAGGGGGTATGTGGCTATACAAGGTTCTGCTTGAGTGATGTAAATGTGTGGTTTGAGTCTCACTGATCTATATGGTTATTTTTAATTATTAGCAAACTATCATTTGAATACAAGAACAAAACAAGTGATCTGTGAAGAATTACCATGTACTTTATTTGCATTGTCTAGACCAGCTTGTCTCTTAAGTCATGTATGCCATTGTACCACATACTGTTACATACTGTTAATTTCTCAACCGTCACTTCCTCCGCTCCTCCGCTTCTTTCTCCTTTTCACAGTTTTGACCCAGCATCTGTTTATTGTTTCCTCACTGTCTTCAACCCCTTCATCATGGGAGGGTTGATGATGTGGAAGGTACCGTATTTGAAACACTTTCTTTTTATGGTATACGCCATGTATCTGCATGTTTCCCTCTCCGACCTTTCTTTCAGTTCTAGAAATCTGTTTCCAAAAAAGGAAAGTAATCTTGCAGATTATGACTAGTCTTAATAGTCAAATGATACATCTGTCTGGGAAATATGAGTAATAATACAAATATGTTTTAACCTGCTTTTCTTGTGTTGTCTTATATTGACTCTCTGCAACCATGTCCGTTCCACCAGCTGGCCTTTTTAGTGCAATGTTGAGCGCAAATTCTCTACATTGTCATTCACTTGTCCTTTTGTTCTTCCAGGTTATCATCCCATTCATTATAGTAATGTGTACATTCGAGACCATCCAAGTTGCAACACAGCTCTCGTCAAGAAGGTAACCCATCTACCACAGGTCTGGTGTCAGGTCTGTGTGTGCCTCACCTGCCAACAACCATGTGCTATTTAGACACATAATGTGTTTCTTTCTTTTCTGTGTATGGCAGTCTCGTTGTATGTGATGAGTGTCAATCTACTGTCCAATCTCTTTTGTCTGTTATTCTAATTTTCCAGTTTATTCCTCATTGTCCTGGTCATCTCCGACTTGATGGCTCTGGTAAGGCATTTCCTGTGAGTTAGAGAGGTTCTGGTTGAATATTGGGTTAAAGATGCACTGTGACTGTGATTTTTCTCAAAGGATTTTTCTCTCTTACCTTTTCCTGTTAAGTTGACTCGATGTGAACCTTGCACAATACATTTTTAACTCCCTTTTCCTCTCCTCAGCACTTTTTCTTCCTGGTGCAGGACTATGGCAGCTGGCTGGACATTGGCACAAGGTAATTTAACTTGGAGATACAATGTTTGTATGTCTTAATTAATTATTTAATTAATTAACTACACTGTCCCTCCTACTTCCCTGTGGCTTCTTTTAGACACTCATTTAATGGCATCTGTGATGCTCGGACTTACACATGAACATGTTAAACATGTTTTTTTTTTTTTGTCTCTTGCAGCATTAGTCATTATGTGATAGTGATGTCGATGACCATCTTCCTAATGTTGCTCAGTGTAGTTACACATATCTTTACCTCACGAAGACTCATCCTTTGGAGGAGATTTAAGATGCACTTCCCCTAAATAAACATGTGTTTGTGTGTGCATGTGCATGCACACATACTAGATCAACCAAATGTTTAGTATTTATTTATTTTTTTAAAATATGTTTTATTTAGTGTTTGTCTTATTAGTCTGGAGTTCATGAGATATGTGATATTGTTTTTGGACTTAATATACAGTGTAGTACTGTGCAAAACTCTCAGCATAGTTACATGTCCTTATTAATCACATGCTACCATGGAGAATTACTTCAGGTTTACATTCTAAGTAGAAAATACACAGTTCCTCTAAACAGTTGTTGTTGTCCTTTGTATAATTTTTTTGTTTATTTTTACCTCTGTGTCATAATGTGATTTTTAAGTAATAAATACTTTGAAAGTAATCAAGACCCCTTCAATAATATTGCTTAAATAAATGGTTTCCAGAGTGGCCTAAGACGTTTGCACAGTACTGTTTACACTGTATTCTTTTGTATACTCAGTCTCTTGTTTCAGTCACATTTTTCTATGCATTAATCATTGATGAATTGACTAAGGCCACTTTGAATGTTTAACTGTGAATTATGCCTTTGCCAAGGGTGCTGATTTATGATCCACCAAAGAGTGGTAACTTGATGACTCTAGTCTGTAGTATGTAACTCTATTTCCTGTTGAGCTGCCTAAAAAGAATCCATATTTAGAGGGAAAAGGGATGCTATTTTGATTCATTGTGAATTATGTGCTAATAAAATGGAAGAAGTGGAATGAAAATGGGGACCTTTGTGTTGTACAACCATTAACATAATTAAACAGGTGCCAGTATAGTTGTGTTTGTACATCATGGTAACTGTAGCCATGCTTAAAAAATGTAGGTGGGAAAGTAAAAGAGAATTCCCTGAATGTCCTTAAACCATTGCAGTCCAGGTGCACTTGCATTTAGATACTCTTTTATTTTTTTTCTTTATTTTTTTCTTTTTCAACCTGTCCTGCCCAGCAGCCTGGTATCGAGTATGATGAGCTGGAAACCATATTGTGCCAGATAGATTTTACTTTAACAACAGAGTATTAATATACTCCTTTGTCTGTTTTATTATTTATTTAATTATGTATTGATTTGTCACCGGCCGGACAGGGGGGCAGACATGGGGATGGGGGAGCAGAAACATCGCACAGACAGCACAGCCTTGAGAGCTGGAATAATAACAATTAATTTAAATAAGTAACTGAAAGAAAAGCATCAGGAAGTACCAGAGACAACCTAAATTTGTGTCTGTGTGCCTGTGGGTGAATATGTCTGTATGTGTGTGTGTGTGTGTGTGTGCACATGTGTGTGCGCATAAGCCTGTTAAAGAATGTAGTTAGTGAGTGTAGTCTGTAAATGGAATGCACCACATGACAACGCAACGCCGACGGAACCCAAGAGGCGTACACGCGGAAGAGCAGCGCCCGGACCGACTACGGCGCGCACTGCGCGAGCACGGCGATACCCAATGCCCGTCGCACCCGCCAATAAAAGTCCGCCGTCCCCCATGCACAGCACGCCAGGCTCAGGGACACACCACCCGCCCAGAAATGAGCAACCCCCCCGCCTGCCTCTGCAAATGTATTGTTTTGTGTTGGATGCATGTCATGGATTGTGAAGTGTTGTGTGGTGGAGTAAAGATAAGGTGTGTGGTAACTAAGGTGCAGTTAAAATTGGAGGGTAGTTGTGACACAGGTACCCCACAACTATCAGGTAGTGGAGCTTCCCATCGTGCCCCTCCCACCCCCCCCCAAGCCCTCTATGTCTAATGTGTAATTAAAATTGAGGGGCGGCCAATGAGGGAGGAAGAAGGGCGAGGCCGTAATAAAGCAGCCCCACCCACCAAACGCCCTGCAGTAGTGATGTGCGATACCACTTAATTCCTATCCAATCCAATAGGTGAAGTCAGGTAAAGTGGGACACTTTTTGGTAAATTGCTTTTTAAACAGCCTAAATCAGTTAGAATGTATTAAAATTGTATGTATTTTTTTAAAAATAGGTTGTTGTGAAGACATCTATGGTGAAATTAAGCCATTTTTTTGATTTATTATCAAATTGTTTATCTTTAAACATCATCTGATGACAAACATCATCTGTCACCCTCTTCGGCAAACTGGAAGCATCATATTATTTTGAAATAATTTGATGATGTTATGAAGCGGCAGTTCTGAGCAGGATATTTTATTATAATTAAAGAATGAGATGTTTAGCGAAGTTTGCAGTGTTGCCAAAGTATTTCACTGTCTTTGCACATACATCACACAGAGCAACATTATTACCTTCACAGCTAAAATGCAGCCAGACGTGACTGCTTTTACAGTCGGCCATATTCAGTATTCAATCGCGGGAAATGTAAAGGGCTGCAGCGGCTCACTTCAAAGAAGCTCCGTGAAAGAGCCTTAGCGCAAGCATGACTTTGACAGGCATAAGGAAAAGTAGTTCCTATCAACCGAGTAGTTAGACCATCCTGGTGACAGTAAGATAAAACACACACTCACTCCAAATTGCTGAGTTTAGATATCGATCCTTTTATATGAGTATCGATCCTAGAGCAGGAAATGTTGGTATCAGAAATATCGATACTTTAGGATCGATCCGCACATCTCTAACCTGCAGCCTGCCCGCCCCCCCAGAGTCCTAAGGGTGTATGTAGTGAGAGTGAAGGAGGTCATAGGGAGGCTAGAATGGTCCTCCCCACTGGGTCTAGATTCCTGACTGGCCCCATCATTCAGTCCCGTCCCCCACCCCCCTAAGCAGGAGGACGCCAGGTCCCTCCAGCCCAGGGCTTATAGCAAGAGCCCCTCTAGCGACAGCGACAACCCCGCCCAGCCCCAGGACGGCATTTAGATACTCTTTAGTAAATGACTGTAACTAGGAATGTAGAGATGTGCTGCAAAACCCCTGTGGTTAATATGTTTTTTCCAAGCAAAGAGAACAACAAAAAAAACTCGTCCCTTCACTTAAGCTCTACCTGGAGTATATACACCCTACAACAGTGCTTGAAATAGTAAATCAACAGTTAAGTCAAGATCACAGCTATCATCACCATTTCCTCTCTCACTTCTCTATTTTTGAATTAGCCAATACTTAGACTAGCCAGTGTAATGTACAGTAGCTGTCTACTTTAAATGCATGAGTATAATTTAAGTCATATTTGAATGGCATCTGAGATGTGAGATGCAGCTCAACACAAGACAAAACATGTCTCATGCAGAATATTATTGATTTTTGTTTTATATATATATATATATATATATATATATA
>NC_060150.1:32561955-32563074 GCF_021292245.1 Micropterus dolomieu | reverse complement strand
CCTGACTGGCCCCATCATTCAGTCCCGTCCCCCACCCCCCTAAGCAGGAGGACGCCAGGTCCCTCCAGCCCAGGGCTTATAGCAAGAGCCCCTCTAGCGACAGCGACAACCCCGCCCAGCCCCAGGACGGCATTTAGATACTCTTTAGTAAATGACTGTAACTAGGAATGTAGAGATGTGCTGCAAAACCCCTGTGGTTAATATGTTTTTTCCAAGCAAAGAGAACAACAAAAAAAACTCGTCCCTTCACTTAAGCTCTACCTGGAGTATATACACCCTACAACAGTGCTTGAAATAGTAAATCAACAGTTAAGTCAAGATCACAGCTATCATCACCATTTCCTCTCTCACTTCTCTATTTTTGAATTAGCCAATACTTAGACTAGCCAGTGTAATGTACAGTAGCTGTCTACTTTAAATGCATGAGTATAATTTAAGTCATATTTGAATGGCATCTGAGATGTGAGATGCAGCTCAACACAAGACAAAACATGTCTCATGCAGAATATTATTGATTTTTGTTTTATATATATATATATATATATATATATATAGAGAGAGAGAGAGAGAGAGAGAAATGTTTAAAAAACAAGTGACAGTTAAACTGATGAAGATTTATGCTTTCTTGGAATACAAAGTGATTAAGCTTAGTTGAATAAGATCCACACAACTCACATGACACGAGATATAAATAGTTAAAGGAACCTAGTTATTTACGTAAATAAAATAGAATAAGCTGTAGGTGCTAGCAGTGCATCTTCCTCTATCAAATCTATGTTAAACTTAGACATGCTTCTTCCGCCTAAACAGTACTCTGCATGTTGAAGTATTTGTTTTTAGATCTGAGGCAAATTCTGCATCATTATGCTGTTTACTCAACTGGTAATATCATGGGATCGATGTAAAAGTTCATCTTTAATGGAAGACCAAAGCTTAAAGACATACTTAACTATGCACATAGGCACCAAACATCTTGAATTTCACTTTCCTCTAATCCCCTAATGAACAATTCTATAAGGCAGTTACACTGTGTATGGCACCATCATATTCTAATAGTTTGTATTTAAGTGAGCAGGTTCAAGCAGCCGTTTATGGGGGGGGGGGGGGGGGGACCAAAGG
>NC_060150.1:32517906-32561935 GCF_021292245.1 Micropterus dolomieu | reverse complement strand
GGGGGGGGGGGGGGGGGGGGGGGGGGGGGTGACCATAAGGAGGAAGCAACCAGTTTTGTGGTTGTGCTGACATGTCTGTGCAATCACCTCCTGTTTCTGACAGAGCACATTTGCACACAACACAAACACACACGCACACACACAATATGCAAAACTCGACAGTGGTTACTGACATCAGACACAGTATATTTTTATAACCTTAACTTCCACTGAAAATTGGCACAAATTCGCACACACACACACCTACACACCACACACACACAGAGCAGGAAATGTCTATGTCTGAAAAAACATTGTTTTCTCAGACATAGAGCTTTCCCCATGCTCGCTGTCGCATTGTGAAAACGATACTTTTGCTCGATGGAGATAATGTGGTGTAAAATAGAGGACATACACATCAGTTAATGCCTTCATTTCACACACGAGAGCACTCTGCAGCAAATTCTTCTTGGAATCAAAAGGTACGTAAGGCTACTGGTTTTGACTTTATGTTAATTCGTGATGCAGGTTCCATTGCAGCATTGTTCTCTTGGTAACAACTAAACGGTGAACAATATATTTATTTCTAAACTTTGTAAGATTTAAACAGTGGATTCTTTCATTTTAGCTTGTTTAGTTTATTTTAGTCCTGTTCTGTGCTGTTAAACAAATTTGTAAACTTGTAACCACAGGAAGGCTTGCAAGACAGCATGTCAGACTAAAATTATATTCTTGTTTTGATCTGGATTATGTGAACAAATATGAGCAACATAATATTAGAAAGTATCATAAATATGTAAATGTAAAGTGTTGTTGTGCATTGTTGAATTAGCCTGTTTTTACTGGCATTTATTTCCGTTTCTCTGTTTTTCTTTGTTTCTGTTACTCCTGTTTTTAATAGTCAAGTGTAGTTAATTTTACTTGGTTGCAGTGCCCACCAATTTTACAATCTTTATAGCATATGATAGCCTCTATCTTTAGACCTTTGATTTGATATGGAAAAATACCCCCATAAAGGCTTTCACAGGGGGAAACATTGAAAAAAAATAAACCCTTTCCTAATCTATTCCACCATCACTGTCTCTAATTCTTCAATTTCCTGTGTCCATTTCTCCCCTTTTCTCTCTGTGTCATATGTGCACCCTACTCTCTTCCCCCCTTTCATTCTCTATTTAAGATGGAAAACTATAGCCTGGTCTCCACGACAAACTCAGAGCCACTGCCAGACAACAAAACTACTGAGTACTACCCAGCCCTACTGGCCATCTACTCTGTGGTTCTGGTCACGGGCACCATCAGCCTGAGCCTGATGGTGCACATCATGAAGTCCAGCACGACATCGATCACTTCCATCGCTGTACTTAACCTCATCTTCTCCCACTTCATCTTCCTTCTCACCGTGCCCTTCAGGATTTACTATTACGCGACTCAAGATTGGAACCTGAGTCAAGGGTGGTGTAAAATGGTCAGCAGCATGATCCACATCCACATGTACATGTCTTTTATCTTCTATGTGATCATCCTAATCACACGCCTGATGACATTCTACCACAAAGCTGAGCAGGTGTCCCCCTTCCGCAGTATTCATGCACTCCTTGTCAGTGCTGTAGTGTGGATTGTGGTGCTCGTCGTGGTCCCTTGTGTAATCTACTATGCCTACGGCAAAATCACAACTAACAACAACACCAATTCAACACAGTGCTTCAATTTTGGCAATGACATAGAATCTGCTGCCAAGGTGCTCAACTACATCATAAGCACAGTGATCATAGTGGTGGCCTCTGTGCTGACAGCCCTCCAAGCCAATGTCCTAAGGGTTTTATACAGCAAGCATCGCCAAGGATGCACCTCTCAGCAGGACTTCGGGGCTCAGCTGAAGAGTCTGTGCTTTGCCCTCATCATGGTGGTCTGCTTCATCCCCTACCACATGTTCCGGCTGTATTACTTAGAACACATTAGTGAACTGCAGGATGCCAATGAGCTGTTTCTGAGTCTGACCACTTTTAACTGTCTGGACATGCTCACCTTCTTGGGGAGGAGAACCTGCTACCTGCACGTGAAAAACTGTTGCTAGGATGTGTGTGAGAGGGGTCAAGAGACTTTGTCAGCTTCATTTTGAAACTTAATTTTACTTAACTGTTCTTTCTTGCCTTGGATTTGGAGTTTCTAATAAGAAAATTGCTTATGTGCATCTCCCTAAAAGCCGACAATAGGATATAACATCTATTCAAAAGCTCATAAAAACAAGCATTAAGGTAGATTAAGGGAAACTTTAAAATGCACCATCTCCACTAACTTAACTTGAAAAGAATGGTGGGGTGGGTGAGACCAAAGCTCCCAGGGTCTGTCAGATATACCAGGCTTTGTTTTATTAATCCTACTACTGTTGTGTCACCTGCATTTTTTGTGACTCATTAAGATGTTGTTCTTTTTAAAAATGTATTGTTTTTTACTGTTGTTTGATAGATTTTTTTTGATTGAAAGAGCAGAGAGACACAGAGAGAAGTAAAATATTGAGGGGGGTGGGGTGGGGTGGGGTGGGGGGTGGGGGGCAATAGAACAAAGGTCCGCTCTCAGATGGTTATGTGATATGTGTCTTAAGCAGGAGGCAGGGGCACCTCTTAAATTTGACATGGCTGGAAACTGACCTTTGCTTTTGATTCAAAAATGAATGAACTCTTGCCATCTGCTGGTCTTTGTATCTACTACACAGGCTTCAAGCTCAAAATGCATAATGCGAAATTATGCCATTTTTAGGTTCCCTCTTTTTTCCATCCAAAATGTGACTAAATGCGAAAGACATGAGTGGAAATGAAAAAATAAATACATTTCACTGTATTTGCTAACACTTAACCCCAGTGTACTGTGCATAGATGGAGTGTCCAGCTCCACAGCTGAGATGAGAAATAAACTGTTACTTTTTCACCATTATTTTGTGAAACATTACCTCAAACCTCTTGGATCTCTTAACTTCTGCCCTCTGAGGTGGTGTTGGAGGCCCTGGCTGACATACACATACACACACACACACACACACACCTGGTGATCCTTTTCCTTTTGGTTTTTATAGCGCTGGGTTACTGTTTAACATCCCCACCCTACTTTGAGTTTGTTTAGTAAATCGATCTAATGACAGGGCTATGGTGGCGCCATCCAATGTGTTGCTCCATGAATTATAGGCTGCTCGGCTCTCCAACCTTCCCTTTTAATGTTGTCGAAGACCTTTTCTATATTCCCATTCTTAGTGTCACTTAGACTAATGTCACACTGAGGGGCTGCTCACTACCGGAGTACAACAATACACCTGGATAAATGCACATCCCAGACGGAAAAAGAAAGACAGGTAAGTCAAACTCCTTCTGTGAAGTATGTTGTCATTGAAAAACAAAACATCCACATTGGCTGTAAGAATTATAAGGTGTGTTGTTGTTGTTGTGGAGGAAGTGAAGCTTACCTTTAGTAGATTCTCAAGGAAGTTTGGTAACATGCTCTGCTAAATCACGTGGTTTTGTATTTTGGTGGTAATATGGTGGCAATCTCCATTGACACACACTTCAATTCCTGCTATACTTCCGTAACCAGAGCTGGTGTACTTTTGAATTGTAGGATTGCATATACTGTAAGTGGTTGTGGAAGTCTGCTAGAAATTTCATAGAATTTTGTTTTGTGTATTTAATGACACAGCGTTCTCGTCGCTCTGTCCACAGACAGCTTTTTGTGAAAACAGATAACATAGGCTCACTTTGTCATGCTTGGTGTGCTGTGTTTTTGTCCTCTGATGCACTACCACTGAAAGTACATAACACGCACGTAGTGTTTAATATAATCTCTGACTCTAGGATTGTTAAATGATTTATTACAATAATTCACTGTAATTAGAAATTATCATTCCCACCCCATACCTTTGTGAAGGTTGCAATGAGAAACTTTTGTTGAGATTAAGTCAGAGATTAGTCAATTGATATTACAGGAATTAGTTTGTGCTGTTGTAATGGACTTAATTGTGCAAAAACATGCTAAGACATTAGCAAGAAGAACAAAGGAGTATGGAAAAATGTTGCTGCATGTAACTCTAATATTTAAAGAAACTGTCTGTTGTTGTTAGAAGTGTTGTTGACTTGTTCAAATGATTCTTTACTTCACATGTTTCTATTAATTTGCACAAATCCAGTATCATAGAAGTGGCTTAAAAACAACATGGTGACGCAACCCCCCCCGAAATAACCAGTTAATGTTTGTTCTGTCAAAATAAAAGGTGATCTCTTAGTAGCAAACCATGTATTTTTTTCCTGTTGTCTGGCTATCAGGAAGTTGTGGTTTACTAGAGTCGGTTGGCTGGCTGATGATCGTCTGTGACTATTAAAACCCCTAATCTAAATAGAACAGCATTATGGCCAGTTCACACAGAGATAGCCTTTTAGCGCTGGGTTTTATGGCTTCAAAGAGCTGTTGGTTGCTAGGTGGAAGCAAAGTTTCCCAGTCATGTCCTGCTTCATTTTCTGCTGGAGAAGTCATAATAGCAATTATTTCTATCAATGTATAATTCACTTTTTTATTTTTACAATTTAAAAAATTATATTCACGTATAAAATTTCAAAATCAGTGAGCTTCTACATTAAGTTTTTGCCAGGAGAAGAGCAGAAGGGGCTGGAGATTCCTTGAAACTTACACTACAGGTTTGCATCCAAGAATGGCAGAATTCAGTTTTCAGGATATTAGTGTGGTGAACAAAGTTAGCAGCTTCATAAACAGCTGATCAGCTCCAGTTTTATGGACAATGGTATGATTTGTCAAGCATTCAAAGTGTAGTAGGAAAAACAGATTAAAGGCATTCATCATTACAAGACAAAAAAAAAACTGAATTTCTCAGTTGTCCTTGCACTGAGCAGTGGAGGGTGAGGCTAAGGACAGCCTTTTTAAAGCTCTGAACATGTCTATCAATAGCTATGGAGTAAAATGATTTTCACTTTTCTGAATATTGGGTTTTATCTGATATTGTATCTCCAAAGCCTCCAGCCTCTTGATTTCTTTTTGTAAACCATATCACATGACTGCCCTCTTACATGCAGTCCACGTCTTCACACATTCAAGCCAGGTTCATATTTTCTAAACCTGGTTTAATGCAGATATGGTTACATATATCTGATGATAAATTGAATCCAGTACATTCATGCTACAGTGCTCTGTGTCAGTCCTTTTGCGTGTTAGGTGATTATGAATGTGATCGTAAAAGAGTAAATTCTTCCTCGCTCTCTACAAACCTGATGAGTCAGGCGTCCTGACCTCACTGCCTGGTTAAAATGTAATCCCTCTATCACCCCCCTAGTCCCCCTTGTCTCTTGCTCTTTCTCTTTATGTCCAGTAATTAATCTGTGATAATGTATGTGCTGATATACTGTGTCTACAGTGACAAAATATTGCCTTCTCATGCACTGTGGGTGCTTTTCTGACTGGCCCACTCTTTACTGTAGGGAATCAAATCTCTTCATTTACAGCCTTCTGTAACACAATTTCTGAAACTGATTTCCTTTAAGCCACACAATAAGATTTAGTGCAATGAAATTCCCTATGCAAAATGTGTGGGTTGGGACATTTTAACTGATTTATGGTAGTAAATTAGTGTGTTTACTACATCACTTACCTGGATAAAGCCTTTTCACTTGTTTAACCCAAAAATCTACTGATCGACTCCAGACTGTCCAGAACTCAGCTGCCAGGCTTTTAACCAGAACAAAGAAATATGACCACATCACCCCTATTTTAGCTTCATTACACTGGCTCCCAGTATGTTTTAGAATTGACTTTAAAATTTTATTGATTACTTTTAAAGCTCTTCATGGCCTCTCGCCTTGTAATATTTCTGACCTAGTCCCATACACACCAGCACGCACCTTGAGATCCTCAGGCAAAGGTCTGTTGTCTGTTCCAGAGTCTCGACTGAAAGCTAAAGAGGACAGAGCGTTTGCTGTCAGGGCCCCGAGGCTCTGGAACAGCCTGCCCGAGGAAATCAGGTCGGCTGAGTCAGTGAACTCTTTTAAGTCCCTTCTTAAAACATACTTTTATAGGAGAGCCTTTCCCGATCTTATTTGACTTTATTTTATCCCTGTTTATTTTATTCTATTTTACTTACTTTATATTTATCTTAAACGTGTATTTTAGTCTTTTCAATGTTTTCTTGCTTTTATCTTGTATTGTTTTTGTATTATTGTCTTTTGGTTATTATTGTCTTTACACTTGTTAAAGCAATTTGTAACTTGTTTTTGAAAAGTGCTCTACAAATAAAGATTATTATTATTATTATTATTATTATTACTTCCCTGAAAGAGAAGGCAGCTCACTGACTAGTGTTTTGGTGCCTAAACCTAACCAAACTGTGACCGTTTCACAAAGTTAACCAAGTGTTTATTATTGTTACCATGACGACAAAGGTCCTGTACACTTGTCACTTGTACTCCCCAATAGTCACATATATACACCAGCCACTTTATAAGGTATATCTGTTCAATTGCTTGTTAACACAAATAGATAATCAGCCAATCACATGGCAGTAACTCAATGCATTTGGGCATGTAGACATGGTCAAGACAACTTGCTGACGTTCAAACCGAGCATGAGAATGGGGAAGAAAGGGGATTTAAGTGATTTTGAACGTGTCATGGCTGTTGGTGCCAGACAGGCTGGTCTAAGTATTTCTGAAACTGCTGATCTACTGGGTTTTTCACGCACAACCATCTCTAGGGTTTACAGAGAGTGGTCCAAAAAGAAAATATCCAGTGAGCAGCAGTTGTGTGGACAAAAAAGCCTTGTTGATGTCAGAGGTCAGAGGAGAACGGGCAGACTGGTTGGAGATGACAGAAAGGCAACAGTAACTCAAATAACCACTCGTAACAACCAAGGTATGCAGAATACCATCTCTAAACGCACAACACGTTGAACCTTGAGGCAGATGGGCAACAGCAGCAGAAGATCAAACCAGACGCCACTCCTGTCAGCTAAGAACAGGAAACTGAGGCTACAATTCACACAGGCTCACCAAAATCGGACAATAGAAGATTGAAAAAATGTAGCCTGCTCTGATGGTTCTCGATTTCAGCAGTCGAAAGTATGCCACAAAGGCAAAAGGGGGTCCAACCCGGTACTAGCAAGGTGTACCTAATAAAGTGGCCAGTGAATGTATATACTATCTGTCATTGAGAGTTGTTGGCAACCGACTATTCTGTTGTTTGGGTATAACGACATGTTGGTTTAACTCCCCTTCAACATGTATTCCTCAGGAAATTTGTTGTGTTATGTTTTTATAGTGAGACAGCAGATAGAAGTGTGAGAACTATGAATTTGTGTTAATATTACATGCTGATCCTCCTTTGAGTAGTTTGAATGTTTCCCCTTCTCCTACACAGCAGATTGGCTCATCAAGCAAAAGAACAAAAGTGTGTGAGTGTAACACCCTGTTTGAAAGTTCTCATTCATTTTAAATATACAGTAGACATATTTATATTTACTGATATGAAGTCATAAAACAATGACAGTGCAACTGCAATAAATCCAGGATCTAAAATTAAACCCTAACAAATAAATTATTTAAAAATTACACACTAGAGTAATTTAAATATTCCATTAATTAACTAAAAATGCAGGTAACAACATCAATAGTGTAGTAAGTGAGGTTAATGCCATTTGAGATGTTTACAGTATTGAATATGACACAATTTACTTAATTTAGAAACACGTAGAATAAAGTTTTATCAACAGAGGGTTGGATTTAAACCCGAGGACTGTGTTTATGGAAGAGTTAATGGAAGCTATCAGTGTTTTCCATTTCACTTTGTGTCTCTATAGATTATCTTCTGCTGAGGTGGGGGTGCTATTACTCGACTATTGAGTAACTCAATAGTCGACTATTGAGTAACTCAATAATCGAGTAAGAGCACTCACTTATTCGCTCACACACACTTTCATAAATGTATGTGCCTGTAAGAATAAACCCCCCTGTCGTCCATGCAGATCCGCGCCTCCAAAATAAGATAAAATCTATACCATAGTAAAAAAACAACAAGAAAAAAACAGGTAGAAAAAAGACGCAGAGGGGGAGAGGGGAAACATCTCCTTCATCACAATCTATCCATCCATGTGATAAGAGGGAGAAGGACAGATAAGTAATGTGCAATAAGGTGAGAAGTCTTAGCCACAGCTCCTCCCCTCTCCTTATTCCTGGCCCAATCACATGGGATTATGGTTCTTTAATGCCAAGGATCTCCCCTGTCATGTCTGTAAGACTTAGATGAAGCAGAGACCAGCAGATAGGGGAAAAGAGAAAGAGAGACTTTAGAGTGAACTGGGACAAGAAGAGAGAAAAGAGGAAACGAAGACCAAGTTGAAACAGGAATGAAGTATCCTCCTGCTGCTCAGAGTAAAGCTCTGTTAGATATGGAAGTAGCCAACTACTGCGAAGGCCTGGACCCATCATACAGCACACTGGGCTTTGAGAATGCAGAGGTGCTCTATGGAGGAGGAGGTAAGTGTGTTACGTACACACGCAAAGAAACCCATGTATAAACAAATACAAACATTAATTGAAGCACAAAACATCTGGTTTTTCAGCATGCATGTTGGACATGCTAACATACAGCATGACAGTAGACAGTTAAAACGGATACGGCATACACACACTTCTTCTTCATCCGGTATGAAGGGTACCTGCACAATGGCTTAATATAGACAAAGAAATGAGAGAAGCTTGGAATTGTGAATCTGATAAAGCCTCTTGATTAACATGATGTATCTTTTAAGGATGGTTTGGGGTGGTCTACTACCTCCGGAATGGGTGAGGTGTGCAAGTTTGCAAGACTAGATATGTACTGATAAAGTGAAGAGAGACCAGCTGGAGGCAAATTCGTTGCTATTTGTAGAAGAGGAAATCAGAAAGGGTTTGTTTTTACATAACAAACTCTGTGTGCCTAAATTAAGTGAGGGGGAAACTCACAACCTTTCAATGTTGGTCAGTAGTGCGTGTATCTGGTTGTCTAATTGTGGAAAATGAATTCCACTTGCCGATTGCTTGTATGTGGAGATGTCTGTGGAGGTCTGCAGTCGTGAAGGAAAGAAAAGGGCTAGGTAGGGGTTGTAAAAGCATGAAACCACAATGTTAATAAAGCTGTTTAGGCAGGAATTGCAGGCATGTGTCATAAAGATATTTTATTGAAGAGCAAGCACCCATCTCAATGATACTCTGATGCCACCTCAGCATGTGGACAGAAACTTGGTGTACTCATCCTGCTTGGCACTGGTGTGGGAGCGACATCTGTGTGTGGGTGTGTGTTCATGCTATACTTATGTTGTGTTCTATTTGGTAGGTACAATGATGAATGTTTTTAATTTTTGGTGACGATGCGGCTACAGCTGATCATGATAACAATCCTGATGATTATGAAAATGGTGACAATGATTATGACAGTAAAAGTAAAGACATCAAGTGTAATGTTTTAAATGCCCGGTGACTGCCACTTATTCCTTCTCCTGATCTATGTTTTGCAGATACATATTCTGTATGGTACAAATCAAACACCACAAAAATGACTTTGCAGTTATACAAACCCCAACAAACCTCTGCAGTTATACTATGGAATATACAAAGAATACATTTACTAGAATAGTCAGATGCTATGACTTTATTGTGTCTGTGCACTTATGTATGCAGCATATGCATGTGTATTTACCTGTATGGGTGGTTTTGTGTGCCCCAGACAGCATGCCGACAGAGACGAGCCTGCCTGGTGCAGACGGGGTCAGTAGTAACTGTGCCATCTGTGGCGACAAAGCCACAGGGAAACACTATGGAGCCTCCAGCTGTGATGGCTGTAAAGGCTTCTTCAGACGCTCCATACGCAAGAGCCATGTCTACACTTGCAGGTACAGACAGCAAAAACACACACATAAAACAACACACTTTAAATCATGCCATCATATGTGGAAATTATAAGACACACAGTATGAACACTTACGTGCTCATAAACACGCTTTTGTACCTTTATGATCATGTGCAGATAGACACCTTAACTATTGATAACTTACTATTCAGGCCAGTCATCATGTCATGGCGTGTCACCTCAACTTGTGTTATGTTATAGTACACTATCTCATCACGTCTTGCTCTGTTATATGTAATAAATAGCTATTTATATCATTGTATTTTTTATCATATGCAGATTCAGCAGACAGTGCGTTGTGGATAAAGATAAGAGGAACCAGTGTCGTTTCTGCAGACTCAACAAATGCTTCAGGGCTGGCATGAAAAAAGAAGGTAGGGAAACCTCCCTCTTGCCCCCTGGACAAGAGAGACAGTAGAGAGCACTGAACTGTTACCTCGTGACCATACATGCGTTTTGTTTTCTCCATTTTGAAACTCCACTAAAAGTTTACATGCAGAGATACAAAATAAAAATTCACATTTTTGGGGGGTTATTTGTTTGTTTTTTTAAACAAACACAGAATTTCATAGTGTATTGTCAGTAGTATGTATATATATAGCCTTAAAACTAGCGGCACTGAAGTAAAGGCTGAAGAATCTGAAACCTGCTCCAAGATGGCTGAAATCAGCTCAGCCATAAAATATGCGATAACTTTGTGTATGTGTACGTGTGTGTGTGTGTGTGTGTGTGTATTTATGAGGGGTATAACCTTGGCACAGAGTTTTATGACACCTAATCATGAGTTATTCAAACATGTTGTTCTGGGTTGCAACTGGTTAACGTTTGACTCCTCTTGCTGATGCCAGCCTGTAATGCTATTTTCCTAAATATTAACTGCCCTAGCGTCTGCTGTCATCGTTTGCATTCAGAATGCCCCCCCCCCCCCCTCCCCCCCCGACTTCAGCAAATTCTTGAAAGCAGGAAAGTGACTTGAATATTAGCAGGTTTACTGGACATCTACTTGTTTGACAATGAGTTAATTTTTTACAAAAAGTGAACTACAGGAGGTGCTGTCACTTCCCTGTTCATTTTTATTGCTCTTTTCTGTTTCACACACAGAGTAACTTTGGCTGTCTGTTACATTTTAGCTGTACAGAACGAGAGAGACCGGATCAGCTCCCGGAGAAGCATACCTGACTCCCAAGACTTGCTGCCCATCACTATTTTGGCCCAAGCACAATCAATGTCCCAACAGGTGCCAATTCTCCAATTTCCCCACTGATATATGGTTGTGTATGAGCTGATGTTAGCTTTATCAGTCACCACATCATGTGCATGAACCAAATTATAAATGCACAAGGAAAGCAACAGACTGTGACCCGAAAACCATTATGTTTCCCACCAGATCACTGCAACAGTTGGAATATCAGACATATCCGAGCAGAAGTCAGCCTCTGTTGGGGATGTTTGTGATTCTATGAGACAACAGCTATTGGTGTTGGTGGAATGGGCCAAATATATTCCTACCTTTGGAGAACTGCCACTGGATGATCAGGTAACGGGGCTGTGATGCATGATGGGGTGCAATCTGTGATTATGTGATTGCATTTTTTTCTTTTACATCTCACCTTTGTTCTTAAGTGATGGAACTGTGAGTGATGAGCTTGCAGCTCTAACAAAGGGCTAATTCTGTCAAAGCAGTTTCAGTTTGGATAGAAGAAATATCCTCTTAATCAACACAATGTACTCAGAGGTGATAGAATAATTGAAGCAATGATTAAGTAGAACATTAGAGATGTTATGTAAATTAGCATACAGAGACTGCTTGATTTAGTCTAAGACTCTACAAATACAGTATGACCCCTGGGTGATGTATTGAAGGGCAAAAGGGAATGCAATGTTACATTGTTTGTGATCTTCGTTAAACTGTGTGTGTGTCTGTGTGTTTGTCTCTAGGTGAGCTTGCTCAGGGCTCATGCAGGTGAACACCTCTTGCTCGGGGTTGCCAAAAGGTCAATGCCATTCAAGGACTTCCTGCTTTTAGGTAAAAGTAGAGCGGCATCTTGTTTCTATGTGGTGCATTCCGGTGGTTCAGCACTGGAGTGTGAAGACTGCTCAGCTGTTGTGTTAGCTGAGACTGATTAACTAAAGCTTTATGTTTCTTTGTAACTTCAAAAGTGTCTCCAGCAAAGGGCATTACTCATTACTGGGGCATGTACCAACATCATACCGTAGGCATATCTGCCAACCACACACAGATTTTGCATTTCTATACGTCTGAGGACCTTCCCGACACACCCCTTCACCATAACCTTGACTGGAACCCATAAATAAGGCCTGACAAAACTCTACATATACCTTTCAATTACCCTCAACACAACCACTAACTGATGCACTCTGTTTCTGAAGGTAATGGCTGTGTGATCCATAGAAACAGTCCTGAGCCAGAGATCTGTCGGGTCGCCAACCGAGTGCTGGAAGAGCTGGTCCAGCCCTTCCAGGATATTCAAATAGATGACAATGAGTATGCAGCACTCAAGGCTATTGTCTTCTTTGACCCAGGTGATTAAAAAAACAAAACAAAACAAAACAAAAAAATGCTAGTAACCAGTTTACTATTTATGGGGATGAGTGTTTACCCATGTTTTATCCAGCCTGCCCGTGCTTCTCCATGTATGTGTAATTCAAATTTCCAGGGAAATTTTTGAAACAGGGAAAAGCTGTGTTAGGCTGAGGAAACCACTTGGGCAAGATTAGGATAAGATTTGCATTGGTAAAAACATTGGCACAGACTTATGACACCCAATATGTGTTAATGATGTCTAGCGCACGTGTTATGATGTGCTGATTATTTCAAATAAGTATTAATTCAGGGTATAGGACATAATATCTTATTGTCAAGTGGGTAATGCATGACAAAAAAAGATAGTCAGGTAAGACTGAGTAAGAAAACATTATGAATAGTTAAAGACTGAAAATAGCTCTCCAGATCCCTCTTTTCCCAACCACTCCCATCCATCTGGTTAAATTTCCCCTCAAAGCTAGATCCCAATCCCTCTCCTATCTCCTTGGCCTAGTGTGACCACAATCCCTGCCCCCATCTTGTGTTACCTGCCCCCCCCATCTAAATCCCCTCATCGTGCCTTCATGCCCCAGGTTGACCATAATCATTCCATCAGTTTTACTCATATCCTCAATTCCATCCCTGATCTTTTTGCTTTTTTCCTCCTGTCATTGAACCCCTTCCTCCATTCCAACCCACCCTTAATCCACCCTCTCATTTCTACTCTTTGCCTCCCAATGTGCAGATGCAAAGTCTTTGCGGGACCCATCAAAGATCAAGGCCATGCGTCTGCAGGTAGGTCGAGCATTTGACTCTTGTAGCTTAGTGTGGAGCTGCAGTTCTTTTCCATCATGTTCAATTATAATTTCCTATAAACAGTTTTAAGGCTTGATTTTCAAACAGCATTATTATCACTGTTATACATTTTATTTTGCACTTATATTGCAAATAATATACCATTCATCTTCAAGGACAAGAGCAGTTTGCTTTCACTGATTGAGACTTTGCCTTGTGTGTGTGCAGGTCCAGATGAGTCTGGAGGACTACATTAATGATCGTCAGTATGACTCCAGGGGTCGTTTTGGTGAGCTGTTACTCCTTCTCCCCACCCTGCAGAGCATTACCTGGCAGATGATCGAACAGCTCCAGCTGATTAAGCTCTGTGGCCTGGCCAAGATAGACAACCTGCTGCACGAGATGCTGCTGGGAGGTGAGACCGGGTCTATGTCTGTGCTTGTAAATCTGCATTTAGGGTAACGTATACCAGTGGAGCTCCTCAGTGATAAATGTGTGGAACTGTATAAGTATGAAGCAATGTAAAAAACAAAAAGTATACATATACAGCAAAGTTTTCCTGGATATATAAATGGGTAAAAAGTTAGGGATTTTGCAGAAAGATGGTATACCTTTGTATAATCCACATATATATTAGGCAAAACCAAAATAGACAACTTGCTAGATGAGATGCTGCTAGGTGACATCTGCAAACATATCTTAATATGTATAAATAAGGACGTCTGTAGTTAAAGGTAGAATGCATCAAAAAATATGCTAGGCAGGGCCATGACAGACAACTCAAGCACAAGATGAGGAGGGGAAATAAAGTCATAAATAAAGGAAAAAAGTCATCTCCAAAAATGTCTTCCATTCTTCGCCATACATACTAAAAACAACTCCAGAATATGACAACCTGACTTAGAAGACCGTGTACAGAAAGAGCTGTGTGTGTTTTATTTTTCAGCATCCTGTAGGAATGTGGAACTAACAACAAAAAAACCCTGCTATTCAAATACTGAGATGATATTTTTAGTAATGTGAATGTGCAAGTGATGAAACATAATGATGCCAACATACATATACCCTACTAACAGTTTGAAACCAACAAACAAGCCAACCAAACCAAACAATTAAGAAAATGAAATGACATGATGTCTCTCTACATCTTATAAAAATATTAAAGAATTACAGGTTATTTGAGTGACACTGATACATGAGCATGTTCCAGAGCTGCTTATGTAGATTTCTCAGCTTTTGAAATGAAGTTATGGAAGCCTGTCTCAATTACTGTATAAAACATGCACACATGTAGATACGCTTTTGAAGGCACAGACTGACTAAAATCAGCATACATTTCTTAAACTCAACTCACTCAATTAATTAAAAGTCCCAAAACAGAGATTTGTTCTTGCACTATTGTAACCCCCCCTGCCCCAAAATTATGCGAAGTGAACTACCCATTGTTCTTTTTGGTCTAATGAGGGCTTGTTGGGTGAAATGCCACCATGTGCACGAAGAAATCTGTTGTTTTGGAGGATTTCATTATGCGTGTTAGCCCTTAAATGTCACCTGATTAAATAAAAAAAATCTAGATGAGATGCAGAACAAAAATCAGCTGTAAATGTACAACAACAACCTGCTGTCAGTTGGTTACAACTACAACACTATCTGACTATCTGTGTAATGTGTTCAGGCCTTACGTCAGAGCCCACACACCTGCACCACCCTGTACACACCCAGCTGGCCCAGGACCCTGTGACCGGACACACACTTGTCATCAGCACCATGCCTGTCACTCACACTCCGCTGATAGGTAAGAGCCACATACCAGACATGCATACTATCACACAATCCCTCAGACAAGCACAAGCCCTCTGACACACACACACACACACACACACACACACACACACACACACACACACACACACACACACACACAAATCATATCAATGCAAAGTTGATACAATTTATCTCTTCTCATGAAATGTCACAAAACTGTGTGACAGATGTGTTTCCATTAATTTAGCTGAAACTAATAAACAGGCATCCTGAATGTGAAAAATATATCATATCAATATATCAATGCAACATTTACAAGAATTGATGAGTATTGGCCATGCTGTATGCTTTCATTTAAAAATAAAAAATGCATTTGGCAATATTACACCACCTAATGGCCACACAAGATTGATGTGAACTGTATCTATAAAGCAGCAGCTGTAGATGTAACATGTACTGTGGACCACAGTGGATACATTTTACAATTGCACATACAATCAATGCTGTCCCCAACCCACACAAAAACATGTTCATTTGCAAAATGAAATAACTAATGACTCTATGTGCCTGCCTGTCTTCCTGTAGCCTCTCCAGACACTCCCATCCCATCGCCCCCTCAGGGTCCTGCCCCAGAGAAGTACAAACCCTTTCCCCAGCCTCTTTGTCCTCCAGACAGCCCCTCGCCTTCCACACAGATAGATCTCTGACTTCTCCCTCTCTATCATAGGCTGACATAGGATCAGTTTCCCTTTCCCCTGCTCATCATCCCAGCTGTGGTATAAAAATTGTGAAAGAAAATCCCTGTTCAGTGTATGTGGTTAGACTTTACCCTGTTTTTTTTTTTTGACCGTCTTGCTTGATTGGGCATAAACGTCACGAAAATGCTGTGAGTCCCTACGGTTCTTTATGTACAGTCTATCACTCGTGCATGTCAAATGCGAGTTCTGAGTAATTCTGTGTAAATGTACGAAATATCATCTAATCATGAATTTCATAGGCAACAGCAATGGAAAAACTGATGGCTTACAGACAACACATTACAGCTGGCCATCAAATAGAAATGTAATACTTTGTTTTGTTTATACATCAGTATCGGAATGTGTTCTAGAGAACTTCAGAAATGTTTTTGCTGATTTTCAGGATTTAACACACATAAATATTATTAATGTACATGTATTCAGCAGCTAAACATAATATAATGGGTTACAATAGTTTGTGGCCAAGATCAACATGATAATAATAATAATAATATAATTTATAAATAGTTAATAAAGACCTCATGTTAAATGCAAAAAGAATGTGGAAAAATTTTAATATTTGAATAACTTACTGTATATAGTCGAATGGATGAAAGAAAATATTCAGATCCTTTATTCAATTTCTAGAATTAACTGTTTATTTTTTATTTTGTGTTGATAATGTGAACATTTCTTCATTTATACAGTATATTGATTAAAAATCCATTTTGAATAATGTTTGAGTATTTTATTTGAAATGTACTCATTGAATGTGGATTTATTAAAATGCATAATATACATACAGTGAGAGACTCACAAAAGTCACAGTAGCCCCCTCTTGCTGTCAAGAGAAGAAATACAAAAGAGTCCTAAATGCAAATGAGCTACTTATTGTATATGTTGCATATGTTTGCATCAGTACACCACATGTACAGTATACTTTTAGTATTATATATTTATATATTATTTATTCTCTCTTTTTTTTAACTGGGAAAGGTAAAGCGTTAGATGGAAATAGAGAAATTCCTTTTCAATCCAACATTTATCTGGTACAGTAACAGCAAATCATTTCAGTAGATACTGCTAGAAAAATGGAAATTGACATTTTTTTCATATTAGATTCTGAAAAGAAAACAATATAGACAGACAGATGATGATAAATTGACAGCATGTATTTCAATATGGTCTGCGCACATGGAAGAATAAAAGAGTGTGGTTTGTCCATTACTTCCTTCATGGAAGTCATCATGCTCCCCCGCAGTTCCATTGGTCAGGGGTACACAGTTCGTATCCAAAGCTTTATTGGCAAACTATTGAGACTGCAATGCTGGATGATGCTGCTCATCTAAAATCAAACTAGTTTCCCCCACCGTCCATCTGAGAATAATGTAAAATGATAATTTAAACTGAAACTGAGCTGTACTGGGGCCAACTGTACTTTTAAATCTGGTATTTTGCTTATGTCCGTCCACAGACAATCATTTTCTTGGGGTTTATGTGTATGTGTGAGCATTTGTGTGCAGTGGATGAGACCAGGAAATAAAGCTGAGAGCTCTTATGCTCTGTATATTGTTGTGCGACTCAGAGAAAACACTCAGGTTATTTATGGCATAGAAGATGATGCTGTCTAGAATCAACATGGCCAAATCCTCCTATCAACTCCATAATGGACAAACTACCTGGCTTAGGTCAAAGCAACACCTCCCACAACGGGAGGATGTGTGTATACATATATACTGTGTGTGTGTGTGTTTGTGTGTGTGTGTGTGTGTGTGTGTGTGCTCCTACCTGCAATTTATTTATAAAAATGCCAGTGCATGTGTGTAGCATTCTATACGTGTGTTTTTGGAAGTGTGTGCATGTGTGTGTACCCTTGGAGCTTTAATCAGACGCCTATAGTGAGGAGTTGTGGGGGCCTTGTCTCTTTCTTTTTCCTCAGATAAAACTCTGTGTTAGCATGCCAGTCACATATCTCATCTGAGACGTACCGCTCCCCTCCCCACACCTCACCACTGCCCACACTGACAGCACCCTATTACACACCAGTATGACGCTCGCTCCACCTGAGGAGGGTGATGAGAGGGAGCTATAGAGAGATGGAGGAGCAATAGATGGACAGGAAAACTAAAAAAAAAAATGTCTTTTGTTATTTAGCTGCATCTTAGTTTGACTAGTTTGGTAATTAAGGCTGTCATTTTCAAAATGAGCCCATTAAATCAGCCGCTTTTTTGTGTATTGTTTACTTTTCTCACACACTTGTGAATTTTGACAAATGGTGAAAAGATACTTCAAAGGAATATAAATAATAAAGAGGTGCTTATTTGTTATGAGACACTTGAAACAATAATTTACTCTCAACTCAAATGCTAAATGAACATACATTGATGATGAAATGTGTTGTTCACTAACAAAAGTAAGTGTACTATTAATACAGAGTTGTCAGGGTAGCGGTTAACTTCCTTTTCACATATATTTATTTTATAATTATTAAAATCTGTTTACAATTTGCAAGTTGGACATGGACCATCAAACAGATATATATAGCCATCCTTCCAGCCATCATCCTTTAGTAACCACTAGATGGCAGTACAAGTCTGTCGTTTCACAACAGACAAATTGCTCTTTAATGGCTGTTATCAATGTACTATACCCTAATAAAAAATGGGGGGAAAAATTAAATGTAATCCAAAAAACCTTTAATCTTGTTTTAATGCCACCAGCATCACTTACTTATTTAGTGGCAGCATTTAAGATGGCACCCAGTATATAGCCATCATTTTATTTCATATGTTGTCAACAAAAGTGAGAAACACACTGACATATGTTTCATGTTGTTTTCAATATTTATAATATGGCTATTTGCATCAGCATCATCGTAACACTCCCATTAAAAATGTTACTTAAGGTGTCTTAGATTATTCAAAGAACAAATATAAATTTAAAGAGAGCATGTTTCGGATTTTGTAAATCCAGCTTAAATGTGCTGTTTCCAGTCTGTTTAAATAGATCTTTTTGGTCTCAAAGTAGTCGTAAAATATTGCAAAGTCACACATGTATGCTCCATGCAGGGGAATATTGGTACAGTTTGAAATGAATGGCATGTGTCAGTGATCCCAGATTAGAGCCGGAGATTGCAGACTATCATTCCTCACCAGTGCATTTACCCATAATTCTCCTCTGTCTGTAACATGTCCGATGATTTCTCCTCTAGGAGACAAGGTAAGGCTGTATGAATCTCTGCCTCCAACTCTGGAATGAATTTAAAACCTCTTCTGAGAGATTTTCTGTGTCTCCATCCTGCGACTGTGTGTGTGTTGCATGCATGTGTGGTTTCTGATTATACCACAGCATGGGTGAAGGGAAGGAAAATACAGTGACAGCTTCATTTCCAAAGCTGAGTTCACATAAATGAGGGATTAAAGCGAGCAAGCAAGAGGGTTAAGGCTCACCTCGGCCTTCAATGACAGCTTTCCCTCCTTATAATCACTCTCTTCCTCTCTCTGTTTGTCTCCTTCTGTCTCACCACTCTTCCTGTCTCCAGCTTTATTTTTGTCTCACTTTTTCGTATACTTTTATTCTCTCATTCCCTGTTTAGGTTATCTGTTTTGTCGTGCTGATGCTCATTTTGCTGGCAGAGATAATACACACACAGATAAAAATTTAAAAAATGCATACTGTACTGCTGGTAACACACACACGCACACACACACACACACACACACACACACACTGGGTGTGCTCTACATCATGATGATGGGGACCAGGTTAAGGCAATCAAACTAGAGGTTAGGGCCAGGGTAGTGTGTGTGTTGTGTGTGTGTGTGTCTCTGTGTTTGGGGTACATTAGGGAAATGAAAAGGGGCGGACCACTGATGGCTTTTGAGATGCAGACTTGTTAGAATAAAGGAATATAAAAAAGACAGGAGACAGAGGAGATGACAGGGTGGATGATAAGAGGAGTAGTGCAGTAATGAAAACGGTCCTCTGTACCCTGAGATTACATGGGGAATGAGATTGGAGAGAGAAAGAGAAAGAGACAGAGAAAGAGAGACTGGGGGATCGTGATGGGGGAAATGGGTGAGCAGGGAGGGAAAGAATGGAGAAAGATGGAGACTCATTTATGAGGAACCATGGTGAGAGCCAGGTGGAACAGACATGGTTCTGGTGTGAAAAGAAAAAATGAAGAAAAAGAAGAAGAAGAAGAAAAAGAAGAAGAAGAAGAAGAGTGGAGGTATTACAACACAGGACGAAGCAGCCCCACTCTGAATGATAAGTGTCTCACGCGCTGCGGGTTATGGGAAGTTCACACAAACAAATGACTCCCATTTGCCAGAGGCGAGGGACACAATTGAGAAAGAAGGGGCGAGAGAGAAAAGGAGGAGAAGAAGAGAGAAGGGAGAAGAAGGAGGGAGAGGTCTAAATACTAGAGCTGTGATTTCAGATAACTCCATCTGCATTGAGTAAATGATTACCTTTTTACCCCTCTAATGTTTTCACAGGTTCGCAGCATAAACGAAAGCACCCTCAATCCAAAGGATATTAGGAACCCTGTAGTGAAGTGCAGTAAAACTCTGTGCTTGGTACCTTAAATTACAGGGCGCCTATGGACCTTGGTCAATAACACTAAATGTATTGCAAATTGTAGCGTGTAGGTGGGTTATGTTTTGCACCATAAGAGGTGATATCAAACAGTGATAAGGGTGCATGAATACTGCCCTTATTTATACACTAAGCAGCATGGCATCAAAGTTAAGTATGGCTGAATACCTCTCTTTGAAAATGCCTTCACTGTAGTTGTTTTTGACCATGTGACATTCAGGCAAAGAGACTGCAGATTTTTATTCTACCCAAACAAGTAGCTGATTTTGCTTCTTACTCCCACTTTTCTGGTGGGTTTCATGTGTGTTTTTCAGTTAAATGAGAGGCTTTAGTATTTCGTTCGAAGGATGACTTACATACTCAAAGGGGCCTCCTATTAAGAGCATTGAGCAGCAGCCCCAGTAGCTTCAGTTTGACAGGACTGGATACACTGGGTACTTCAGAGGTCTAACCTGCGACCAGTTTATGTCACATTTCTTTTTAGTAAATTAACAAGACTAAGAGTCCACGGCTTCTGTGAGGCTGTGCCTAAGCACAGCACACATGCTGATTTTCAATTTCAATTTGAAACTGAAAATGACCATTTACTATTTAACACTAAACACAAAATGCAGCTGAGACTGATGGGAATGTCATCAGGTTTTTACTAGGTATTTGGTCATGAACCAAAATACTGGTAATTGAAATAATGGAACTAGATGAAAGTGACAATGGCAATCTGTCCAATAGTTATCCAGACATGTCACAGTGTCAGCCTCATGGTTGCACTAGAGAAAAAGTCAGGGAATCACCAAAGTCAGTGGGAATCATTCTCTGAGAAACATAAATTTCTGTACATAATTCCATAGCAATCCAACCGAACAGACTAGCTGACATTGCCATAGAGCCATGCCAAATATGACCATTTTCATGTTTCATGCAATCAGTTAGAAATCCATCACAGAAGAAGCAGAGATGGCAATTTCTCCAGTGACAGTCACATCAATAGTCCATGATGTGATAATGCAGTCACAAGACATGATATGTCTTGAGTAATTGGTGACCCTCACTTTTTCTCAACTGGAAAAGCTATTTCTATCATCATCGCTCCATCCCTCCAACCACTCTTACAGTATAACTCAACAGCTGGATGCAATAAGAAAATTCTCTGGGTTTTTTAAAAGGGCATTTTGGGAAATGTAGGAAGTTGCAAACTGAATTAGATAGAAAGTCAACAAGTTGAAGAAGAGTGAAAGAGGAGTACAAAATCATGTCTAAAAGATATGAATATATAAAAATATAAACATGCATAGCATGATCTTGGGGTAGACTTCCCTATTGCTTCAGCAGAGGTGGCAAATGGTCAACATTAGCATGGTAAAGGAAAACTATCAGTGTGAATCAGCACATTGCTGAGTAAATGAAGTTTAATCATGAAACGGAAAAAAGATCTAAATACACCTGAGGAAGATCAGTAGAATTAAACAATAGCGCCTTTTATCTCCAGTTCACAAGACTGTTGGGTCTCCATTTTGAATTTTATCATCAGAAACAAACCAAGTGTAAATAATTTGCCTTTCATAGCAGAGGCAAGGCGTTTCATTTCCAAAATAGCTCCGGATGTAATTATTTTACCCCGAAATTAGAACTGAGCTCACTTTAAAAGGTACAAAGGAATTCACTGTTAGCGTGTAATTAATTTTATATTACTATTTACCTCTATGTCAGTTAATTATTATCTCTATAGATGTGTGCACTAAACACATACACACGCCAGAGACACACTACCTTCACTATATAGCTACAGAGAGACAGTGGTGGTAAAAAGTGTGAATTTTACACACATGACTTCCTGTCCTAATCAAGGGCTTTCTCAACTCCTATCTGAAAGACACACATGACTAACTCCTTCAGTGGATACCTACACACCGTGGATGTGTGTGATGAGACAGTGAGTGTATGCGCGTATGCGTGCTTGCAGAAGCTCACCAACCCAGCAGTGGAGTGGTAAAGGATATTAGGCTGCAATTGCGAAAAGATTGCAAAAAGTGACATCCTTAATAGAGAAAGATTACTGTGAGCAACATCACTTTGATTTGAGCTGCATAGTTTTTCCTCACACAGACAGGCTTCTGGACAGCTCTGCACTCGGAGCTCTCCGGAATGGATGCTTTAGCCTTTTGTGTGTGCAAATGCAAATGTATTTTTCAATGAATGGATACATATTTGAAAGCAGGAGAAGGAAACACAAGTGTCCTTTCAACAATCATTTCTGACTTGTTTCAGTTCTTTTTAATGAATTTACTCAAGTGATTTGTTTTGGGGGTTTTTTATTGGTGAAAAACCTTGAAAATATAAACTGTCCACCAATCCACAGTGACACGACATGTAAAATAAGCTTTTTAAAGCCTCATTGGAGTTTTGGTCAAATAGAATGGACATAAGAAAAGGGAAACGGTAAGAGCTAGATGTTAGATGTAGATGTTATTATATTTATACCTGCATATAGCATGAAATGACACTTCACTAGCTGTTTTGACAAGTAAATGGACATTAACCTTGCTGCTGCATGGTGGAAATATATGTTTTGAATATGTCCAGTTTCAGGCAAGGCATAGTTATAATATTTCAATACAGATAGAACTTCTGATTATTTAAAATGAATGTCTTCATAATTAAATCAAACTATGATTTTATATTCTCTATAAGAACATTAAAAACTTGTGGTACCTTTGTAAAAAATCCAATATTTTTCGATTTCCTTTTATGCCTTAAAATAAACACTGTTATAAATCTTGTGTGGTACACAATGTAGAATTTGTCAGTAGGCAACCCTATAGGCCAAATCATTTGGTTAATTAGAGAACACTTCCTAGAAGGTTTACCTCTCATTTCCACCTCATTAAAATAACAATCTCCATCACAACAGACTTCATTACAGATGGTGTCAAGTACAGTATCGAATCTGGGATTGTGCCAGGGGAGGAGATGTCAAAATAAAAGTCCCCCGCCTCAGGTCAAAATATTCTCAAATCCCTGTGGCAGACTTTCAGTATCAATCAGAAACAAAGTTTGTTAGTGCAGAGCCTGGAATCTGAGCAGGACAAAAGCACCAGGGAGGTCCTTTATTTAGCTAATTCTCCTCTATTTGAGATGTACATATTTCTACAGTCCTTTGATAAGGCCTTGGGGACATGCATGTTTTAATTAGACCTGAGCAGCCTGAGCAGCCTGGTTGAACAGTTCATAGAAAACTTTGAACATTTTTGCTGAAAGCCTCTCTCTCTTTGTGACAGGCAATATGTAATTAGCGGCATATGTGCATTTGCATATATGCACCCTGTGACATGTTGCATCTTATTTGAATAAGAAGACATGTCTCAATGTGATATCCCTGAAGTGAATACATGAATATGAGCCACTAATTATACCAATCTTGCAAATGATCTATTTAAATATTAATATCTTTTCACTTTGCATTGTTTGCTGGGAGCTTTTTTAGTCAGAGAGCTGTGCGTGTTTGTTTGTGTCACTTCCATCTCGGCTGCGGTGGGTATTGTCCTCTGTGCGTAAAGAGTGTACGTGTGTCTCTGTGTGTTGTTTCATGTGTTGATGCATGTACTGTCTGGGAGCGAGTACAAGGTCTCCAGTGGAGACGCGTGATTCTCATTTTTACACAGACAATAAAAGCCAATCAGTGAGGCCACTGTGTATGACAAGCTATGGAAGAGGAAAAGAAACATTTTGTGATTCAAGCTCACACCTTATGGAGCATTCACATGGCAAATAAGTTGCCATGCTTTCTATCTGGAAACTATTATTGACACAAATATAAGATGTTGTCTTGTTACCCGGCCTTTGTCATTATTCTAGGTAGCACAAATTAAAATGTACATATTTGGCATGTTGTAATAAAAAAAACCTTGAAAATGTTCAGCATAATTAACATGCATAGGGATGTTTTCCATAAACTCCTTTTCAGAAATCTAGATCAGGATTGTCTGGTTGTTCTGGTTAATGATGCCGCTGACGTGATTATTCCAGTAAATAATACACTTCACAAAAATCAATTAAAGTACAGGAATATCAGTCTGTAGCCCTGCAATGGACTGGCGACCTGTCCAGGGTGTACCCCGCCTTGCACCCTATGTCAGCTGGGATTGGCTCCAGCCCCCCGCGACCCTGTACGCAGGATAAGCGGTTGACGATGGATGGATGGATAGAATATCAATCTGTCCAGTTAGGAAGCATGAGTCTCTTGTTTTGGTGCAAATGAAGGTGACAACAGGTGCACTAGAGAAAGACAACCCCCAAAATTGGTTTGGTTTTGCAGGTGGTGGCCGCAGACAGTTGCTCTCCCCTTATCCTGTCAGACTGATTGTTCCCTAGTTTTACGTTTTGCTAGTGTGCTTGTTACTACTGGTAGCATGAGACGGTAACTTCAGCCCATTCAGGTTGCACAGGTAGTCCAGCTCCTCCAGGATGGCACATCCACACGTGCTGTCCCAAGAATGTCTGCTGTCAGAAACAGACTCCATGAGGGCGGCATGAGGGCCCAACGTCCTCTAGTGGGATCTGTGCTCACAGCCCAGCACCGTACAGCTCTTTTGGCATTGACCAGAGAACACCAGAATTGGCAGGTCCTTTCATTGGTGCCCTGTTCTCTTCACAGACGAGAGCAGGTTCACACTGAGCACATGTGGCAGACATGAAAGTGTCTGGTGAACCTTATGCTGCCTGCAACATCATCCAGCATGACCGGTTTGACCATGGTTCAGTGATGGTCTGGGGAGGCATATCCTTGGAGGGTTGCAGAAACCTCAGTGTGCTCACTGATGCCCTCATCCAGGTCTGGGAGGAGATCCCCAGGACAGGATCCACTGTCTCATCAGGAGCATGCCCAGACGTTGTCGGGAGTGCATACAGGCACCTGGGGGCATACACACTACTGTTGTTATGTCATTTAGTTCTCAACGAATGATATAATGTACAGTAAAGATTTTGAAGTATTTCGTTCAAGGTCTGATGTGGGATTAAAATGTGGCACTGCATACCACCAAACTACAAGCCAAACAGCTTCATAAATGTAAGATCGTATTATATTTACTGCAGTTGAAAGTGCAAAAAAGGTCATGAATTTTAGCTTTTTCTCACAAATACTTACTTTTACCACTTGTAGAACTAGATCATAACGAATAAAAATGAACAGCACTGCAAGAAAATATCCAATATCTCAAAGCCAACTTGAAAAGTTACTTTACACTATTTAAACTATCCAGGCAAACCAAATCCATCATGTACTGGATAAATACCTACAGTATACAGATTGTTTTAGTGTGTGTTACATTTACATTTAGTTACAAATCATAGTCAGATACTGTGCATCACTGTGTTTGGGTGTTTTGAATATAGTCATGTTGACCATTTTTGGCACATGGTAGTTATGGGGAATAACAGGAGGGATGTTTTGATGCAGTTACACTGGAGACAGTTAGTAAGTAATGAGTAATAAGTAATTTTTTGTAGTTTACACTGATATGTTTATGTCTTTGTGGTCAAGCCAACTGCATGGCTAGAATGTATGCTAAAAATCTAATTTAGTCAGAACTTAAGGGTTGACTTATTTTTCTTTTTTTTACAGACAGGCGATATGTAATTGCACTCATCTTTTGATTCTCTACATTGATGTTTGCTGCTAAGTGTGCTGGACAATGAAAAGCCTCTGTACAAAGTGAAGCTTGGCTGATGAACACTACTCAGCCTTAATTGCATGCTAGTTTTGATGTAAGGCAATCATGAGGTCATCTGTTTGAAGTGGATAGGTTTGTTTGATCCATCTTTGTGTGAGTGTCTGCACGTGGGGTTTTCAATGTCTTACCATTAGCTACCTGGTGCGATTACACCGGGCATAAGAAACCAGGGAAAGCAAAATGTGTTTTTGTGTGTCCATGTGTAAACTGGCATAAGTGTGTTCGCCTACATACACATATTGAGGTTTAATGGCACTCTTTCTCAGTCTGCACTGTATGGTTGTAACAGTCAATCAATCAGCAGCACAAACTACAGGACACTACTGCCTTCAAACTCATTAAAATGAGCATGGCATAACAGAGAGAAACATACCCTTCGCAAATTAAGTTGTGTGTCCTAATTGTTTCCGTGTTTGTGGGCCTTTTCGACAACTTCAGAAGGCATTTGTTGTTGCTTGATGTATGCTTGCTGCGCCTCAGGCAATGTTTTTTATGACCATTATTATTCAAATGAGCTAGAAATGTGTTTTGAAAGTCCTAAATCATTGAGCATGAATGGCTACCCTTGGCGTTTATAAATGACTTTCCACACAAGCAAACCTCCGCCTGCATGGCTTACTCCATTGAGCTCATTTGGGTATTTGAGTTCTGTCAACAGAATTTGTGTCAGTTGTCCATTGGCATGACAAGTGGCATTAGAAAGTTTGACAAGATTTTTCACCACTGTTTTTCGACTTTTTGAGTGATAGAGTGTTATATTAGTAAATAGAAAAGTAGGTAAAAAATTATCGCCAGTTGTTGATTAGCAGGTGAAACACTGACTAGGGTCTGTTTCAGATAAAATGTTAATACAGTGGCTTCATTGCTTTATTACTGCAGAATCTATAGAAAGATGCCAATGAAAACAACATCACTGTCCCTATTGTTTTCATTATTAATTATTTTCTCTAAAAGGTGTACAAAAATAATGAAAAACGCTGATCACAGTCTTCCTAAGCTGAGGTTACAAATTCAAATAGCTTGTTTAGTCTGACCAATAGTCCAAAAACCCAAAGACAATCAGTTTACTGTACTAGCAGACTATAAAATTACAAATATTCATTTGAGAAGCTGCAACCGGAGAATTTGTGGCATTTTTGCTTTAAGATTAGACAGATTAAAGCAACTTGACTAGAAAACAGCTCCAGTGGGAGTTAAAGTCGAGATTATAACCCTCCTCCTAAAACAGAACAAGCTTCTTTCTCTGTTGATAAGATTTGATTTGTAGATATTTCTATATTGGCGTAACTGCCCAGAACACACACACACACACACACACACACACACACACACACACACACACACACACACAAACGCATGCATACAAGCTTGCGCTCCATGTCTCATCATGTGTCCAGACACACACACACACACATAGACCACATCTTGATTAGGTTTTCATAAAGTCTGGGAGTATGCTGAGTCTGTAATTGACTTTGACAGCAGAAGCCTCCATGTCCTATGGCTATGTTAAACGAACAATTTACATCTTCATTTCAAATTCTACATGGATAAAAAGCTATTAATTACATTAGTCTGCAAAGAGTCATTCCAGCTGTGTAGAATATGTGTGTGTATCTCTGTCTGTGTGTATCCCCCATCCTTGCACATATACACTTTCTCATTTGTATATTATTAAGTCTTGCGGCCAAACAATGCCCAGTAAGTGCTTCTCTGGAGATGAGTTTATGAGTGTGGAAATGACTTTTACATGTATTGCTTTGCAAAGCAAACACACCGGCTTCTCCTATATGAGCATTTTATGGACAGGGGAACATTTATTAAATCTATTGACTTGGTAGTGGCTGCAGAGGCATTGACCCTTACACTATTTCCCAATCATTGCTTGTAATGATGTTAGTTAGGAGTTTTTGCATATTTTACTGTGGCTTGTAAAATGCAATCACTATTTAAAGCCATTTCACCTGGTCCCCAGACTCAAATTTTGTGGCTGTCGTTTAAAGAAACAGCATGAGCGAACTAAGCGACAACCTTTGTTTGTAACTTGTTTGTTTGATGTTTATAACTTATATCTTCCCTCTCCTGTAGTTTTATGGTTTCTCACCCATCTCCTCCCTCTGGAGTCTGGATCTATGATTGCAAGCCACCTACTGCCCTCATGTTACAGTTCGACACCCACTGCTACATAATCTTTATCAATATTGTTATTATTATTACTATGATTATTTTTAATAATATTGTTACCACTATGACAATTATTTAAAATCTCAAATCTGGAATTTGCATTGTATGTTGTGTCCTCATGCCCCCACACCTGTTAAAAGAGAGTTTTCTCTTGCAACTGTCACTAAGTGCTTACTAATACAGACAGACAGACAGACAGACCACATACAGATAGATAGATAGATAGATAGATAGGTAGATAGACAGATAGATAGATAGAGACAGAAAGACAGAGAAAGATCAGCCCAATCAAAGAGGGAAAAAACATTCATAACCAAAAAGGGGCGAGAAAAGTGTTTTTGCATGACGATCAAGCAACTTTTCTCTCTTAGAGTGCTTCCTGTCAGCTTCAAAGAGCGCTTTAAGAGGCTGGGAAAGTGGCTCTCTGCCACGAGAACAGAAGCATCTCAGCCATCATCTCTGAGCCATCTGCGTGATGGGGGGAACAACACAGACCCTTGTGTTTGCTTTGGAGATAGAACGATCAAAGAACAACACTAACCATATAATGAAGGGACAGATGGACCTTATATGAAGTGGAGAGAGGGAGAGAGGGAGAGAAATACAGTGAAATGAAGAGAGAGAGAGGTGTAGACAAAATCAAACTGCAAATGCAACAATCTTTTTAAAGGAGAGAGAGAGAGAGAGAGAGGTGTGCAAGGGGGATATGATGTGGTGAAAAAGTGCGAGCCATCTCGTCGCATGCACACTGCCTGCGCTGAATGAGAAAGCTAAAAGGTAATTTCACGGATAAAGAGGAGGCCTAATGCATAGAGGTAATGTAGCAGGGGATGGAACAAAGGCAAACTTTCATCTCTTTAAGCTTGGATGGAGAGAGAGTGAGAAAACGCGCGAGAGAAAGCTTTGATGCTTTGAAAATGATAATAACAATCTCAAAGTCAGCCTCAGAAGAGAATGTGCCCCCCTCACTGTGCCCCATCCCCTCCTTTTCTGCCCCCTACCACTTAATACAACTGCACAATGACTGTCTAGGACAAGGTGGGCTGTGGGTGTATGAAGGGGCTTGGGGGTGGGGGAACAAATTTTCACTTAAGGCCCCTAAATTACTCATAGAACAAACACAAAGATGATGAGAATAAAGAGACTCATTATATCTGAGATTAGATGACTTTTGTGGACACACTAAGGAATGAATTTACGTAAAGAGGATATTTCACATAGGTAGTATATAAAGCTATATTGAAATATGAATGTTGATAAAAGATTCATGGATTGCAGTTTCTCATTGTCATTCTCTTTCACTCACTGCCTCTGCTCTAGATTAAAATGAAGAACTGAAGCTGTTATAGTCACAAAGCTTTTTTTGTTGTCCCTACAGAAAAAGCCCATTTTGTTTTCTGAGCTTCCTTAATGCATATCGCCAGTAGAAATGATGGGCATTACATCCCATCTGCCTTCAAAATGATGTAGGTGCATGAAATGCATAGCTATCACTGAAGTGGGAGTAGCTGTTGTCTTTCAAGTCAAAAGAAGTACAGTGTGTAATGGTGCTTACACATTTGAAATGGTAATCTCAAGTGCACAGCATTTTACTATAGGTTAATGAAATATTATAATGTATGCCTAAAACAACATAGTTGCAGGAGTTTTTTGAAGCATGAAAACAAGAGGCTGGTGGAGAGTAAATACATGACTATAAATTAATCTTTTTTTTTGGTACTTTCTGTACCAAGTTTTTATTGAGATTTATTTTGCCACCTGCAATATACAGTTTTCCAGCTCTCCTTGACACTTTTCCCAAACCAATAACTTCTAAAACCAGCTGTAGCTTCTGTTATAGAGCAGTGAATTAGTTCAAAAGAAGGCTTTCTCTCAAAAGAAGAATCTTTAAATCATCTGCGTCATTAAGGCTCAAATTCCCCAATTATGCAGAGAGGTAAAGACCATTTTGATTGCCTTTTATTGTCTTTAAATTGAACAGATGATGCATTTAACTGTGTCAAACCGTCTGAGAGCTCGAGCTCATGATCTCTGACCCTGCTGGGGGTGGGGGGGACAAACCATTAGCTGACTATGCTCAGACACTTTGTGTGAATATGTGTGTGTGTGTGTGTGTGCGTGCACGTCCATCAAGTGGATCACCTCCTCCACTCTTATTTCATGGGAAACACAATTTAACACCCAATTTTCAATTATTCAAACCATTTGCTTTGAATACAATCTGACCCACAAACGTTATCACAAGTCTCTAGAGTGTGGATCTGTGAAGGGTTCAACTCAACTAAATGTGCAATATTATTAAGTTTTACTAAAGTGCATGATGTCAACAAATAGATATAATTCAAGTGCTCATTCAGAATCTTAAGCGATCAAAACATGAATTCCGATTCATATTGAAATTATCCATATTATTTATGATTTGTTCTAAGGTGTGGCCTCCTCCTGTTGATGAAAAGAATTTGAGCTCTGATCACAGATTGAATTCCAGCATGAAATGTCCTTGTGTCTTACCTCATTGGTTATTCTGTCCTGGTTAGTGCCAATTGCACACAGAGAAAAGACCTCTTTTTTTCCTTCCCTTATTTCGTTTTTTTTTCTCTCCTGACCTCTCAGAGTATCACCAGACCTCAAAATTGCATTGAATATATAAATGCTAATGCTAATAACTGCTAGCAGAAGCAGATAATGCCCTTGACTGGTACAAGAAAAGATCCTTTTCTCTTACATGACTCACTGCCTCTGAATAACATTAGAAGAGTTCACATCCCAGGCTCTTATTTCTCTCCTATTCTTTCTCCTTCTCTTTTCCCTTTTCTTAATTTACTTGACTCTCCCCCCTTCAACTCTAGCCTTCTTGTAGCAGAAAAAAAAATCCCCAGCTGAAGTGTAAAATATTAATTCATTTATCTGCGCGATAAGATCTTGCTGCCTCGCTCGAAATTCCAATGACATCCATTTGCCATTAAGCCAACGCAACACACAAGCAATGAGGCCTCTGGAGCTTGTCTGTCTTTGCACCCCCCCTCCATATCGTGGCTCCGTTTTTATGCCTCTGGAAGCTTTTCATGGTAGGAATTAAACTATAATACTTGTTTCAGTGGCATGCATGTTAATGGCTGCAGCAAAGCTGTCATTTAAGAGACATGAGGAAACAGCTGCAGCGAACAAAATGGCCTCTTGTGGAAACACCCAGGATGTCTTTGGGACTTTTTATTGTCTCTCTAAAGATGGAAATCATCCCGATACCAAAATCCCTGCAGTTCTGGAATGAATGTTCAACTTGTTATTGTGCATTCTGATTGGTCTATGTTTAAGAGTGTCCAGTGGGGTCCAAAAAGCCTCTTAGGCCTTCCCAATAGGGTCTGTCTGTAACAATAGAGGAATTAAAGGACCCTGCACTGGCAAAAAGCCCCATGACATGAATAAGAAGCCAAATATTCTATTGTTTCATATAGGAACTTGCTTCTCTTTGAAGATGGATGTGAAGAGAGCTGCGCGGCAGAATTTGCCCTTGCCTCAGTTTCTTAAAAATGAATTATTTCTCGTCTGGCAGGCAAGCTCTCCGGAGGTGAGAGGCTGCCTCTTAACATGAGCAGGTATCAGTCTTAAAACCGCTCAAAGTAATTGTAGCTTTGAAGTCACACACATCACAGATGGCACAGTCAATATTGCACCAACTTGTCTGGGTACTTTCCTCCCAACTCTGCTGTGTTAACTCTGCTGTACTTCTGCTCCCTTTTCTTGTGACGAAAAAAAAATACATTATTTGTCACAAACTTTTTATTAAAAGGGGCCAACTATCAATCAATCCTGCAATCACTCATGCAATCACATTAACCATTCTGCTCTGCCTTATTTGCATCATTTGGTATAAGAAATTGAGACCCCCAAGTGAAATGTACTTCACAGCTACATCTGGTTGCGCATATTCTTTTGACAGCACACTCCTCAAATCATGTCAGCAATATCCAGTAAGAGCAATAGTCACTGATAACTGCCATTAGATTTCTCAAAGTTTCAAACAAAGTAACTGTGCAAGGCAATTTATCTCTTTTTTCCATCTGCTTTACTGATGGTAACAACTGGGTTTCTTTGTGAATAATAGTCTAGAGTAGGTGTTGATCTAACACTAAGCAGTAGTGTTAAAACTTCAAGCGTTTTCAAGGGTTTTATGTGTAATACTTTACTATTACCAGGGTATAAAAAATGATTCCACTGCTGAAAGGAATGACTTTCCGGCAGCCTTTGGTCTGAATCTGTGTGCAACTAGTTGTATGTTTATGAAAATTATTTTGTAACCTGATCAATGCTGGTACTGACCACATCATTTTAGGTAAATAAAAACAAACAGACATAAAGCAATGCCAGGATAAGTGAGTTGTTAAAGTAGTTCATTGTTACAGGAAGCTAGGGTTTATGGAAAACATGGCCTTTTACCGCATACAGCCGGCATTGCGCAAACAACCACAACCGATTGTAAAAGACCACGACGAAATCCTGATAAGCACCAAACAGTAAAATAGCCACAGGTAGCCACAAACACTTCATCACAATCAACCACAAGATACTGCAAATGAGCACAACTTAGCTCAACAACAACAACAACAACAACAAGGTTTTAAGGGAAGCAGTACCAGGCATCAATCCATCTGTGGCCATGTAATGAGAAGATGAAACAGATGAATCATGGAGACACAGGAGTTCTTGGGTCTCCACAGGTATAACGCTGTAAATCATTCTCCACAGGTATAATGCTGTAAATCATTACCACGTTTCAGAGTCCCTGCTTGAAGAGGTATTGTTTTAAAATCCCTGCGCTGCTATCTGATATTCTCAGAGAAAAAATTTATCAGCAGAGAGAGAGAGAGAGAGAGAGAGAGAGAGACACACACACACACAGAGAAAGTAAGGTAGGCAATGTCAGCACAGAGAGAAAAATGAGGAAAATAAGGCTACAAACAGAGAAAGAGCATTGAGATGGAGAAACAGACATCACAGGAAGACGGTGGGCAAAGTCTTTAGGCCAAGCTTGAGAGGTTGCACACATTTCCCGCCTTGATTAATAAAGTCTGGCTGGGGCCCAGGTCAGATCACTGCTCATCTAGCAACGCTCCAGCCTCACACACTCTCACACGGTCGTTGCTGTCTGGCAGCATTCCTGTGTTGACTGACATGGCCTAACCCCTTTTAATTGTCCTTGAGCAGAAGCTGTGCCAAAGGCTGAATCTATTAAAGACAGAGAATCGTAGTAGTTTGTCATCTGTGACAGTTTGTGTGTCTGCACACAGTATGTGTACTGTCAAATTCTGTACATTTGATATGCTTGCATTCTGCATTTTTTTGTCTAAGTGTGCAGGTGGAAGTGTGTGTGTGTGCATGCGTGCGTCTGCTAGCCATACAGCCCAACCAATGATAATACAATAATGAGGTCATATCAGTATTCATCTCACAGGCCGGAACAGGGTGGAGTGTTGATAGAAATGATATTAGGCCATCCAAGATTAAGCACATTTACTCAAATACATACTCAGGTACTTTCCGCCTAACCGTTCATAATGGGTCCATTCGTCCACTGCATAATGGGGCTCCTATTACAAACTGCATTTAAAAGAATCAAATAAAACATGTAATTTTGATCAAAAAGTAAGAAACACTCACCAAAATGCATCATTAGGGCAGCCCTTGCCCACAGTTTAAGACATTAAGGCCGTTTAGCCATAAGGAGTGGTGAGCATAATGGGCTGGGTATGGGTTCATCGGGCTGTCTGCTAACATTTTTATTGCCTTTTTGCTCCATACTTTACCCATTAAAGAGTTGGAAATGTACAAAAATTGTGTGCCAATTTGTCAGTTATTTGCCCGCTAAATGTCGAAGCACTTTGCTGTCATTTGGGGTGATCAATGCTTAATGAATTAGTCTGTTTTTCACCTCCGTTAAAGGCAGACATGCTTAGCACCTTCCCAATTCCTTTGAGACCCTGTCTGATGGAAGCCTTCCACCCCTAATTTATGAAAAGTGAGGAGCTAAGCAGTTCATGCGTCTAGAAGTGCTAGCTTTTTGGTAAATTGCTTTTTGTGAATTCACTTGAGTCCAAAACGGAACTCAACCTCAACTTTCATTAAATGGAGGATGAAAGAATGTCTTGAGAAGTGGTGGAAATAAAGGGGAAACAGAGACAGAGAGACCAGTGGATAAATGGCAAGAGCTCAAAGCAATGTTTACATGATGGGAATGAGCGTCCTAATGCAGTGATGATTGCAGAGTGTTTCCAGTGATTCCATTTAGCCTATTGAATTAGCCAGAGCTGGAGTCAGCGCACTCGCCCCGGCGCTCAGAAACAGACACCCAGGCATCAAAATCCAATTAAATACATTTGTTAAATAACGTAATGATTGCCTAAGCATACTTTTCAGTTGGACTCCATTCATTTTGAGCCATAAAAATGCCATTGTTTTCTGAGCTTTGGGAAAGGTTATGCAGATTGATAGAATTAATTGTCTGGCAGCCGAAAAATGTCATTAGAACACTTAGATGGCCATGATGGCCCATTTATATCCCCAGTCTGTTAGCGGCCAGGCATTTTAATTTGTAACTTGACATGATAATGTGGCTGGTCCCCAGCTCACAGACACAAGTATTACTCACATTGATTAAAAGGGACCATTCCTTCCTTCTTCCCAATAGCTGGACATGCAGAATCCATAGGCTGTTAACTTTATCTGGCTAACATTTAGCTTGACTTTTATTGCTCCTATTTTAATGTAGAATGTAACATGAATCTGTAATATGCAGATTTAAAGTCATGCACCCATGTACATAACAGGACATTAGTATTAATGGTTATGATAAAATTGGATCAAATATTTCATCCTCAAACATTTCATGGAACATGAGAACAGCTATACGTAAAACATAACTATGGGCTACAAAGTACATTTTTCAACAACAATGTTGTTTCAGATACAGATCTGAATATACAGTAAGGTCAACCAACCTTTTATAGCCCCAAACTCCGAAATATTATCCATTTAATAGACTTAAAATACCTTTGTGCGCATCTCATCAGTTTGTTTTTATTTTTTCCAATAGCAGCCTATTATGGGAATAGTGCTTTTCATGGGCTATCTTTGCAGAAGTCATTGCCAATTATATCAACTGTAGTATTTAACCTGAAGAAATCCTAACATCAGCTTCAGGGAGACACACAGAACGTCTGTGGATATAGTGATCAGACTGCAAACATCTCTTCAGAGGTCACTGACTTGGCTTGAGACTGAATTAGACATGGATGGAGAAGTCTCCTGCATTATGAGTGGGGGTGCGGTGGGGGGGGGCACGTTTCCATGGTAACATATTCCTGGGTGTGAGAGGATTGGATCATTAAACCTGACTGGAGATTTCAAGGTCAAAGGTCAGAGGAGCTGCGGTCCAACGAGAGCAGCTTGTGAATCTATCATTACACCGCTCTCATAAACATACAGCACACAACATGCGGGCGGTGGAGTATATAGGAACACACACACACACACACGCACACACGCACACTCACACGCACACTCACACACACACACACACACACACACGCACACACACACACACACACACACACACACACACACACACACACACACACACACACACAGACACCTCTTGATTCCTGACGATTAATGACAAGATTGACATTGCCATTTTTCTCTTCTTGAGCATCTCAGCTTGGTCTCTCTCTGAAGATGATTTGCGCTATTCATTTCCATCTCTTGCAAATCCACCTGTAATGAACATATTACAGTTAAGCACATTATGGAACATTTGCCCAGCCAATGGCTGTGCATCAGTTTAAGTGATGGTAATAACGTGAAATGATGAGCACTTGGGTTGTAGTGGTCAATTTTTTTCTTCCTGTAACGTCACAGCTCACCAATCTATTCTTCAGAAATTATTTTGTGTCAATTCCACAAACTGTTTGTTTGAATCCAGTAACAGATGAAAATAGCCCATTCATTCATTTGACAGCAGAGAAAAAGTATGCAGTTAAAGGTGGAGTAAGCGATTCTGGAGAAATCCAACACCATGACAAATATCACGATATAGAGCAAACACATTAGCAAACTGTCCCTAAAGTTGCTGCTGCGAAGCTAACATGACGCTAACATGCAGAGAGGACGAGACGTCCCAGAGCCAGCTCCTGACAGCAACACTGACAACTCTCCTGCTACTATGGCTAACATCACAACAACAGAATGTCTTGGAAAAGTTAAAGTAAGCTGGATGTCTCTGAGCAAGTCATTTAATGTGTGTGCTACTGTTTCCCATTTAAAGAGCCAGGGCTGTGTACAAACACCGGATTTATTTTCAGTACGCACACAGAACGGACAGCTAGTGGACCCTATGAGACATTCGCAGAATTTGACAAAAAGACATTTATTACATTGGAATTGCATACCCCACCTTTAATATTAATGTACATGTGCATTGTAAAATTACACTGAAATTATCAGTAACCTAGAAAATTTATCTGTTAATTTAAAAATAATTTATTGTTGTTTTGTGATGTGGATTTGCATAGCTGCCTTTTTCTTTACTTAGTTAAAGTACACAAAAACTTACCTGACAGGAGTCGACATTTACAAATTGCATTCACCCAGTTAAAGCAGTGGACCAGCTGGAATAAGCCATCAGCAAAGCACAAAATGAGAACACAAACAGACATGTTTGGTGCTTAACAACAATGAACACCTTCATAGACGCTCTATCTTTTCTCTCCCAAGTGTCACAATTGCCTAGCTCCTGTGACACATTTTTTTTTTTTGTTGCAACATTGTCTTTGAAACTGATAAAGCACAATGATCAAAATGCTTGGAGACAAATGGAGAGCCTCTGGTTTGGAGTTTTGATTTGTGAGACTGGAAGGTGCTACGCAAAGAACAAATGATGACAGTTTCTACTGTAGTTCTCTATATCATTATCAACCCTTATCAACTTTTTTTTCAAAGCAACCACACGTGTTACATGTCCCCACTTTGTACTGGATATCTTACACCAAAAAGAAAGGGAGCTTGTGTCTTGTAATATGATGCATTGGTGAAGACTTAGTTCGCATTAGGGCATCAGCTTCACTAATAAACACTGAGTTTACAAAATATTGGGAATGTCATTTTAATAATGAGTTCCATCCTTTTTTTCACAATCCACGTGTCAATATGCAAATGCTTTTTCAATCTGTGTCTTACTCATAATCTGAATCTCATCCTCAGGAGAGACGCAGTTTAAAAAGGTGAAATCAATAAAGGATCGAAGCCTTCATGTGGAATCCCTTGATCAGCCCGTCTCACACATTCACAATATTTTGCACATCGACAGAATTTTGGCAGGGCAGAGCAAAAAGCATGTTTTAAAGACTGTCTGACTGAAAGATGGCTATCAAAAATCACACAAAAATCAGTACATCTGATACATTATTAAATATGCCCAGGCCTAGATATACTGTATGTGATATTCATGTATCATAAACAACTATGCATCAGCTACTTCTGGATTCTTTTTGACCTCTACATAAAAACATAATGTACAAAAAATGTTATTTGGAGGTGCAAGACAGGATTTCAAGCGGTAATGGAGCACAGAATGATTTTATTTTTACGTCTACACCGTCTGCACAGTACATTTTCTTGTGTTAACTGGAATTTGTTGATTTTTTATTATTCTCAAAACAACAGACAACAGCTTTTGATTCTCACATAGTAATAATGTCTTTTTGTTGACCATCCTGGATGTTAGTTCCACTCAGGGTTCACATGGTTTTTGGTAAATGGAGAAATACACTATGTAACAGTTGGAGGTATGGAGATTGTAATATGCGCACATTTTGTTGAGCAAGAGAATGTTCTAAACTTATTTGACCCCAAATGATGTACACTTGCTCATTGGATCATGACTTAGTATTCATCAAGCTTCCAATTCTATCACTTCTTCCAGTTCGATACGCTCAGCCTCATCATCAAGGGTCTCATTCACAGTTTTCACAGTTTTGTGTTTGTTTTTTATTGAGGGGCTACCACAGAATGACATGTGTGAAAGAAAGATATAAACCAAAGCTTTGAAAATTGATCAACGTTGTAATGAGTTGTTTTTGCTCCCTTAACTAACAGGTGCAATATTTTGGTTGTAATGGTTGGTTCCCATGGGGGAGGAGAGTGAGATATGTGAGACAATGAACTGTGAAATTGTGTGAAATTGTAGCTGGATGTGAGACCTTTATATGCTATTAGTCAGAATATTTAGATTGGAATATTCATTCCTTCTGCTTATTATATTAGATAATGTTTAGGGTTGTATGACATAATGACAATCATTAATCTTGTTGTTTTTTAAAGTAAGTACTTTGAAATGAAGTCTGTATAAATATCAGGAGGTACTGTCCGTGACAATTAAAGATATATTTATATATATTAATATATCCATCCATCCATCGACCGCTGGTGAGCTTATCCTGCGTACAGGGTCGCGGGGGGCTGGAGCCAATCCCAGCTGACATTGGGCGAAAGGCGGGGTACACCCTGGACAGGTCACCAGTCCATCGCAGGGCCACTATATTGATATATCTTATTTATATTTAAATATTATGGTTCACCTTGTGTAAAAATGTATCTTCAATATTTTTAGGGACTATAGTTGGCAGAAATGCTTTGGCTTGTCTGTCGGCTTGAAATGTTTATTGTTAAGGCCCAGAAAATGGCAGACAGCAGGATGACTTCAGTGGCTTATTTGATTAGAATAGCTAACAGGCAGGTACAGGTAGGCAGGCAGGTAGCCACGTAACAGACAGGTAACATTGAAAGGCAGAAAGGTTCAGGTCCGGGTTCAGGTGACAGAAGCTCCAAAGCAAAAACAAAAGATAAGACAGGAAGAAGCTGAATGAAGTGGGAACAGGTGTGAAGATGGGTGAGGCAGTCAGGTGAGGGGGAAAGGAGGGAAAGTCAGAGGGCACCTGGTGGATGGATGGAACAATGGCAATGAAGGGGACTGGGGAAACAGAAATGTGGCAGGAGAGGAGGGACAGGGAGAGAGGCTGTTGTAGCTGACAGGATACTGATGCAAAAAAGCAGATCATGTCTCACTTAAAGAGGTGGTATTCTGCTTTTCAGCTTTTCCTTTATTGAGTTATATATATTTTTTGTGCATGTAACAGGTTTGCAAAGTGAAAAAGCCCGAAATCCAGCCCAAAGGGAGTTCCCATCTCCCACAGAAAGCACTGCTCTGAACTGCTTGAAAACAGCTCGTTTGTAGTCCAGCCCTTCTACAACCCCTAAATAAGATTTTGAACCTGAAAATGAGCATAATACCACCTCTTTAAATCGTGGTGATGTAAAAATGTGTCATCTTTTATGATGCAAACTTTTCTTGAACTTCATTCAAGATATAACATGTGTAGAGAAATGGTAAAAAATCAATTGTAGATTTCCTATTCACAGTGACTAATCATTTGGAATTGCTACCAAATGCCAAATATCTGAAGTTGTAGTAAAAGCATATAACACTGTCATCATTGACAGAAACTGAAAGCTTTGGAAGCCAACTGAAACTACTGAGCCAATTTCAAATCAAGGCAGGAAGGTACTGGAAGTCACTGATATGTGTTTTTTTGGTCGGTACAGAATCAATTGTCATTCATTAATTTACACATTAAAAACTCAACATTTTCTTTTGCAGAGGTTGTGTCCAGGAGGGGTTTTATTTGACTGTATTAACAGTAGAATAAAAGGCTGCCACAAACACTTTGGTAAGTAACTGTGTTATCCCTCAGCAGCTGAGACAGACGCTCCAGGAGGTTTGTGACAAAAATAGAAATTGTGAAAATCCCCCCACCCCCATCTAAAAAAAAAGAGCTGATTTACTATTCTAACTATATTGATATTATTTCTCAGGTATGGTATCAACCTTAACACCAAGCTGACAAGCTAAGCTTTGGAGGCCTATGATGCCAGTAATTTAAGTTGTACAAATGCAATGTGAATATATTGTTATTTAAAATGATTGTATTTCTTTTCTGAGCATGCAGATTGATAGGGCTACAGCAAATAATAATACATGCAGACGTGTTGAGAGTAATTCACAGTCAAAAGATCACATTTGATTATACAACATGCCCCTAAGCTGTCTTGACATTAAAAGTTGCATACAGAAAGAGACAATCTGTTAACAATTCACTTAAATGCTGTTGTCATTGATGTTAAACAGTCTAATGTGGTTTAACAAAGATCACTGATCATTGATCCATGGTATTGTGTACCTCTAGTAGCAGAAGTGCAGCCTAGCGGACTTTGTCGCTCTTTATACTACATCACCTGACATTTTTTTCTCTGACAATCACGCCTTAAATGATGCAAAATAAATCAGTAAGGACTAAATCTACTGAGCGCACTCTTATAGTCTTTGCTTTGTAAGAGAAATCTGCGTTAAAAAAGTTGAACAAAAACATAGCTCCCTGTTCATTACTTACATTTCTGGTGGCACCTGCATATGGTGGCTGTGCTGAACCTCAGACCCAGATATAGAAAGGGGTGTAGAATGAACCCCCATCACAGCCTAGGGTGACTGGATAACATGTGTGAGGTAGTGAGGGAGAGGTGGAGAAAATAACCACAATTTACACTCATTTTCACTTTTCTTTGGCAAATGTTGCTACGTATTGGGTTTTGCTGTGGCACAGCCTGCTTTCTATCCAGCGTGTGTGTATACGTGTTTGTGTGTGGCATGTGTGGACAATGGGCAGACTCTCCTGGTCTGCCAGTTGTCCTAACCCCCTGTGGCGAAGCTGAATAACACACCTCATCCTGGGCTTCTTTTCTCTTGCTCACTCATTTTCACACTCCCCTTTTCTCCACTTCCAAAAGGCTGAGACAAAAGCAGGCCCTGTGTTACTGCTATTTTGTTTGTGTGTGTGTGTGTGTGTGTGTGTGTAGAGGTCCTGTCCTGCTCCTTCAGGAAATGGTGCATCAATGGGCATTATGTAGATGTTTGAATGGCTGCCACCCAGGGTATGTCTGTATATCTGGGTCTCCATAATTCTGTCTGTGTCTGTCTGTCTGTCTGTCTCACTCTTCTTAACAACTAAGGATTTTAACAAACAAACTGGCAATGATCATCACTTAAAGATCTATATATTGTTGTTGTTGCATTGTTTAAAGGAACACTACGTAATTTTCAAATATATTTTCTTTCTTTTTGCTCTACCACCAATATGATGCTGTTCTTGGACTGTACCAACCCTTATCAGTGTCATGATTCTGGTATGAAATTAGAAATATTTCTAGTTACTTTACTTTATCAAGCCTAAAGAAGCAAGTTCAATGTCATTCAAAAGCCCTTTTGTCCATCCACAGAGCTTCCAAACTGGAAAAGCCCACACATACACTACCACATGTTCACTCTCGTTTTCTGTCTTTGCTATTGTACCTTTTGTCTCTCTTTTGGTCTAATTGTTTATCCTGTTGCGTCTGCCAGTAAAGTATAATGATTATGGTCCATACAGCCAACACTGCACTTAACAGACAAGGGACTATTGTAAGCAGCAATGTTTAGCCTCTGAGGACAAAGGTTCTCTTTCTTGTGGGGCAGGTAAACTGATCTTGTAGAGAACATGAGGACCTGCAATGTGCTAAATACAATAGCTTATACTAAACCTACCAACACTTTTAATTGATTGTGAATGTACTTTCACATATATTACATATTACATTACATATATTTAAGAAAAATGTGATTTAAAAAAATAAAACTATCCTTTCTTGGCTAAGAAAATTGCTGGCACATTAACAAGGATGGCCATGATCAAAGCCAACCCATGATCTACATATCTGTGCGTCCGTCTGTCTTTCTGTCACCTCCCTTCATAGATATAGCATATCTATATGCATGTCATTACAGTGATTACTTGCCAATAAAAGGTAAATCATCTCGAAATTTTTCATCTAAATTTGCCTATGCTTGCTACCATTAATCCTTCACTTCCACCAATCTTACCAATCTTGATGCCTGTCTCCCAGTGCCATTTTATGTCCGTTTCAATTTTCCACAGGACTTTGTGATGAACTACAATATTAAACCAGGTAGAATGCTCATTTTCTACTCATCAACAGGCTCAGCGTGTGAGTGTGAGTTTCCCGTCGAGTAGTTGAAGGAAACGGATCACTGAGTCTCCCTAAGGTCCCGCAGAGTGATTAGGCTTTAGATAGGAGATCATCAATTCATACTGGGATCCATACCCTCTGTAATGATGGGGGAGGGTGTGAGTGTACAGTACGTGTGTGTTTGTGCACGCGGGTGGGTGGAGCGCGTGGGAGATAGCCAATTAAAATGTAAGACAGACTAAAGAGAATGCTGACCTTTCCAGCAGTTTTACACACCCTGACAGTAAAAGGGTTATAAGGGAGTCTAAATGAAAACGGACATTCACACACACACACACACACACACACACACACACATATAGAAATGCAGTTTTTCCTTATGCTGCATGCCCTATGGATTGAAATTAATTAAACTTCTAGGTGATATAGCAGAGTCTGATTGGAAGCTAATGTTTACCTGCCCAGAGCTGAAACAACATACACCATATCTAATGGCCTGAGGAGGAGGAGGAGGAGGAGGAGGAGGAGAGAGTGCATCCATATACACATACGCACTGCTAATCTCCCACACACTACTGGGCAATTAAAGGCCTATTTCCTTACTGATATTGTGGATCTTGTAACAGCTTGCTAATTCTGTGTGAGCGAGTGACACAGTTGTGGTAGAAAAAGGTTGAAGTGTGTTTGTGTGTGCACACACGCACCAGTAGGATGAAACATTTGAAATTTTACAAAACAACAACTGTCCAATATTGTGACCACATTTTAGATGGCTGGTTAGATGGAAAGCGAGGAAAACCATACAAGCAGACTAATGACAAATGAATTCTCCTGCTGCATTTGTTTGTCTCTTTTTGTGATCCAGTTTTTATTTATATTTAAAACAATCAATAATAAAAAAAAAAGAAAAAACATTTACACATGAGAAGGATAGCTTACACAAGACCATAGAGCGTACTAGAATGGTTTTCATCCTACCTGTCAAATAGGAAGTTTTGCGTGTCTGTAAACAACTATGTCTCCTCATTCTGTCCAGTTAAATATGGTGTGCCTCAGGGGTCGGTCTTAGGACCCATTTTGTTTTCCTTGTATCTGCTTCCCCTTGGACATATTATCCATAAACATGGCATTTCTTTTCATATTTATGCTGATGACACACAAATATACTTGCCCGTCAGATCCACAGACCCTGGAATGCTGAGTTCACTTAACAACTGCCTTTGTGAAGTTAAAAAATGGATGTAAAATAATTTCCTCCAGCTGAACTCAGACAAAACAGAAATCCTGGTCATCGGGTCTCAGCAGATGGCAAATCAAATACTGCCATCTGCTGCTTCCCTAGTAAATCACATTAAGCCTGTGGCAAAGAACCTTGGTGTTTGGTTTGATAGTAATTTAAATTTCGAGCAGCACACCACAAAGCTTGTTCAATCATGTTTTTATCAACTTAGAAATATAGCAAAAATTCGATCTATGTTAACTTTTAAGGACACCGAGACCATTTTACACGCCTTCATCTCATCACGCCTGGATTATTGCAACAGCCTTTTCACCTGTTTAACCCAAAAATCTATTGATCGACTCCAGACTGTCCAGAACTCAGCTGCCAGGCTTTTAACCAGAACAAAGAAATATGACCAC
>NC_060150.1:32501629-32517806 GCF_021292245.1 Micropterus dolomieu | reverse complement strand
GTTTAACCCAAAAATCTATTGATCGACTCCAGACTGTCCAGAACTCAGCTGCCAGGCTTTTAACCAGAACAAAGAAATATAACCACATTACTCCTATTTTAGCTTCATTACACTGGCTCCCAGTATGTTTTAGAATTGACTTTAAAATTCTTTTAAAGCTCTTCATGGCCTCTCGCCTTGTTATATTTCTGACCTTTTAGTCCCATACGCACCAGCACGTACCTTGAGATCCTCGGGCAGAGGTCTGTTGTCTGTTCCAGAGTCTCGACTGAAAACTAAAGGGGACAGAGCGTTTGCTGTCAGGGCCCCGAGGCTCTGGAACAGCCTGCCCGAGGAAATCAGGTCGGCTGAGTCAGTGAACTCTTTTAAGTCCCTTCTTAAAACATACTTTTATAGGAGAGCTTTTCCCGATCTTATTTGACTTTATTTTATCCCTTTTATTTTATTGTATTTTACTAATTTTACTTGTTTTTTTTGTATTATTCTTTACACTTGTTAAAGCACTTTGTAACTTGTTTTTGAAAAGTGCTCTACAAATAAGGATTATTATTATTATTATTACTAGACATAGTTGTAGTAATCTACCCTACCTCCCACCCCCCACCCTATTCAAACCCCCCAATACCAACCCCACCCCGGACCAATAGTACATATTTCAACATTGTGCCATATAGTGTAATAAAATACAAAAATCTTACCTACCTGAAACACTATCAAACACAAAATTAATGGGCAATGAGGGCCTTGATGTGCTCTATGACATTATTTACCATCTTAACATTATCCTATATCTTTGCCATGGAGCTCTCTAAACTCAGAATGTCCATCAAAGACAAATACCACTAATTGCCACAAATTTCTTTGCCAAGATAATTACGACGGAAAGGAATGGGAATGTCACATCCTGTGTCATCATTCAGTAGAAGAAATGCAGCGGAAGAAGGTACATTCTTTCCAACAATTATTGATAGTGCTGATGGAAAAGAGAGCCAGTGTGTAATGACCTCTGCACAAACCCACATCATATGAAAATATGTGCCAGGAATACCCTGGGAACAGAATGAGCAGTTGAGGGAGTAACCTGGTGAGAACTTGGAAAGCTTCTGTTGGGTGAAATGTGTTTTCATGACAAAACTGTAATGGATCATTTGATGATCAGGATTTCTCAAAGCAACTTCAATGTTGGATCATACCCTGAACCAGTTGATATTGGGAAGACCTAAATAATTTTTCCAACTGGTACAAACTGACAATTGTTGTGCTGTGGACTGAATAATTAGAGAGTAAAGTTTGGATACAAGACTAAACTGAGTGGTGAGGTATAAAGTCTGCTAATTGGGTGACTGTCCATATAAGAGCCCCAGAGAACTCCATTTAGAGCTGCTCTAAGTTGTAAATAAAAGAAAAACGTAGTGCCAGAAAATTTGTAATGATCCTGTAGGTCCTGGAGTCTAATGCCTTGTGTAATGTCAGATAGCACGTGTGTACATCTTTCTGACCAGTGGGGGGAAGAAATAGTCTTATCTGTTGCTTTTGTGATTATTCAGTGAAAGAGGATTGCCAGAGGCATTAAGTGATGTTACAAAAAATAAATATAATATCTTACACGGCTCCTGTGGTTAAAGTGTGGTGCAGGTATAACTGTATTAAAAATAAGCTAAACAAGTGTCTTAAAGATAAGATAATATCAAGTAAGTGGATGTTAAGTGGTGACAGTCAACTGTCAACATCAGCAAGCTAATGTGTAAAAGAAGTAATTACGATAAAATCAAACATAGTAGCTAACAGAGTGATATACTGATACGCCATACTCTAATCTGCATGTATCTTGTGACTTTGTGCCACGTGTGATGTGTTCAAGTACTGATGGAAAGATCAGACACCACAAACTGTAGAATGACAAAAAAAAACATTTCATTTGCAAAGTACTTCAAAACAAAAAATCTATAAAACAACGAACAAATACAAACTTCTGAAAAACAATACTGTAAAATCAGAAGCTCTTCTAATTAATGAGTGGCTGTTCAGCTGACTGTCATGCAATGAATTAATGCGTCACTGCACAACAACAGTGTCAGCTGTGCAGTGATTCCAGACTGATCATTTTCCACCGATATTTAGACGAAATGGAGGAAAAAATCCATCATGCTGCCAGCTGTGTGAGTGATCACAGCCAATTCTCTGATAGGTGGATTCACCACACAGATATGGCAGCTAAAACAATTAGTTGGGCAATCAGTAAGTCCAGCGACAGAAAGATTGTCAACAACAATTTTGATTATTTATTGATTGTAAAAGTAATCTACAGTATCAAGCACAAATGCCTTACATTTGTGTCCAGGGACTTAAATGTCCAGGGACACTTGCTGATATTTAATAGATGAAATGATTGATCAATTAATTATAAATCTGCTCTAGCTCTCCTGATCCCTGGCACCACACCGACGTTCATTTCCCCAAATGACATTATCACAAGTCCTAGAGCAACCATCTTAGGCGGGCTGACCATTCATGACCATTCGAGAAAGTTGATTTGAAGGCACTCTCCGGTCTTTCTAATTCTGCCAGGGGAACATTACATTGGGCATAGACAAAGATAGAAAAAGCAACAAGATAGCGACAAATAGAGGAACAGAGACGGGGGGACAGCGATAAAGGAAAGAATAGCAGCAGACAGTGAAGGTGAACGTCCTGTATGGGAGACAATCGGCGAGCAGGTTGGCTGTCCTTTACGACTCTCAGGGCTCATAATAACCCGGCTAAACGTTTATATTAACACAGCATATCAGCCTTGCCATCAGAGCAGTCAATGATAGAGGAAAAAAGCACACATAATTATACCCAGGCCTTGGAATGAACTGTCGTTAGTTTCATACAAATACAGCAGAGGGAGGGATGGGAAATGTGAGAGGAAGAGAGAGAGAGAAGCGAAATCTAATTTACCCCTTCAAATCACATTCATAGGCTGGGACTGTCAGGTACCTCCTGAGAGTAAAAGATGACAGAGAGAGAGAGAGAGAGAGAGACTTTGGAGGCTGAAAAGGTCAGTGGACCTCAGCTTAGAGGAGATAGCCAAATATTATGTTAATATGGACTCCATTTTACATACAGAGCTAATCAGCGTGGCCCAGAATTAAAGGGGCAGATAATTAATTCTAGAGTAAGGGGTTATCCTGCACGCCTATTGTCTTGGCAGGAAAGAGGAGGAAAAAGAGAGAGGGACGACAGGGAAAGGGAGAGGAGTCCCTCAGCCCGTGTTGAACATGCAGTGATAAGGGACGAGTCTGAACATGGAGGAAAGTGACATAAGTGACAGAAAAGAAGAACAGAGGGGGAATTCAAAGGAGGAAAGTGCAAAAGTATGTTAGATGGAAGACACACATAAAGGCAGATCATAAAAAAAGGTCTCAGTGTGGGAACTGCAAGAGTGATTTTTATTTTCATTGTTTACGCCTTCTTCTCATCTGATCACTCATTTCTATCAAAAAGAAACATGGTGTGGTAATGTGGAGAGGGATGAACTGGTTTGAACATGTTGGGTGACCATCAATGCATCCAAAGGTGTGATAATGGTGTCTGATAAGTGCGCTTGATATATATCCTGTCAGCAGCACTGGGAAGTATGGGTGAAAGGTGTTGGACTTGAAGGTTATGTGTCTTCACAGATAATCTAAGTCAGTGAATCACACTGAGCCTCTAAATCAAATTTTCGCCCACAAAAAGTGAAAATAAATGAGAGAGGGATAAGATCATGTTATTGTCTCTGATCCAGTTTCACTTGATTACTTCTCTTGTTTCAAGATGGTGTTTCTTGTTTTACTTCTGAACATTCTTCAAGGAAATGGGCACTCCACTGAACAGATGAGTTTATCTCATCATATTTGATGATCCTGTCTTCAGTTATTCAGTTATGTTTATTTACATTTTAATTAGAAATACATTTTGTAAGAAATGTAATGCCTCCCGGATTAAGTTTTTTGTATGTAAAGGTAACATTTATAGCAAACGTGTCTCTAAAATATTCACTGGTAATGCAAAAAGTTCTTAAATAATGCATCTATGAAACGTTCCCTGGTAACAGATTTCATTTGTTTTACTTAAATATTATATATTTCTAATCTCATCTTTGGCACTTTTAGTTGTGTTCTGGAGAGATTATGGTCTTAAACATTGAAAATGCAAAAGCAAACTACTGTCTCTCATATCAAAATCCTGTGCTTTTTAGACTGAACCATCCACAACAACCTTCACTGTTTGTCTTCTCTGCAGTCCAGGATGTGGTAGCAGAAAATTGATTTTACCTGTGTGCATTCTGATAATCTTATATACCATTTACTTTATGTACTTATATTCATCTTACTGTCCACTATGCTTACCATTGTTTCAGCTATAATGAACATCTGTGAAATTGTTCTTTCGTATGCCTACTCTGTTCCTGTGAGAACTTGAGTGTCAAGGCTGAGAACTGCTTCCTCGTAGACTCCACAATTATCTCCCTGCATTAAATCCCGTAGCTATCCTTTCCTCTTGGCCAGATGCTCCAAGTTTCCCTTGGGTGTGTGAGTGATCTGGCCAAGATGAATTGTTTGAGTACTTCTCTGTTCTTTTCTTACTTTAATAAATATCACAAAGACAACTGTTTGTTTGTTGTAATTTGTTTATTTGTTCAATTCTACACAAAGAAATATACCATTTCCACCACACAGGAAAGTCACACTTTCTGCCAGTTATCATAATTCAGGGCGCAGTTACTTTTCCTCCAAACTGTATCTGGCAAAGAAAATTAGTAGGATATAAAAAGTATTCTGGATATAGTGTTAAAGACAGAATGCAGGATACAATGACATATGTGCCTTATGGTGTGGTCATCAAGGCCATGCAGAATGGTCACAAACCTGGACAAAAGCCCAAAGATCCCGACAGCGCCAGCGCAATCCTCAGTTTGAAATGTTGTTTTATGATGGTTTTTTAATGCCTTGTGCACGCCAACACGGGCTATATAAAAGTCTGTAAAATGAATCCATGCAAAGATGTAAAAATGCATCTTTTTTTTACCACCGGGTTTTCCAAACTGTTACGCAGCTGAAGGCTCAGTCCCTCTTTATTTCTCCGCCTCAAGAAACTAAACTGATTCTCCCTCTCTGTCTCCATCTTTCCATGCTCATGTTTAAACCATAAGGGAGACAGCCTCATTACATTTGACTCTCTCACCTGCCACCGCGGAGGCAATGTGACATGCAAAAACACCACACACTCCTACATTCACTCCAACACACACTTGTGCGTGCATGCTGAATTGTCCTGCACAGCATGACATAATATTACAGCTGCGCACACAGACACATAACTAGACCGCACATGTGTATAATTACATTAATATACCATTGTACCCACATAATCACACACAAACAAGATATACGTACGCACACGCGCGCGTGCGCACACACACACACACACACACACACACACACACACACAAACTACTGTACACCCAGCTTAGGAAGAGTATGCCCTGTTTACATGGACTAATGTCTGTTAGCAGGTACTTACTTTGAAGTATCATCCCACCATGCCTGTTGAGCAAGCCCAGATTATGTTGAGGCTGTCACTAAAGGGTATAAACATAGGCCTACACACACACACGCGCACACCCACACCCACACGCGCTCACACACACACACACACACACACACACACACACACATACACACACACACTCTCATGCACAGTCAAAACCACACACTCACACACATACAAGCCGAGAGCTTACATTGTATCAGTCTCCCTAAGCAGTCTAAACACATCATCTAGTTGGCCTCAGAAGGTGTGCATCACTGTTCTGATTTACATACATGAAGTGCAGCAAATGCAGCCTGATGTTTTCACCTTTGCAAAAAAAAAAAGATTACACCGGCTGGCGCTTTGCAACATGAAACGTTCCAGCTAAAATGTAATTTTCACCCCCATTGTTGGGGGATGAAACCAGGCAAACGACAAAAGATGGGATATGACAGGAAAGATACGGCGGAGGGGGAGAGAAATAAAAGGCTGGAAGGAGAGAGGTAAGGAAGGATGAAAGAAGGATGATCCAAGTCTTTGATACTCCAGAAACAGAATCTCAACAGGGGAGAAAAACATACTACAGTAGCTGGTAACATAAGATTATGCAAACCTGACCTGTTATAGATGAGAAGAAACAAAAAACAAAGTAGATTGTTTATAGGTTCCATGTGAACCCCTCTCCTCTCTTCCCACTCTGTGTTCCCTTTATTCAAACTTATTCAACCTTTAATACTGTATTTAACACCGTTAATCAATTGACCTCCATTGTGGGCTAATCCTTAACTGTGCCTAATTCATTGAGCTGAAAGTGTCATTCGACTTAGCTCTGTTCACTATCTTTTCAATGACACTTACCCAAATGGGACTAATATGGCCTCAATAGATTCACTTAATTTCCATCTGCTCAATTTGGCAGAGGATAAGTATTAATATGGGGCAAAATAGACTTGATTTAACCTTGTTTCTCTTGTCTTTGAAACTGTCAGCCGGAGATTTGTGTCTTAAAAATGTATATTACTATAGCACTTACTTTGCAGCAGAGAAGTTGAACTTAAAAAATCTGCAAAAAGGTTGTGCGTTTTATTTAAATATACTGTTTTTAGGATCTTGGAGTGTAAGAAAAGTGAAGTCCAGCACTCCTAAAGTAGTTCAAACAAGAGAAAATATTTTCAAAAATATTGATTTCCCTTGCTCAGGTCTGGAGTGTGTCTTTATGAATTTCAGCCAACGTATTTCATGGAAGCAGTGTTTTGCTGGTTAAATCTGAGCCTTGTTCAATAGTAATGCAATCATCCAAGTTTTACTCCATTTTCTGTCTCTTCCAGCTGAAAGACCTGAGTGTACAGCTCAGACAGCAGCGCATGCATGTAACAATACACACACACACACACACACACCTGTATTCATACACTGCAGTAAAGCCTTCCTTTGTCTCACTATCAATCCTTCTATTCCTGGACTGTCTTATTGAAACATGTTTCTTATCCTGTCAACCTCTGCTCCAGAGGGAGGGGAGGTGTTTGTGATGGAGAGATAGAAAGAGGAAAGAGCAAAAGAGAGAGGGAACAGTGAAGAAGAGAGGCAGAGGAAAAGAGGGAAAAAAGAAATGAGAAAGAGGCAAGAGAGAGGGAAACATGCAGGGACCTGCGGGAGGAGGCAGAGAAAGCAGAGAGATAAAGAAGGAGAAAGGGCGATAGGCAGCCTTGCAGCTGATGTCCGGGTGTCATTATCATCAGCGCCAGGACAAACCACCTATATGAATCCCGAGACTCCATCTGATTTTATTGTTAGTCTGGAATCTAATGAACATAATACAGTTCTACCATGGCACTGCACATAACACAGTGCTTTCACTTGCTCTCGCCCTTTCTGGGAATCACCAGTGACATAATTAAATCTCAATAACTGCAAACAGATAGAACAACATTTTGCCTGCTGAACCAGTCTGAAGATAATTTGCGCTTTTGGAATTGTTATGCTATCATTAGTGTTAGCTTGATGTCATTAGGATGTTAGCAGTGTAAACAATACACTACTGTGTTGTTTGTTGGGGGAATATTATCCACAATTTGCCTTCCTATTGCATATCTCTTCATCTCAACGAGGTACAGGAGGTTCATTGGTTCTGATGAATCAGGACTGGTGAATCATATACTCGGAAACATAGCTTTGGTTGTTGGCAATAACAGAGTTCTGGCCCAAATGAACTCCAGCTATGTAATTGTGAGGGATTTTTTTTGTTATTGAGAAGCGTTTTCGTACAATTATTCCCATTTCCACTGTCAGATATATAAGCCATTGGAAGGGGAAGACCATGCGATGGTTATCATAACTCAGAAATGCATTAAAAAATAACTACACTGCGGCTGTCAAAGACAATTGCGTTTACACACACGCACACGTTCACACATGAGCGAGCACTTATAGGTGCACATGCAGATGCAAAAGTGCTCAGGCAAACGTGCACATTTAAGTGCACACGCACACATACGTGGAGGGAAGGTGTTCCCACAGATAGTGGAGTCGATGTTCTTAATCCAAAGCAGACCCCATCTGTCTCCCATTATAAAGACTCTGCCTTAGCCCCAAGAATGTCTACATTTCATAAATATTATCTGGGCCTGGCAAAGCCAGCCGGACAAAAGCCAGAGCGCAGAGCATTTCTCAGGGCTGCATCAGAGCATAATTAGCAATCATAACATCATCCCTACATGCCATACTGCCTTATTTTCTGGAAGCCACTTAATTGCCTTGAGGTACAAAAGAGGGAAAAAAGGAATACTTCCTTACCCTAGAAAACATAATTAGAAGTAATAACAGCTTGAAAGTGGGTCAAGTAATCCTCAATAAACAAGAAAAGTTTAATGAAGTTACTGCACTGGACATGAGGGCAAGTTCTTTTTCTCTGGTTGAAATCCCTGTTGTTGCACACACTGTTACTGAAGGCAGCAAAAGCCCCTCAGGGTAATAAGGTCCTGGGTCAAATATGTTTCACTGTATATAAATGTTGACCTTAAAAACCAGAGACAATATAAGGAAACAAATAAACTGTTCCCATTTTTTTATTTTTTATTTCTACAGCTTGAAACATTCCATAGTGCCTGCAGGAGAGAGGAAACAGCAGATGACATACTGTATATGGTGGGGAGCAGCCCAAAAAAAGAAAAAAAAAGAAAGAAAGATGTAAGCTCATTACTGAGACAAGTCTAAAAACCAGAGAGTGGGAGAGAAGAAAAGTAAAAGTTAAGCACTTTCTGAAACTTCGGATTCCTTTCTATCTATCTTTCTTGAAGAGTTTACCCCCTCCCTGCCATCACCACCACCACTACCACCTGCACCCCCCCCCCCCCCCCCCCCCCCCCCCCCCCCCCCCCCCCCCCCCCCCCCTCTCTCTTACTCATTCTCTCTCTTCACTCTCTTTGAGTTAAGGAGGGTAAGGTAATCGTAATGAAATGACCCCGCGAGGCACGATGGCAGCCTTCGCCTGATAAGTTATTCCTGACTGGCTTTTAAGCTGCTGTCAAGCAATTTCCCTTGAAACCTTGCTTTGTTTTTTAGGGATGGTGTGTGTGTAGTTGTGGTGGTGGTGTTGGTGGTGTGTGTGTGTGTCGTGGTGGTGGCAGGGTGGGGGGTTTGCTTTGACATCCCTGCTTCTCTCCCATGAGGGGTACAGATGACAACCTCAAGGTATAGGTATGTGTGGTATGTGTGTGTATAGGCGCGCACGCGTGGGTGTGTCTATGTGTGGGTGCAGCAGGAGACATCTCATAGATGACAATCCTGCTAATTGAAATGACAGATTATTCTAATGCGCAGAAAGTCATTAAAAACCCAGCTGCCGTTTTTCTTCGTTTTTTTCTGTTTCCCCTCGCTGAAAATATTTCTGCCTCTAAATCAGAACTGGAGAATCTGCACTTAAAGGAGATGTTAGCTTTCCTTCCTTCAAGCTCATGATTATTATCAGAATCACGTGCCACATAGTTAAAATCCAGGAGATACTTTTCCAACTTTCACTCAAATGAATACTGCTGCTAAGTGATAAAGTTTGTAGGGTTGGACAGTGGAGTTCCAGTTTCCATGTGTAGCTACCCAGGGAAAATACTCAGAATGGGTTGGTAATTCACAGTATTAGCGATTATCCAGGGTTACTACTGTATGTACAGCAGGATTATTTCAGCTTACCAGTGGCTCTGAGGGCTAAGACACGTAGCCAGCGCTCCCTGTGTTATCTCAATGAATAGAACACACATGCTGTATATTGTATTTTTATCAGTTCTCTACATGTGACAGTAGTGAAGAAAGCCAGAATCAAGCTAAAACAAGCCATAAACCAAGACCAATCAGAGATTGATGACATCCAACATGCCTGCCAGAACCTTGGAAGTTAAGGTCAAGTGTCAAATGTCTATATTTGTACCTCATCCCTACAGTACTGAGAATTTGCTTTCCAGACTATGCTTACTAGCTGTAAGGACACAGAACAACACAATACAGCTCTGCCTATGTGGGATGTGAAAATAAGAACAAAAAAGTCTTATTTTAACATCCCACATAGGGACGAAGAAGCATGGGTAGCAGTGAATTCATGCAATGCATGGCTTGATCCCAACCCACAATGGTCTTTCTTGGTAAGTGTTGATAAGTATTGCCCAGACTCTCTGCAGGGGACTTACTGTTCATTTCTGAGTCAAAGGCTTGTCAGTACATTGAGATCTGACACAGCGCACGAGGCTCGAAGATCATGAACACAAGGCTAGAAAACGCACAGTAAATTTCTGTGCATGCAAATATTTCCTTTTTCATATCTCAGTCACAAATACCCAACTATTTTTCAATTTCCAATTCTCACCATATATCTATATCTATATCTATCTATATATATATATTTTTTATTTTCCCGCTCAAGCAAGCAGACGACATTGATATGGCGTCATGATATCCTAAAACATTCCGCTGGCTGATAGGGAATTTCTCCCAGACTACCTTGCAACAGATCCAGACAGCTAAAACACCAACTGGGGACACATTTTTCCATTTCTCTCCTCTGTCTCCTCTCCACCTACTCCTCCTCCATTGACATTCAGCGGAGGTAAATATTTAACAGCATGCTATTGAGTGCCGTGTGCAGTGTGGCACAGGCCGGGCTGCGGTAGAGATATGTATATAGACAAGACTGTTTTATTAAGAGTCGCTGCAGACATATTAAGGTAAAGTATGCCTGACACCTAGGGAGGAAATTGCAAGTATATGACACTATTCCTCAATACTGTGGCAGCTCGCCTCAGTGCAATTTTGCACAAGGCGAGTGACAGAGAATGACATGCAGAGAGGGAGGGAGGGGAATGAGGGAGAGAGAGAGATGAAATAGTGAGAAAGTGTGCAGGGTGGTTCAAGACCTGAGGGGTGTGTCTCCAAGTGTGTGCACAGATGTGTGTGTGTGTGTGTGTGTAATATAGGTGGCATGGTGGGCTGACATGCAGAGTTTGTAATTGCCTTACCCCCTGTGAAGGATTGGACTATAGATAGTGCTGTTTACCTGTGGCCTGCTATGTTTGCTGTTTGTGGATGTGATGCAGCGAGAGGGACTGCATTGAATGATTAAGTTGGTGGCTGATTGTGTAAGTTGTAGGCAAAAACACACACACACACACACACACACACACACACACACACACACACACACACACACACACACAAACAAAATAATGTCCACACATGGATAGACACAGAACTCGTGATGACCTCCAGTTGACTACATTTATTACGCTTAATAAATATACCTCAGGGCTGTGCATTGTTTCCCAACACAGTCGCACCCACATAAAAACCGAGTCACCACAAAATGTCAGTGTTCAATGTATTTAAAAATAATAACATTTCACATTTTATTTATTAATTTAATTTTTAATTATATTTCCATTTATTACACATTTTAGTTTGGCGATGTGGTTCTGCTCATGTGACCAAGCTTGACTCCAATTGTTCCCGAGCTCACTGTCTGGAGCCTGAGATGCACAACATTTAATAAACATCAACACATAAACATTAAAGAAACGTATACAATTCACATACAACTTTGTGCTAATACACGAGGAGGCAGTGGAGGTTTACATTTTTGAAAGAAGGGAGCAGTGTAGCAGCCAGGATACAGATCTCAGCCTTGTTGTTTGCAGACTGAATGAGCGCCAAATGCTTATATGGACCACCTATGGTGAGAGATTGGTCGTGGACATACATGATAGTGTACGGAACATGTGACCATAAAATTACTTTAGTGCCTGCCTTAAGTACCGAGAGGCTCCAGACTTTGTCCTCCTACATTATGGTTTAATGTTGTTCCAAAACCTTTTCTACACTGCCAGGTACGTAATTGTGATGGAAATCAGAATTTATATTTATTTTGATTCCATTTTTTTTGTGGTCTTGCCCCAAAACAATCAAATTTCAAGGTATTTACTCTTACAAAAATAGTAGAATCATCCCTAAAAAACCAATATGTCTGTAATCATACAATTTAAGAATGTAAACTCTCTCTCATGATGTTAAACCCAACAAATCCCCATGACCTTAGTGTTCTCAATGGTAGCTAAACTGCCTAAACTTTACCTAAACCTCATTCCTAAGTTGAACCCCCACCACCAAGTTCAGATGCTCAACCAACCATAACACTATCAAATCCTAATACGACCACACACACACACACACACACACGGATTCAAAAACCATATAATTTTCCATCATGTGAATGCAGTTTTGTTTTATAACAGTTTGCAGACGGCATTAGTAATCAAACTATTCCCAGATCAAAGTTGTGTCTTTTCAGTTCAGTGGAAAGGCTGCTCTGCAACACATTCATGGTTTATATAAAGATGATTATCATTCCAAAATGTCTAACAAGCAGGTTACCACATATCATAAGTATGTCCAAGTAAATGTCTCAAAAATGAGTATTGTTCTGTGAGTGTTAGTGTAAACGTGTGACTCACTGATGAATCATTCTGCAGTGGAATATTTTTTAAATGGAAGATTATTTTTTTCCATATAGGCCTATTACACAAGAAACACACTTTATTCAAAATTACACTTGCATGAACAGAGCGATACACACATACAATCGGTACTCATACACCTCCACCATCTTACTAGGACTTTAAAAAGGCCAGTTTCAGCACACAGAAACAATAATGCAGTTCCCTGTTTAACTTCTAGAGGGCACTGTTGCCTACAGTCTCAGCCACATTGAAGTCTGCACAGCCTATTCTGTCTGATGGCCCGCATTTCCCCTTGAAAAAGCAACAATTCACACAATTACATTCTAATTAAAAAGAACAACCTAATTAACCCAGGGAATGTATTCCATAATTCGGTATTATTAACATGATCATCCTTGTGCTTGTAAATGATTGGCGATAAAAGCAACAGCAGAAATTAATGCCACTTACTAATTAAAACGGGGAGATAAACACGGACTTATGAAAATGGGGGAATTGGGAGAGACTTTATAGTTTTAAGTAGTTTTATTATTACCGTGTCAAATATGAATTTGAGTCATCATATTTTCTTTGAAGACTCAAAGCTGTGATTAGGATGAGTGGAGCATCACACAGCATGCTTTGCTCCCTGCCAACTCCCCAAAGAGACAGATACTCAAGTGCTGCACTATATCTTAAACATGCAGAACAAGAGCCTAGCTGAAAGTGATACACTAGATCAAATTGCTATCATAAATTCTTCATAATTCAATAAAAACACAGCACAGACTGTGTAACTAATACATTTCCACTGTCTTCTCTTAGTATTCTGAGACACGCCGTTGTGCGGCGGAATGGCAGCACTTGACTGCTCCTGACTTGTGATTCAAAAATTGAACCAAAGGACAAAGAGGTGAAGCGACGATGAGGTGGAGAGACACAAGGAGTGAGTAAAGGCACAGAATGGTAGCACACTTCTTTGGCTCATCATCACCACCTATTCCCACTTGCCAATATATCTGTCACAGCCCTCATCACCATCACAGGGTGATCAGAGTCTTCCACTGATAATGACCCATTTAAAGTAAATAGCTCTGATCATCAGTATAGTAACCATTATCATAGATATATAGCCAAGCATGTGACTACTGAGGTGTCACAAGCATACTGAATGTTTATAATATGCATATGTGCAAGTGTGTATGTACCCCTAAACATCCATTTAGGGAGCATTTAATAGCAAATAGCTATAGCTCCTGACTTTGTATTGTGTGTATTGATAAACTGATCCTCCAACTTTCCTAAGGAAATATTCAGAGCTACTGTTTAGATATAGATTTCTGTTGTTATAAAACAAGTGTAATGCATCACTTTAAATTATTGATTCAGCTGCACGAATATAAATATTTAAATTACCTTGTGGTTCATTGTCAAAAATCTTGCTGGAGGTGATTTAGACCATAAAATATTAAGAACACTACACATGAAAAATCGCATACTGAAATACTTAATTGATCCCAACAACAACAGAATCAGGCAGAAGTATTCAAAATCTCTCTGTGAAGTTCATGTTCAAGTTTAAGGGGTTCCAATATCATGCAGCAGCAAATAAATACACATAATTCTAGAGTATGTTGCTCAGTGCTGCATATTTTAATGATTATGCTGCCTTCCCTAAATCACCCAACTCATGTGGCCATTTCAGCAAATTTGGATTGAAATTCTAATGTACGTGTTACTTTTATTCTAGTGTTTCATTTGAACAAGTTTTTTCCAATGAAGTGTAATCAGGAAAAGGTCGGTGCCGAGTCTGCTTTTACATATCTATATATTGTGACTCATTTGGTCAGTCTACACATACCAGATTTAAGTAATAAAATGATGCATATGTCCATGTGTAGATATAAATTAATGCAAGTGTTGTGCATTAGCATAATTCCATACATGTAGCATACCCAAGTCTTGCATATTTTAGAGCTGGTCACATTCAATTGAGGGACAGTATAAAATGGAGCATTTGTTTTGATAAATTATTCTGTTGATACACCACCAAAGAGCTGTTTCAAATGTATATTAGACAAATGTAATGTCCAGGAATTAGCTGGGACATGATGTGTGGAGTGTGCATATTCCCCTGTCCTTCGTTAGAAATGTTATAAATTATATAGTTGTAGCATTTCAGTGATATTTAATAAAGCAGCGTAATTAAAATGCAGGCTTTAGAGATGTGTTTTGTATTGATATGTGTGTAGGATGTACATCTGCAGAATCGCACATAAAGTCATGGACACACACTAACACGCACAGAGACAGTGCAGGTTGTGTGTCGCACAGCCTGAGGCTGTCTACCTCTCGACGCCCTTCGACTTCCATCAGAGCGTCACAATAAAGCTGTTTTTAAAAATATGTCTCAGGACAAAAAAAATAATGTCAGGGACTTGTTTCATGTGGGTCCCCAACTGAATAGACTTCTAGTTTGTTTTAATGACCCAGGGGCCAAGTGCGAGAATAAATGTCCTTTTGTCCACGGCCAAACACGTTACAAAATAAATATATAAAAAACCCATGTGATAACAGCAGCTTTAGAAATATCTGCGTGAGTGTCAGAACTGCCAGGGCTGCAGTTTTGACCACACACACACTAATATGTGGTAAATAATAATGGATATTTATGTTTGATCATGAGCCTGCAGTGTTTGACAGCAGATTACCAGTGTTCATCTGTCTTTAATTATAGTTACTGTATGTGAAATTGCAAGAACTGCACAAGGGGTTGCAGGCCATTGGGAAAGATTTTGTCTCTCTCAAACACACACACATGTAATGTAACGTACACGAGTGTACACATATGTAAAACTACATGAATCACAAACACAGGCATTATCCTTTTTTTAAAATAGTTTTCATGCTTCCTTTGGTCCAGTACCTCCAGTAGGACCAAGTTGCCTACAAAGCTCACATAATGCCATAGTTCTAAGATGTAAGGCCCAGGTAGCTTTATTATTAATGTACAAAATTATCAGACTATAACTTGGCATTGCTGTGCATATTTTCTTCATAACATTTGTTCCTTAAACCATTCAGTCTGTACAGTCTTTCTGAGGTTTTGATAATGAAGATTTACTGTATATTATGCAGATAGGGACCCACTTTCCTTCAAAACAGCCAATATAAACTTGCTTTAACTCATTCTGTGTCAGTGTACACTCAGAAAATGAATGTAAAAAAAGCACACATACGTCCTTATAAAGGTTAGTGAATATAAATATAAACAGTGGGACATCGGCATAATTTTGTGTATATTGCGAATGGGGCTCAGGTAGTTTGTCTGGCCTACGCTGGCAGCAGCGAGTGCTGGAGAGGAGGTAGTTAGGGCCTGGTGCTCTGCCAAGCCAAACTCTTGAAGCATGCAGAGGGCTAATGCTCTGCCTCTGATGTGTGGCACTGAAAAACCACAGGACCGCTTGCAGGGTCCACTAAAACTCCATCACTCACTCACACCCCGGCAGAGACGGTGGGATGGAGCGAGGGCGCACCAAGGGAAGAGGCAAGGAAAGAGAGAGAGAGACAGAGGTGAAGAAAGAGAAAGAGGAAAAGGGTGATGGTGGTTGGGGGGGGGGGGGGGGGGGGCGGCCCAGGGGTGC
>NC_060150.1:32440145-32501609 GCF_021292245.1 Micropterus dolomieu | reverse complement strand
AGGGGGGGGGGGGGGGGGGGGGGGGGGGGGGGGGGGGGGGGGGGGGGTACCGTCACAGTGTTACAGCCGCATGATTGAGGAATGGCTGCATATGAGGAGGAAAAAAAGGGGAAAGCAAGGTGGAAAAATAGAGTGACTGTATAGTCAAGGTGTCTTAATGCATATTCCATTCATCTTTTCTCCTCTAAAATTTCTCATTCCTCAGTGGCGTGGGTAAATCAGATAGCCTGTATCAGATGGAAACCAATGGGAGATTCTGGAGCAGATCAAAGGTGTGGCTGCGGTTTAGATAAGTCTACCCGCCATCCAGACACAGTTCATCTGTCTTAAATGGCTGCTCATTTCTCTTGTCAGATAGGGGAAAGGCTATATATAGCTGTGATTAAGATGTCTGGAGCAACTCTCTTGGTCTTTAGTCAATAGGAGACTTCCAAGGCCTCTGCTGACATTGTAACCTGCCTGTTAAGAGTATTTGTTTAAAATTAGCAGTTGTTTTGGGGCTTCAAACCCTTTTAACACCGTGATTTTGCTGTGGTATAACAACTTCATTATTTGGCACACATCCACTCTCATGAAAGTACAACTATTGGCTGGCTGAGGTGCCCATAGTGATTTCATTGTTTGCTTTCTATCAAGAATGTAGCCAAGAAAAGTAAACCATTAGCAAAGCAACTCAGATATGTTTTCATGAGCTGTGTTGAAAAAGTTGGTTATGGTGTGCTTGCAATTACAGAAAGCAAAAGTCATGACTAAATGCTGATGGTGACTACAGACGGCTTGGGATCACATTGCACTGAATGACAAGCGTGACAATGGTGGAATACGAATTTCTCTGCTGTCTCTTCTTCATGAAAGTTTATTTATTGTGGCATATATACAGTCGCAAGAGGGATTTCCTAGACGTGGTACGTTTAGCCTATTTTGTACATTGATTTCGCAACAAATCAGATCAGAAACACGACTTTTTCTATCACCTGGTTAATTTGTGCACCTACATTTCATAGAAAGCACCTTGCTTACCTAACAATCTATTCTGTGCTCACACAAATAAAGTTTATTACTACATTATATATTTCTTAGAAACCACTTACAGGCAAATCAGTTCAAGATGTGAACCGAAGAAGTGCGCCGTTTGGGGTGTCCTGGTAGACGAATGAATGACACCGCTCTCTCTCTCCCCTCATTTCCTCATTTCCTGTCTGTCTCTGTACTGTTAGCTATGTAATAAAAGAGTTCAAGGTGAAATTTGTCAACTTATTGATATGTAAATGTTATATACTCTAATTCAAATATGGTTTCATGGAAAGTACTTTACATTTCTAAAATGTTTATTAAGCAAGGCCTTTTTATAGTGTTTTCTGTGCATGCAACGTCTTAATGTATTACAACACTTCATCTCTTTGGCTTTAACATAGTGGTAATGTCAAAAACCAAAACCAGTTTACATACTATAATTGTGCAGCATCCAAAAATCCAAATCCAAATAATTTTTTTTCAGTTGGACTATTTAGTGGCCTTCTGGATTAGGGAGCACCAAACAGCAGCTGAGGAAACCTTTGCCTTTCCTCGCTCACTACAGTTTGTGAATCCCACAGAGTGTTCTTGCAATCTCCAAGGCCCTTTCACCAGTTTAATAGGGCACAAATAGGACTCACACACTTACACACTACAGGCATGGAGTCTCTTGCTACTGCTGCATGATGTCACTGGCAAACACTCAATGTGGGGAACACACGGCCAAACAGCGAAACAATTTGTTTAATCATAAAGTGCATTTACATAAGGCAACGGCTGAATAAATGAATGCATAATTGAACAGGTTAATGCATAATGTAGTGTTCCCCCGGGACAATAAATAAAGTGCCTTTTGAAAACGTGTGAGACAGAAAAAGATAGAGAGTGGGAGAGAGAGACAACACTACCCGCCAAGCGTCAGACAAAACATGAAACACATTCAACGAGACAATGCCAAGGCCACCGAGGTAGAGAGAGGAAGAGAGGAAGAAAGAAAGGAATATGGCAGGAAATAAATAAATAAAAAGGTGAAGTCTTGCTAAGAGGATTTCAGGACATGCTTCGTTTCTTTCCATAATCTGTCTATTAGCACCAAAGAATTTCCAGCTCTCATAACCATGGCAGGGACACTATTAGTGACAAGCTCACACACCAATACAACTTAACACTGCCTCCTGGGAATTCATCCTTCACTCTCTGTTTGTCCTCTCTGTTTCTTTCCCCTCTCATTTCCTATTTCTCTCCCTTTCCTTTGCTACCGCTCCCATTTTCTTTGCTTTTGCAGTGTCTCTTTCCTTCCTTCTCTTCCATCCTCTTCATACACCAACACTCTCCCTCTTATTTTGTTAGCCCAACGCAGTTTACTTTGTTGAGACACAGCTGGCTTGTCAAGCAAGCACAGATATTAATAAGCGTGCAATTTCTATTCAAGAACAGAGTAGGAGGCCATCAACTGCTCAACACACACCCATGATTTCAGTTCTGCTATATCTTGGTGAGGAAGAAAAACTACACAGTATCTGTGAAGGTCAGAGGGGTCTGATGGCTTTGATCAGTAAAAAAGTCAAGTATGCATGGATAGTTTTGTATAGTAAAACTGGAGATGTGTCAGGTCAAATCTAAGGCCAAAACTAATGTTACTTTTTTACATAGCGTTACATTTACTATGCCATGTTTCAACCTCATGCTAAGTCAGTAATGATGGTCCGTACTCTCAGTGTTTTTGTCCAACATGTATAGAAATATGCTTGACAGATTATAACAACGTGTTCAACCATTTTGCATGTAGTGACTTATGCAATGAATATTAACTAACTTATGCCTAGATGTGGGCGGCACGGTGGTGCGGTGGTTAGCACTGTCACCTCACAGCAAGAAGGTGGGTTCAAAACCCCGGTTGCCCCGGCCTTTCTGTGTGGAGTTTGCATGTTCTCCCCGTGTCTGCGTGGGTTCTCTCCGGGTGCTCCGGCTTCCTCCCACCATCCAAAGACATGCAGGCTAGGTTGATTGGTTACCCTAAATTGTCCTTAGGTGTGAGTGTGAGTGATTGTTCGTCTATGTGTGGCCCTGCGATGGACTGGCGACCTGTCCAGGGTGTACCCCGCCTTGCGCCCAATGTCAGCTGGGATTGGCTCCAGCCCCCCTGCAACCCTGTACACAGGATAAGCGGTTGACGATGGATGGATGGATGGCTAGATGTTGTGGAGGGTAAGACTAACAGAGAAGTATAATACATTGTGATTTACTTGACATAAGCAATGGATAGTGTAGGAAACAGCCGTCAATTGTATTTAATCATTTGCATGAATGTGTAAAATCATTTGCAGTTTGTTCATTAGAATGCAAAATTACTTTTATGTTGTGCACAAGTGACTAGATGATGTGGAGGTTGAACAAGTAGTTCTGAGAATTTCAATTCTGATCTAAGAAATGTACCAAAGCGACTGAGAAAAACTCTAATGCATTTGAGAATCCCGAAATTTTGAGCGAGGCTATAGTAGGGAACTTCAGGGAACAGTCTTTCTCCTACAAATAAAAAAAACTAATCCTTTCTCAATGTAATACACTCAGGGGTTTTGCTTCTGTTGCCTTACTTGGTCTGGTATGATGAGTAGCCAATGTTAGCTAAGTTTAGCAAACTTTAGACAGATGTTTCTGTGTAACGTACACAGTTCGCTGACTTTATTATTCTTTTATACTTGTGCAACTGTTACACTACATTTTACGATTTAGTACCATTATCCCATAATTGCTGCAGTGGCTGTTTTTTAGCAAAAGTAACATAGTTTTGCTTTAATGTTTCATTTTATCAAGGCTGAAGTGGCAAGAGTTCAGACTGAAGAAGAAGGTAACATTTTTTTGTTCAGTATCAAGAAGGTTGTGGGTTCAAACCCCGGTTGCCCCGGCCTTTTTTTGAATGTTCTCCCCGTGTCCGCTTGGGTTCTCTCCGGGTGCTCCGGCTTCCTTCCATCATCCAAAGACATGCAGGCTAGGTTAATTGGTTACTCCGAAATTGTCCTTACGTGTGGATGTGAGTGTGAGTGGTTGTGTGTCTATGTGTGGCCCTGTGATGGACTGGTAACCTGTCCAGGGTGTACACCGCCTTTCGCCCAAAGTCAGCTGGGATTGGCTCCAGCCCCCTGTACGCAGGATAAGCGGTTGACGATGGATGGATATGATGACTCTGCAGTTCCCAACTATGAGAAGCAATTTGACAGTAAAATCAAATATAAATATTCTGTGTAAATAATCTACATTCAAGAAAATATCTATCTAGATATTGTACAGGTTGTATGTAACTGATGCTTTTCAGCTACAGGATACTTTTTGTTACTAAGGAGGAGGAACAGATTTGTAAATATGTGCATTTAAAGGAAGATACAAGAAGACACAAAATATGTCCTAACAATAAAAATCTCTCTGTAGACAATGTTACACTAAAATGATTAGAGGTATTTTTTGACCGTGAGTCTGCTGATCTGCTTATCAGTGATACCTGAAGGAGGAAAAAGACTTCCTGACTCGCCTGTCTCCCTCTGCACAGCTCCTACATCTACATCCTTTACTCTGATAAATAGAAACTAGAGAAAGCCCAAAACAAAACAAACTGGCTGTATTCATTAAAGCCGCTGTTATGTGCATCTCAGAATATACTCAGATACCTGTCAATGTCTGTTTCCGTCGCAGTGGTCCACAACGCAAACATTGCATGTGTGTACATGTGTACGTGGCTGTCAGGTGAGATTGTAGCATTTACGCTGTGATATGTCACACCTGATTATGGATACATGTTCCCTTCTTTCTCCCCTGTGTGTGATGCATGCGTGAGTGTGAGTGTGTGACAGGCAGACATCAGCAGATGTTTGGTGGTTGATGACAGCGCCACGACCTCTGATGACGCCCTCCATTTTGTCACCGTCGACTCGCGCAGATTACCCCCAGCGCCATCTTCTTACTCTGTATGCTAATGAAACAGAGAGAGGGAGTAATGAGAAAAGAGTGGCAGATAAAAAAAGAGGGAGGAAAGAGAAACAGAAGGAAAGACAAAGGAAACGGTGCATGAAAGAATGCGAGAAAGAGACATGATAGTGTTTGAATGTGTGTGACAGAGAGGAAAATAAGAGTAAGAGAACAAAAAACAAAACAAAGAGAGGGCATGTCTGGGAACATACATCAGCATGAGAGAGGTGAAAAATGAATACAGCAGGTAGAATGTGGAAGACAAAGAAAGAGGGACACTAATGAAGGTCATCAGCAGCCATATTGGGGCTCCCTTGGACAGAAATTTAGTGAGTGAGGTAGTGTGATGAATATGATTATAGGTCTGTGAGTGTGTGTGACAGTAATGAATTCAGGGTGTGGAATAGGACGGGGATATAGGTCTGAAGGAGTGTTGAATTTCAAGCAGGGACACCGACCCATCGCCACTGCGCCACTGATCGCTCCGGATGCGTGTTTTCCTTGTGTCCACACGTAGGGGTGTGTGTGTGCCTGTGTGGATGGCTTTGTGCCGAGGTAGCGAGGGAGAGATGCCGACTGTCCTGCTGTAATTTATGTGAAAACTAACAGAGCTGTCCCGAGATGTCATTAGCTAAAAGGCAAATTTCATTATTTCGCTAATATGGAGCATGATGACTCTTTTTGATGTCTCCCTCCCCTTCTCCTCTTTCCTCTTGCTCCCTCCCTTTTCCACTGTATCCACGCCTCCCACCGCCTTTTTGTCTATAACCCCCCCCATCCCCACCCCTCCTTCATACCCCCATTCAGAGGATCTCCTTATTCAGAGCAGCTTTCCCTTTCAAGGTTGAAGAAAATGGCCATGTGTCTGTGTATATGTGTGTGGGGAAAGTGAGACTGATTTTCATTCGTGGTCCCGCTGAATGAGGTGATGGTGACTCACCTTCAGCCCACAGCGACACACATACACACACACACCTTGCACTCTTTTCTCCTTACCCTCCCTCCCAGCCTTTGATGTGTGTTTGAGTCGATGGCTAATCAGGTAGCATCAGGCCTAGTCCTCATTTCCCCTTCACACCGGCCCCATTAGGGAGCAGGCTTTCTGGAGCAGGCCGATAAGGACAATATGCTCTTCTTCGGCAGTCTCTCTTCCATATATACTGTAAATCTCCCACTTCTCTCTCTTTCTTTCTTTCTCTCATTCTGCTTTTTCCCATCTTTCCCCGCCTTAAGTCTCCAGTGTCTCCCTCGTTCTTCCATCTCTCATTCTCCCCGTCACATGCTTCTCTCACCTTTCACTTTTCTTCCCATCTCACCACCTTTCCCTAAATGTCCCATAACTCTCTTGCTCCTCTTTCTCTCTTCTTTTCCCATCTTAACCTCTCTACTCTCTAAATCACACACTGCACCTCCTTCCCTTCTTTCCTTTGTCGGCCTCCCCCTGCATCCATCTTTCACTCTGCTTTTTCCCCCTTCATTCCCAAACTTATTCCCTTAATCCCCAGCAACGTTCTTTCAGTCTCTTCCCCCATGTATCCCTCTTTCACTACTTCCCTTCCTATTTCCCAACAGTCCTCAACTCTTTTCCCTCAAATTGTCTCCTAATCTTTTTTTCCCCCTTTAGGTTTCCTACTGTCTTAAACTGTACCCCCCCCCCCCCCCCCCCCCCCCCCCCCCCCCATTTCCTCTTACCTCTTCTGTTACTCCTTGAGGGAACACTCCGACGTTTTTGAGAAATTGGCCTTATGGTCAACTTAACCATTAAGAGATGGGAACATAGACATAAAAATCTGTCATTTGTCCAGCGTTTGCTAGACTACACCATGTTGAAGCTTTAAAATCCACAATATTTAAGATGGAAGGTAGTACCTTTATACCAATTAACTGACATTTAATATTAAAAGGTTTCTAGTGGTGTATATACTTAAATAAAAATAGATGTTGAGTTTCAGTGGGAACATTTTCAGAGAATCCAAATATTGTTAATCATCTTGATCAGTCACTTATGTGCTCTGGAAATGGAGTAGCTTTTTCTGCATTCCTTTCACTTTGATTGCATGGCAATGCATCTTTGATCCTGTCCATTTACGAGCAACATGTTTAATTGTAAGACATGTCCAGGCAATGAGAGTGAATAGAGAGAAAAACAACCCATAATTTTTCATTTTTACTCACAGAGCACAGGACCATAAAAAATATTCATATTATTAAAAGAATGTTTTTGGGGATTTTTCTTTTCAAGGCACAGCTTTGCTTCTGCTGTTATTAACAAATCAGCATTATAGGCAATATGTTGTGGTTATGTGGTAATTGGACCGTGTTTATATCATATCTTATCTCTTTAATATGCACTTTATGGGGCTATTATGCTGTAGATTTGGTGCAGCTAGTTCTCCTTTGTGGTAATGTTATGTTGCCCACTAACACAAAAGTAAAAAGGGCACATGGATGTGTCTGTTTAATTTAGCTTTTACTTATCACTTAACAAGTTTGTTGACCAACTGACCAGTCTCCCCCAAAACGTCTTCTTTTAAATGTCAGCAGAATCTGAGGTCATGCTCCTTTATGAATCCCTCCCTGTTCCTAAGCACAGTCTAACCTTCCTACAGGTATCAGTAAAGTATCATACATTATTAGCCTCAAACTAGTTTGTTATCAAGCGCTTCTGGGTATTGTAGTCCCTGGTTTTTAATCTGTGTTCCACTTGCTCCCTCCTTTCTTTAATGAATTCCTTTACTGGCTTCCCCCACCTTCCCTCAGCTTCACAAAATGACAGAAAGATGCACTGTATGGTTTGCCAAAAACAATATTGTGCAACGCAGTGCAACTATATAAAAAGTCACTAAATTGATAATAGATATAGAGAAAATCATTATCCTGCCAATTAAAAAGACAGATCCGATCAGTCAGCCAGCTAAACAGCCAGACAACTAACCCAGAAGCATTGTGGGGATTTTTTTGTAACCAATCAGAGTTCTACTTCAGTTGGACTCCAGTACACCATGTACCCACATCACATAACACAACAAAAGCACTGACAATCACTCCACAGAACTCTTGAGACTGGCTAATACCTACTGTAAAAGAGTTGTACTCCCAACAATGAGAAAATATCTCTTCACTTTATTTTTCTTATAACTCAGTAATGGGCAGAGGAGTCAAATAAGTAGTATTGGTTATGGCCGATTCAAGTCATCCTCTGGGATATTTGAGTTTAGTTGTGGGGTTTATGTTTGTGGTCTTGTGGTGTTGTTTAATGGAAGATACATAAGCGTAAATGTTGACAATGGTTCAATTCCCAATAGGGCCACCTATGCTGCAAATGGTATAAACTATGATTGTTTGAACATACTTAGTAGATTATACACTTTCATACTAGTATAATAGTTAAGTTTTATTCTAATGGCATTGTAGCTGTTGAATACAAATATTTTACGAGCACATTTTTATTTATCTGGATATTAACACTTCTTTTACTCTTACTTTTGTCAGAGCTTAACAGATGGATATTATATACATGAATGTATTTGTGACCTGGAAGCAGTAACAGTTTTCTGTGCAAATTTGAAGCTGATGGCAAAACAAAGTAAAGCAAGGCAAAATACCTAAATGAAGGACTGAGGTGGAGCCAAAACTGCCATTAAACAGGATTAATGTTATTCACTGTAGAATCTAGAGGCAATATAAATATGTTTACAGATGAAAAATGTGATTTGGTCCTGATTCACTCTTTAACATGTATTAAAAACAAAATGTAGATAATAAATGTGTGTGTGTGTGTGTGTGTGTGTGTGTTCAGGTTAGGGGTGGAGAATTGAGCGCTGCTACTTGGACATTTTGTCAGTGTGAAAATGAATCTGCCTCAAGCCTATATTCACCTCCACCAAGAGAATGCCAGCATTTTGCTATAGTGCAGCTGTATAGTCTATAAAAAGTAACCACATAACAAAAACCCACCATTTTAAAAGTGAAACATTGTGTGAATGACTGTCTCCTTTTTCTTGCTTTTCCTTTTTTTTGAGTGACCTAACTTTTAGAGGAGACATGTTGCCAGCACTCCTGTCAGTTTAATTTTTTTCTCACCCTCTGTTCTGTTCTGTCATTTTCTGTTTGTGGTGTGACAGAACCGCCTCTCCCACTAAAAGTTATTTTAATAGTGGCAGAATACTGGGCTGATCCCAGTTGAAGCATTTTTCACATGACAAAAGGGCTGGTCCAGGTGTTGGATATACAGATAGGTGTGTATGTGTGTGTGTGTTTTCATATATCTATATATAATATGCATCAAATTCCTGAAGTGAAAGTCTTGTGTTAAGATCCCTCTTTCCCTGGAATTATTCTCAGGTGCACATAAACTGACACTGAGTCTGTGTGGACTAGCTAATTACTTATTATTGTAACAGTAAAGCGGCCCACCTACACAGAGCCAAATTAGCTAAGAGCCAAAATCACACCACAATTAACAAAAACACCAATTTTACAGATTAGCACTTTATATTCAAATAAAACAAATTAGATCAAAAATTAAATCATTTTGCTTCATTTAATAACTTTAATGCTTTTCTGCCAAAAGTGTACAGCTAATAGTGAGTGATTATTGATGTGATATAACAAATAATAATAAAATAAGTAAATAAGTTTTCTTGGTGGGCTTATTATCATTACAAAGCAACAGTATAGTCTATCTCCACCCATCTGGTACTCCAACTTGCTTGAAACAAACACTAAGAATCATTTGCAAACACTGTTTGTTGCAGAGCTGTTTACGACATAGGCTATGAACACAAGCTTTTTGTGTGATTATTAGCATGGGCAACCACGCAGAGACCTACAGGGAAGGGACTGGAGCTGATAACACACACAACACACGTGCACACACAAACACACACACACTATAGGTGCAAGCACCCCAATCATTTGTGTCTTGAAACAATGATCAAATAATGCCTCGTAAACATTGTAATGAGTGCTGTGATGATCAACAGCAATTCTGTCTGTCTCTTCTCCGTCTGTCTGGTGGTTGAGGGCCCACACTGTTCACAAACAGCCTAACGCTAATTTGGGATAAAATGAAAATACTGACTTGCAATATTTTGCTGGTTTACCACATATTTCCAAGGGACCACACATACAGCAGTGAAGTACCACCCACTCTCATTTGATGAAATTAGGTTAGGAAGGAGCCTCTTCTGTGCTTTCCGCCTTTGTGAGAGAAGAGCTCATGGTGTGGAAATTAAGAGCCTGTATGTGGTTGTGTGTGCGAACGTGTGCATTTGTGTTTGTGTGTGTGAGAAGCTGACTAATCCCTCCACAGAGCTGAAACGAGTTAAAAACACATCAAAGGGAAGCTTAACCTCTGTGAAACCTCACCGGGTTTTCAAGAACAACAAATGATCATTCTCCTCATTGTTTCCAGGGGGACTCTTTTCGCCGCTGCGCCGCTGACTTTTCCCTCAGTCCTGGGAGTTTTCAAAAAGCCTGTGGTTTCTTTTTAATGACTGTGCCGTTTGTGTGAGTGTGTGTGTGTGTGTGTGTGTTTATGAAAGAATATAAATGATGTGTGGAAGTGTAAGTGGGTACACGCATATGTGTTTGCACATAAAAGGAGGGTATTGTGAGTGTGTCATGGCAAATGAGGAAAACTGAGCTAACAAGGACATGGAGTTCTGCTCCAAATCATTAAAATGTATGACATCCTGACTGGCTGTACAACAGCTATGCACTGTATGTACAGAACCAATGAAGGATAAAAAAGGAGGGTTGAAAGACAAATGGGGGAGTGTGGGGGACAGGTGGGGGGAAGACAGTGAGATCGAATGGCAAGACGTGGAAGCCACTTGTGGTCGGAGACCTGCTTTCCCCAGAATTCTCATTATCACAGTATAATAGTGCTTCTCCTGTGCAAGTTCAGATATTTGCATTGTTCTTTTCCTTGTTTTTGCTCGTGCAAATGAGTTCAAGAATGTGCTCTTGTTCAACCACTATAAATATGGAAAAACAGCCATGACTCACCTGTAGCAGCACAAGGAAAAACACCAGCTCAATATGGGGAGAGCGTGCCATCAGCCCTGCTCCAAAAAACCACATTTTAGATCATTTATTTAATGCTTTTGCTGCTGAGCAATGTTGGTAGCTGTGTCAACATCTTTGTTTGTCTCAGCAGTCATGTAAAACTGCAAGAATGCCTTATTATGCACTGTTAACAGGTAGCATTGCTGACACATATCCAAGTGGTCGAAATAAGATACTGCTGGCATATTGACCGATGAAATAAAAATGGGGAGAAATGTACAACCGCTTACAAATGTATGTGTTTTTTATTTTTCTGTCTTTACAACACAGGGGGGGCTCAGACACAGCAGCGGAGAAAAATCAATAAATATTTCTTCAAGTATTAAACCAAATCTAAAACAACATCTACGATAATAAACATCTAATGTACTCAGTCACACACAAACACACACTCAGCCACAGGCACTTACGGATGAGACAGGAGCCCTCAGACACATAACGCAATCGTACATAAAGACACACGGCCATATTCACCACAGTAGATGCAGGACACATGGTGCACAGCTGCAGCGTAATCAGAGACTGTGTTACAGCCATTCACATGAACATTTGAGGATTCTGATGATGTGCCGTCCCTCATTTATCCAAAGGAAGACTCTTCTCCAGTGTGTGACACATTCATCAACACTAAAGAATTTGCAGTTAGTCACTAGCTCTGTTTAGTCCATTTGCCTACTTAGGATGGATTAAACTGACTATAGTTCATCTGAAATGTTGGAAATTACAGACAAATAATGTTGTATTGGTGCTAGAGTTTTGATGCAAAACAAGATCATCTTTTGGAGAAGTAATTGCTAATGTTATAATCTACCACTGCTCAGAGCATGGCAACATTTTAAGGATGCAATCAATGGCTTTTTTAAAAGTTCAAACAGTTCGATTTTTAAATCTATAAAAAAAAACTGTGAATATATTCTTGGAATAAATGTCTTCAAAGCATAGTAGCAGACATATTTTTGAGTTGATTTTTTGACGATTTGAGGAAATTCCATCATTCACTGGTTCTGGAGCCCCCCCTCAGGCAAAAAGCACCCTGGGACTTGACTTTGACCTGCAGGACATTAACCTCATACCGAGTACGCTCCCTGGTGAGGAGCTGGAGGTCAAAAAGTCCTGACAGGTCAAAGTCTTCAGGGGGTTTCATTTTGTCAGATCCCTCCTTGTCCTCCCAGACCAAGCATCTTCCAGAGAGGCAGAAGCAGTCGGCCTAATCCAGAATGCGTCACCCAAAGCCTGGGACTCACCTGGTTTCTCTAGCCCAGGTCCACTCAGCTTAGTTTGGGTTTGAATCCCATCAATGTCCCCTGTCGCTGTGCCCAGGCTCAGGGGAGGAGGGAGGTGGAGGGAAGAGGGTAGGGAGGCGGCGGGATGAGGTGGGCGGGCAGTGAGGGAGTGGGGAAGGTGGGCGGAGGAGCAGTGCTGGGAGGTGGAAGGAGGAGGGAGCAGTTGCTCCACTTGTCTACGCATGAACCTCTCCTTCTCCAGCTGCCTACGCAACCGCTTATTCTCCCCGCTGAGGGTGTTTAACTGGAGAGAGAAAGAAAGAGACACTGAGTGAGACAAATGCTCAGAGGAAGAAATGGACAGGCAAAGTGAATAGGAATACTAAAAAAAATACTTTTGGAAGGAAACCTTCATGTGTGGCGGTGCAGCAGACTGAGGGAGCAGGGAACAGGGACAATTTAACAAATTAAAAAAAGGAAAATTTGAAGTTACCAATAGTATCAACCATCAAAAGTCAACAGCTATCAAGGTGATGAAGTAGCTGACATCCCATTATGTGCTTAATTCATCTTTCACAGTTACTTTCACGCTTGTTGAAACAGAAATGCAAAGGAAAACTGTGAGAGGAGAGTATTGTGCTCACAGTTTGAAATGGTTGCAAGTGGGAGTCACGCGACGGTGTAAATTTCTACATGAAAACAACCAATTTGAGCAATCATTAGAGGTCGGTTTGACACAAAATCATCCGTGACACAAAACAAATCCTACACCGTCAGAACATGATTGGGCTCCCTGAAACACAATTACAGACTAGCTAAATTGAGGGTGTTTTATTTTTTGACAAGGACATTTGGGTGAAGGCAGGGAGGAGTGAGTTAAAAATGTGGCTTTAAATGCAAAAAAATAAAAAATATAAAAAGCATTTACATTTGTTGTACAGCGTGGTAATTATATGCAAAATGTGCCAGTCTAAAAATTGTAATAAGGCAGATAAAAGGGAATAAGAGATTTGAAATAACGTATTTTTAGCTATGAGGAAGAGTAAAATAAGAAATTAAAGGACGGAGAGACAAAGAGACACGTCGGGTAATGACAGTTGCACTCATCCACATCTGCTTTTTTTTAAAGTGTGTGTGTGTGTGTGTGTGTGTGTGTGTGTGTGTGTGTGTGTGTGTGTGAAAGCTGCAGTTAAAGAATGATGTCACATCGACATGTCTGGCCATGTGTGTGCATGTGTTATGTGTGTGTGTTAGGGAGAAAGAAAAACACAAACGGAGATGAGACAGACACATTTCCGGACGGTTCTGCTAACATTACCCTTCCAGACATCACACACACGCACACACACGCGCAGAAATGTATTACATCTGTGAATAGGAATAGCAAGGTCTTAGGCTTAACCCTGAAGAGCCAATGACATGAAGATGTGTCAAAACTATCCTAAGATGGTTAAAGTCTATTTACTACCTTCAACAGGCAAACATCCTACAACATGTTCATTTTATGTTATGCCAAAAGCAATAGAATTTCTAGATGAAAAACACTGAGGCTGACATTTATAATTAACAGTATATTCAAGGGGACCTGCTTAATTTTCCTCGTCTTTGGTTGCTCTGGATGCTTTCCTAATTGCGAGTGAGGGGGGGTTGAAATTAAAAATCACAGCTTGTCTCCTCAACCTTCACATACGGAGGCTGAACTGGTGTGCATATGTTCGGATGAAAAGGATGTGTATAAGTGAGGGAGAAAGAAAGAAAGAAAGGGACAGACTGAAAGACACGGGGGGGGGGGGGGGGGGGGGGGGCTATTGCTGGTGCACGAGTGTGTTTTTCATTTATAAAGCCGGGTTTCCATTCAAGTATTTCAATAAAAAATTATGAAAATGACAGAGCTAGAAAAGCTAAATAGCGAACACATTTTTTGTCACTGGCAAAAAAGTTTGAACGTGTGGTTATTTGGAAATGGGATTTTGGCTCCGCTGGTTCAGGATGATCTGCCCACTGAAACAGTACAAAAGTACTCTGCCGTCATCACTGTAGTGAAGGGTGTACCGAAATATTGCCTCATTCATCTCTTTTTCATCTTTGCATGAAAGCATGAAACGACCTGGACATTAGCTGACACTAAAGCACAATAACAGCTTGCCTAATGCTGATCAAGTCTTGAAAGAATCTCATTTTTTTCCCCTGCTGATGTTCATCTTCATCCCAGTTGATGGAAAATCACTTAATTCGCCTCTAATTTTGTGTGACATTTCAAAAGTTTGCATGAAATTAGCTTGACAGTCGGATGGAAAGCGTGTGTATTGTATAGCGAGTGTTAATGTGCGCCCGAGGGTGAGTGAGAAAGCAACAGCACCAAACCAGTTTGTGACTATGAGTAAATGAGACTGATTCAAAGCAGAGACACAGACCTGATTTATAACCCAACGCCTTTCACAGAGATAAACTGAAACATTCCATTCAGCTTCTCTACTGATATCTGTATGTGTACGCAAGTGTGTATATGTGTGTGACCAGCAGACAGTGGAGGGAATAGCCTTGTGTAAATGAACTGTCTGGCTATCCTTTCCAGCTGTGCTCGCATGTATGTGTGTGCAGGCTGTCCATGTTAGATCGATGTGTGTAATGATTCACACCAGAGATTAAGAGGTGCTATTACACACCTGAACTGTTAAACAACACCTCTCCTTCTCTCTGTGTCTGTCTCCTCCTCTGCTCCACCTTCCTCTGTCTCATACATGCAGCTAATGCCATTTGCCTTTTCACTGAAAAACAATATAAAAACTTCAACAAGTACCAGCTTTCGTTGCACCCCGTCAATCAGCGGGCCATTTCGCAGACTAACAAAAGTCGGGTGAGCCGTTCCCCAGGCCCTGGAGTTTGGAGAACTGAGGGGGCTGAGGAGTACTTTTGATTCGTCTCTCCTTTGGTGATTTGTTGACTCTTGTGAAGTTCAACACAGTAAAAAATGTCAGCTTTTCCTCAGAATATTCCTCTGTGTTTTTTCCTCTACATTGTTTTATCACAGCGGGCCATTTCCCTACGCTGTCATGGAGAGATCAGCATGGCTGTATTGATATACATCCCTCTCTCAGTGTCATGAAAGGGAAATCATTTACCAGTGGAAAGAAACGTCACTGCTTTTTCCCGATACGATTTGTCCCCCCTTCCCCGCGCCGCGCACCCCCGCCCCGCTGCCGACTTTTCACTTTTATCGTTGGAAGAGGAAATGGATGTCTGTGTGTAAGTGCGCGTGTGTGTTTGAAGTTGGACGCATGAAAGCTTCCTCTTCTGTGTGAGCTCAACAGCAGGTGGGCCAGCGTGTGGGTGTGTGTTTGTATCTGTCGGGTAAAAGGACTGCCAGGACCTGGTGTGTGTGTGTGTGTGTGTATATACGTGTGTACTCTTACTTGTTGATTTAGCATTCTGATGGCCTCCAGGTTGCTTCGCAGTCTGGTCTGCATGTCCTCGATTTTGGTGAGATTTAGAGCCACATAACCCTGTTTTTCAATGCTGTAACATAAGCATATGCACACACACAAAGGAACATAAATGACAAGTGAACTGGCGTATTTCCAGTAAATCTTAGCACCTGTAGTAGTTTAAGAAAACAGAATAATGAAAACTAAAGACTCATGTGTACCATATATAATAACTATACACTTGCTCCTGTCATGGTAAACATTTATACTCCAGGATTTTTGCACAATGATATGCATTTGTGAGACAAAACAGTTCCAATCAAATGTTCTCAAAATCTGGGGCATAAAGAAGTTGGCGTACATCATCTTCATTATAACCTATTACTAAACTCAAAGATGGGTGAGCAAATGGGTTCCAGAAATCATTAAATTATATATGAAAGCGCACACAAAAAGGGGGGAAAAAATACAAAAACAAAACGAACGCAACCGCAGCCAGGGAACATTAAGAGTACAAGAAGCCATTTAAGATTTTAACTGTTTATTAAAAACGTTTTGGGAAATGACAAACAAATGTTAGGGTCTCCTATCTTCAGACCCAGGGCTGACTTAAGGAATGTCTATTAAATTAACGACGGTGGATAATGGTGCTCTGTACGGGCTGAGGAGCTTGCTGCCCCCGCTTTACGCTCTTTCTTTCATGCCCCAGTGAACCTGTCCAGTTAGCATTTGGAAAAAAACATCTAAATACTTTATTGAAGACTTCTTAGTCCATTCAAGTACCACTGTACCTTCCCAATGTTAATTTTCTTGTAAAAGAGCAAGCTGGGATTTTCTATCAGAGCAGCGGATGGGAAGATGGTCCCGTTTTGCTTCAGTTGAGAAGACGCACACGCTCATCAAAACGCTAATAAATGGCATTATTGTTCCTGGAGATGTGGGTGAGCTAACGTACACACGCACTCACGCAAATGTTTGGCCCTATTAGCCATAACTTAAAACATTTAAGATCTGAGGAGACACTTGAGGGAGATGCTGATGTGAACTGACATTTTTGTCTGAAAAGTTTATGAGATTCATTAGGGAAACAATTCAGCTCCCTTGTATTTGTAACCATATTAGGTAAAAAATCAACCAGGAGACCATAACAACAACATAAAAAATTGTGACAGGAACACCACTGCATAAAAACGCTTTCCACTGTCCTATCCCCACAACCTCTTGACTGGGATTTCTCTTTTGGTTTTGATTTTTCTATAGATAATGATCCAAACTTAAGTTACAGTACATTTCTAAACAGTAAAAATAAAAACCGACTGATCCTGAATGAAGCACTGACCCAATGTGTATATATATCTATATATATATAGATATATATAGAAGAGAGAAAGATATTTTTGTATTTTTTGAGAAAAAATATATAAAATCATGATAATTAATATGAAAAGTACATATACCAGCTGACAGAACATAATCTGAATCACTGCTTATTAAGCAACCAACTAATTAAGCTTGGCCAATGTAAGCAAGTTTTTTAAAGAAACCTCATTTTCTGAAAATGACATTCATAAACTGAATATAATTGCAGCCGACCCTTCCAAATCATTTAATTTCACACCACAACGATGATACAAAGAACATTAATAAGAAGAAATGCTGACATTTCCTTTGATCTTTTAAATTGTAAATGCCTTTTAAAAGACGTGTTCCCATTGCTATGGCGAAGGAAAAACAGGAGGCATAGGCCAACTTCATAAAATCCGAGAGCCACATCTCCACAGATTCTTCACATGATTTAAACTCTTTCCTAGATGGTAATGTGGTCTTCAGCAGATCATGAAACATCACCACCGCTGAGACAACTGTGTGAGATTTATGCGCCCGATGTGAGAAGGCAGTGATGCGCTGAGCACTTGGCATGACGCCTGTGTAAACATGTGTCCCTGTGTTTACACGCAAATATGGATGTGTGCAATTAGCGGCCTAACCCAATCAGTGTGTGTATAATCACAGCCATTAGTGTCGAAGCCAAGCTGCCATGCTCTCTAAACCAGGCAATAAACTACATGGTTCCTCTCCATCTCCAATCTCACTCCCATCTTTCTTATTTACTGCTCTCATCTCAAATTTTATGCAATACTTGACTGTCTTCTCTCACAGCCTCGTTCTTATCTCCTCTTTCGTTTCTCTGTGTCACTTAGCTCCCTGTGTCTGTACAAATGCTCTGCTGTGATCACTGGGTGCTCTTAATTGGAAGCACATTGTTAGTGGTGCGACTGATGAAGCCTGGTGCTTTATGAACGCTTCGCCCACATGGGTTGTGTCAGACAGTCACAGCAAACGGAAACAATCTCTGCTTCCACCACTTAGTGCATTTCAGTGTGCAGTTGTATTTTAATATATTCAGACGTGAGATAATTTGAGGTGAAATGTGAAAGATTCTGATAACAGATCATTTAATTAATTTGCAACCGGAATAAAATTGCTGTTGGGAAACACACTGAACACATTTGCATCTTCTCTGTGTTGAAATGCATGCCATTTGGATTTCAGAGCAAACCTAAAGTAGTAAAATTGGCATACACAGGAACCATTTTTGCATTGTAAGGGCTGCTGCCAGAGCTCATTCATCTTCTTGCCCTTCCTATTAAACACTTCTGGAGTGAAGACAGGTAAAGAAAGGGGGGACAAGTAGCACCCCTTCCTCCTCCCTATTTAAAAAGAAGGATTTGGAAACCAGTAGCACTTTGGAGAAGGTTTTTACATGCACATTGAACAACATGACCATGATCTGTAGGCATTTGATAAGGTCGTTGATTGATACCAAGACCATTACTTCAGGTAGTGCCTTCATTGTGCAATTAGGACTGCAACAGATTTGAGCTATTAAGGCTAATGTTTATTTGCCCCTTTTTGCATTCTCAATACAATTAATTTTTTTCAGAACAACAGGCATCTTATATCTGTAGTTTTAGCTGTCACTGCTTCGTCTTGGTGAGATTCTTTTCTCACTACTGTTTCAAGGTACAAGAAGAACTTTGTACCTCAGCTTGTAAGTCAATATTAATGAGAAATCCTTACGGTGCACAGAAAAAATGTATATTTGAACAGCTACAGCTACAGTTCCATGGCAACTGGACAACTCCATCTGCTGAGGAGGATTATGTGATATGACTGCTACTGAATGGATCTGGAAAGCTGAGATGCGGAGCACAGTTTGTAGTTACGTGTAGACACGCTTTGTGCCGAAACGTTTGAACTGTGAGTGCTCAGACATGTCTTTGTCCTTAAGCTAGAAAATGGACCTCATGGTGGTTGTCATTTTTATCAACTTCTGATATTTTATGCGTTAAATTGCAGCAGCATCGGCCAACAAGGCCATACAATTGTCAGAAGATAGGGATGCAAACAAAACCACCAATACTGACTTGTTCTTGACTTAGATTTACATTTGTGTGCTAATTTTGCATATTTAATTTACGTCCTTGAAATTGGTAATACACACTTATGCTATGCCTAAAATGACTTCTCTAAATAAAACCAAGGCCTGTTTCTTTTATCAATCTAATTGTCAATCTTCTCCGTTCCTCTTTTCGTCACCTTTCCGTGGGCTTTAATCGTACAAAATGCCAGCCGCAGTGTGAAGCCGTGACACTCCAGCTGCTTTCGAACAGTAGGCCATGTAATCATAATACATTTCTTTAATAAAGGCATATCTAATGACAAAACCTTCATGCCGTGTTGATTGCTGTCACTGATAGTGACAGTCAAGATTTCCCCTTTGCCACCAGTAATGAGATTTATACACTGAATGTATATGGCTGCCATGCAAATATCTTGACATGTCTGTTGCCTTATAGATGCATGATTTTCATACATATGATATTTTGGGTAGATGTGTGTGTGTGTGAGGGGGGAGTACAATAATGAAATGAAATAAATTAGGAACCCTCATAATAAAGAAAAGGGGAGAGAATGGATGAGGAGATACTATGGAAGAGGCTTTCATTCACTGTTTTTATCTCGTTCCATGTTATTATATTCACTCAATCACAAACCCTCTTATGCATACATCTATATGAACTGCCTCTCTCGCTCTGTCCCTCTCTCTCCCTTATTCGCAATTATGAGGGAAAGACAAAGAAAAGCGATTCATCTTTCTGTCGCGGCCCCTTAATGATATCATTAAAATGACTGACAGCTTTGAATAGCATTGGAAACCTACCCCAGTCAAAACAAATCTGATCCGTTTTGGAAACAGAGCCTGGTGGTTCGTTAGGGGAGGGGTGCAACATGAGCGTGTGTGTAAAATGGGGTGATGTGGGTGGGTGGTGGGGGGCGTTGTTAATGAGGGAGACCTTAGGGCGTCACACTGGGGGTACGGGGAGTACTGCTGCAGGCAGGTGCCCCCCACAAACACCCTCTCCCACGCACATCCCCCCTCCTTTCTCACTTCCATCCTACACCCAATCCCATCCGTGCCACATTCATTTTAATTACCTTAATGAACATAATAAATATATCTGCTCTCTATTGATGAATGCTATTTGGCAGCCATGGGGGTGGCAGGCACGAGAGGATGAGCCCTTGATTGGAGTGTAATCATTGTTAAAGGCCCAGCATGAATAACATATTCAGATTGAAGTGACATAACGCGCGCACACACACGGACACACACAGGTGGCTAGGCCCACAGGGTGTTTCATTCACAACTTGGCACTCCAGCTGTTATTATCATCATCAGCTTTGTTCGGGCTAGATTGGGTGTGAAAGAATGAAACATGGTGGGCAGCACTTTTGTGAGATGCGAATGCTAAAATTCTGATCAGCTGGTGGATGCACACACATGCATTCACTTATATGTAAGATCACACACGCTCACACACACACACACACACACACACACGCACACACACACACGCACACACACACACACACACACACACACACACACACACACACAGAGATGACTCACGTTCTCTCATCTCGCGGGATGCTCTGGTCTCGGACCTGGGCCTGCAAATAATTATAAAATGAAAAACAAACCTGTTTGTGATCGACTTTCTTTTGTCTCTCCCTATTTGTAGTTCATTGCTTTCCCACTCTGCACTTGTTCACCTTGAAGTGTTCCATGTCTCTCTCCTTCTCATCCGCCACTTCTTTCAGTCTCTTTACCTCCGCCTTCAATGTGTCATTAGCCTCCTGAAGATGTCTGACAAAGCCAGGGAGACGCAGAGACAAAGTTAAACAGAGAAATATACACAGAGAAAGACAGACACCAATTACCATCAAGAGACTCTTGTTAACATGGTCGACAAAATATTCTGCCACACAACGGCAATGGCGTCTGTGTTTCTCTCCATCCGGAACAGCCTTTAACTAGCAGCTCAGATGTTATTTCTGACACACAAACATACCACGACCCATTATAATGAAATGCTATACAGTATTTATCACTTACCCTTTTGGCTATTTATTTCAGTATTTCGTCATGCCACCAATTTTCAGTATCCGGAAGTATTAAAACAAATTGTTATTCAGATGTTCATTGTACTACTATACTACACATTAGAAGCACAAAATAGTTTTATTTAACAGGAGGGGAGGTAGAAATATCACATTTCTGTACATTCAGGGAAGGTGCAAAGTATAAGGAGGACACGTTTTATGAAAGATCACTTCACATGCCCCATGTGCTCCAGGTGTATAGAGACTGTTACCATTGCTACAGGTTACCATAACAAAAAATTAAGAACAAAACACACAAACACTCGGTGTAAGTTAAGCGAGAGAGAGAGGAAACGGCAGACACAGATGGTGTTGCTGGGCGGGGCTGAGGGAGGTATGGCACCGCAGGGGGGTGGGATGACAGGAGATGGCTAGACCGCTTTGATCTCTGCAAATAGGAATATGTCACGCCCATGTCTGTGTGTGTGTGTATGAGTCATGATGATGCAGACATGCAGATAGACTGTCAGGTGTGAGTATGTCAAGGAGTCCACCTGAATCACTCCAACACATGCACAGAAACACATACTACACAAAAACAAACACCACCACATCCCCCACACACATTACTGTATATGCTAGGGACGTGCATCTCAATGCATTGTCAACACAATTTTATTTAACACAATGTGATTCAATGCGATATGACATGATGCAAAACAGTTATCAAACACTATGCTATAGAGAGTTTGGTTTTGGGTTTTTTGGATTGTATTACTCATAAATTAACTAAATTATAAATTACTTCACATATTTGTTTCTCTAGTACAGCAACTCTGTAAGCATCTCATTTATGCATTTTTTTTTAACCTCTAAAAAATGTATCGGACAAAAGAAAACCTGGCCTGGACCCTGCCTTAAACCAGTCTTTCTTCTCTGTTCTCTGTCTCCAGTTACACTTTTATAACTCCTCACACATTTAACAGTTAAACAATTTAAGAAAGCTGCAATACTTTGCTCACCAGTCTTTCTAGCGGTACCTCTGGGGCAGGACATTACCGCGCTTACACCATGTCGCCGCTTCAGGTGAGTTTAGTTTAGAGTTTAGGTTTGTCGCGCTGCCTGTGTACTTTATTTTACTTTTACTTTAGCGGCACAGCATATTTTACAAATTGCATGTGTCTTGTCTCTCTTGAAAAATCTGAGGTGTGTCCAAACATTTGATTTGTAGGAATTCAGAGGAACGTGTTGCTTTTTCTCCTCCATGCTAATCTAATGAGACATGTCTACGGCCTCTGTAGTCATTGGTCCATTTTCAAATAATAAAGGCATAGGGACTCGACTAATAACTGTATATAAATAAATCGGATTTCACCGATTCAAAGACGTTAGAAACAATATGAGTTCATCCTAGATAACTGGTAAATCTTACCATCCCTAGTATATACACACACACATACAAACACACACACACACACACATTCACAAATTCTTCGGGTGGGAAAGGTGACCTAGTTTCGGGTGTAGCGGGTTTAGCAAACAAATACATTGCACACACACACAGATGCCCACACACAAACAAAAATTCACTCATTGATAAACTAGTGTACTGAAAAACTCTGAAATAAATACTCACTCTTTCTCCTCAGTGACGATGAGCAGCACCTTGTTTTGGGCCTTCATCTGGGCAGTGAGACTCTCATTGGAAGACCTGAGAAGTGAAGACAGGCTTCTGAAATCTAATGATGAACGTTAAAACTACCCCTGCCAGTTTAACAGTAACTGTCTTTTGCATCTATCACTAATGCAAAATATACACTACACACACACATTATCAACAAAAAATTAACAGAAAACACTGATAAGTTGATTTTAATAGGTTTTGTAAATGTGTAAAAAAAAACACCCACATGGTAGTGTAAGTGTGGTCATACTTTTGTTCAGTAATCCAACGGTTGACATTAGTCATGACCAACTGGCTCTCATGGCGAAGGTTTGCATTGTCAGAACGTGACCCCTCCAGCTCCGAGCGGAGGGTGTCCACCTACAACACACAATCAAATATTATCCATCACACTGTGAGGCGTCATACAACAATGTAAAATGCTGTGCATAGTTTTTCCACCTCTAATTAGATATTTTCCTAGCTTTAAAAACACCTTACCTATTCTGTTTCTGGATTCGTGGTGTACAAAAACTGCAAGACCAACATTCACTCCATCGCTGTCTTAATGTACTTTAGTTAAAACAGAGGTGTGCAGGTTAAAATATTACTTCTTTCGAGGAAAGTATTCACATCTAACACTGGCTTTCCACATTTAGATGTGTTTTAAGTCTCTCTCTCACCCTACACACACACACACACACACACAGTCATGCCAAAGTGTGAAATAAAGAAAGGTAAAAATGGGATAAATGAGGCTCTAATAGATGGAAGCAAGGACAGGGTGAAATAAATGTCAAAAATAGAGCGTAATAGCAACACAAGAGAAAAATTAGGTAAATGGAGAATAATGGGGGATGAAAGAGATGGTATTTGCAGACGCAGGTATGAATAGCAGGGTGAGGTATTAGGCAAGTGCAAAGGAGGAAAGATGGAGGATGGGGGAGAGCAGAAGCAGACTGGAGACAAGATTGGAGAGAGGAGACGACGGGTGAGGGGTGAAAACAGGGATGGGATGGCACTGGCCAAACTGCTGACTTTTTCATTCTGCTTATCAGTCAGGACCTTTCCAGCCCTAAACTCCAGGGAACCCTGACACATTACCCTTATCGCCATAGAAACACCTTGATATACCATCCCATCTTCCCACAAAGACTTGGGCAAACATGAAAAAAAAGTTTGCTATATGTGGGCTATGATTTAAGTATCCAAAAATGTCCCATGATTAACCTAAAATGTCAAAATATCAACTGCTGTGTGAGCTGAATCACGTACTGTGTGCATGTGTGTGTATGTCTGTATGTGCATTTTCAATACCATAACTATACCAAAATATTTTCCTGTTGATGTTCATCTGGAATACACCACAGAGGTAAATAAGATAATGACACACTGTCGATGCAGAGCTGAATGAAAAACAAATAGTATGCTGGAGTAATCAAAAAAGTGATTATGACAAACAAGCATTCTTCATTTCATCATCAAATGGCTTCAGTAGGAGGATACGAGTGAAGATTAAAAATAAAACAGAGATGACCTGTCTGTAGTCTTCACAAAGTCTGGCAACTTAGTGTCTTTTTGTTGATCTTGTGATTGTTGGTGGTTGAACAGCATGTCTATATAAATTATTCAAACTCCTGTGGGTCACACCCAAATGGGTAACAGGACTACCGCATGTGCAGTGAAAATAACATGCTTTTAGTTGCATGAGGTCCAAGTCTTTTAAGTTATTTATAACTTTACCTAACAGAAGCCAGTCTTTAATGTCTATACCGAGTGAGCACTGGGCTACAAAGTGGGCAGCCAGTATAAACGTTGACCAGTTGACCAGTTAACAAGTTAACCGGTCACATTTGTTATAAAATCTTACGACAGCGTCACAGGATTTGCTTGTTGTGTTCTATTTCAGCAAAATGTGCAATCTAATATTAAAATCAAATGGTTTAGAAATTGACACTAAATGGAAAAACACTGCTAAATGAGCCAGTGCTGTACCAGTTTTTTTTTAATATCTGATGCATGTGTTGGATAAACGAACACACTGCAGGGCGGCCAGGGTTTGGTTAAAAGGAAAACAGAAAGGTTTGACTTTGTCTAATATTTACAAAGTCTGTGTGAGACACAGGACACGGGCAACCTCCCATTTGTCACGCTAATGTGAGATGATAAAGGTGCAGTTCAAAAAGAGAATGATCCTTCAACTGCACAAATGAATAGGCTGCCTTATGACGTGATAGGAAGTGGTGAAGATGACACATAATCAATCATTTAAATTTCATAACATGATGAAGAATTACACTTTTAACCACATTTAGATTAAGGAAGGGCTGCATTTCAGCAAATAAAGCAGTGAAGAAAAACTGGGGGAGCAATGACATTACATCAAGCAAATCATTCAATTCTGAAGAGTAAACTGAGTCAGAGATTCAATTGTAATTAAATTAACCAACAATGGAATAAATATTGCGACTCCCCTGTTGTTTGTGATTTCATTCCTGTTTTGTCTCATGCACCGACACACCTTCATGTGAAGGAAGTTCTGTTGTGAACTTATTGGCCAAAACAGCACGTTAATGTTCCAATATTAATTATATACACAAAAATATCAAACCGCGCCAGTCAAAGGCTCAAAACACACCCACACTCACAATGAGCAGGCATACACTGCCGCATGCACGAGCATACACACACACAGAAACACACACACACACACACACACACACACACACACACACACACACAGGCAGGGTCCGTGGCGCGCTGTAATGACAGTAATTACCTGTGGTCTCACATTAACATCTCCCTCCTGACTGTCTGACTGGCTCGGCTGGTGGAGGGATGTAAATCGCAGCGCTAGTCTGATGTTGTGATTAGGACTAAATTACACACCAACACTCTGTTTCCACCAGTGTCAAGGGAGGCAGTGAAAGTGTGTGTGTGTGTATGTGTGAGAAAGAGGGGGAGAGTGTGAGAGAGAGACAGACAGGGACATTTAGAGAAAAGGGGGACAAAGGAGTTGCGATTGCAAGCGGGGGAGGAGTAAAGTAGCATACCTGCTTAACATTTAGATTGGTTTTGTTGCACAAATATTTTAGCAGATGATGGGGGCTAAAAGGGGCAACAAAATGCATTTGGGACACACTTATAACCAAGTTTGGTGATACCACTGGCCCTTTCAGGTCCAGGCTAAAGAATATGAGTTGACTACTGCAGTGCTGGTGAAGGATTTGGAATCTTTACAGTTGCTGCAACAGTATTTATCATTTTGATGGTTTATTCTATCAAAATAAGGCAGAGTTGTCCAGTCCACAGCCCACACTTTTCACTGACAATAGATACAAGGTGGACTCGCACGATATTTTTCTTTTTAACTTACATCTGAATGAACTTTCATGACAAACCACAAAAAATACCTGCAGACAGAAGAAATAAATAAAAGATTGTGGGGACTTTAGCAGTTAATGGATTTTCCATCTTTTCTATTCTCCTTGGAGCTGCGAAACGGTATCGCATTGCACATTAGCTGTACAGGACAAAGGTGAATTTTCACTAAAACAGACCAAACTCTCCAAGGTCGCAGGATAAACATAATTCAAAGTTAACTTCTCTGTGTAAAGAGGGGAGCACGAAGATGAGGGGAAAAAATCAGAAACAGATAGCCTGCTTGTTGCTACCATCGCCATCAAACCGCCAGAGCTGAATACGAGCCATTACTCTGTTCCACTCAGCTCATCAGAGCACATCCTCTCATCAAATTAATGAACACATTTATTGTTAAACACGTTTTTATAAAACATTCATTCATTCTGTCTAATTAAAAGACCCAACAGGCCTGACATCACTTAAATATGCATACTTATCACTCACAGGGTCTGAATTAAAGATCTACAAGCGTGTGTGTGCGTCTGTGTGTGTGTACTGTATGCGTGCATGTACGATGGCAGGAGAGAATGAGGTTTCCTAAGCAGGTCTTCTCACTCTAGACTTAATGGTGATAATCATGGCGTGACCCAACATTAAGACCGTGTGTGCATGTGTTTGTGTGTGTCCCACTCTCCCTAATGGTGACGATGATGACATGTTCTCCATTAGACTAGTCAGTGGGCCACAGCAGATGTAGCATATTAATGATGCTGATGATGGCTTCTTTAATTACCTTCATCTACCGCTGTATGGCCTGACTCCTTTCCCCGAGTCCTTTCATCACACACTCTCCTACGCATGCTGCTGGGGTTGTTTATCAGTGTCTGCCATTATTGAAGTCCCCTATCTTGCATCTAGCCTGCACTACATTACCAGCCTTGGTAGACATTTTACAACCACTTCCCAGCTACATGAATTTCCCCACATCTAGTAGGTATCCTTTTAATGTATAAAACCAACTCAGGCTAGCTTTTTGGGTGCAGACCGAAATGTGTCCATATCGCTTAATGTCAGGAACTGCCAAACAAAGAAAGGTGGCAAAGAATGCTTGTGCAGGTTCATAATCTTCTTTACTTAGCCTTTGATCAGACGGTTTCTAGATTAAATCATGAAAGTGCCAAATTTGGACAAAATTTTATTTAGGAGCAAGTTCTTGCAAGGATGCTTGTTTTAGGTAACATTTAGCTTTTGAGACAGCTGGCTTCTTTTGTTATTGAAAAATAATGTTTTGTAGAAAAATAAGCATAAAATGATCAAGTAAGGTATACAAAAAAGGTACTTTTTTGGCATTGTACTAAATTCAGTTATCATGTCAGTGTAACTGGTATCATTTGAAACAATACCCAACTTGAGAAGTAACTCGATTTCATGGTGTTATTTCACAGATTCTGCATTAGCTAGGGTTAGTTAGTTCTTGAGGTTGTGCAGCTTCTAAGACTGCTATATTTGTTGGTAACCTCCAACAATAGAAAGCTATAAACAGAATGGGTTCTGGATGTGAAGGATTCCTATTTGGCAGCGTGGCCTGTGTTTAGTTGTCCAGGCGACCAGCCTCCAACAGTGCTTAGCTGACAGCAGCAACACAAAAGAACAATTTTAGGTTTTTATTGTTGTTGTATTGTTTAGTGATGAGTTGATGCAGTTTGGACAAACACAGTCAGCCTGTTGCAAATAACTGTAACAAACAACATGTGCTTTGCTTTTCCTATATTTTCTTATATTTTTTCAGCACCTTAATAAAATGTTGGAATATGAAAAAAACATATAAGAGTAGGAGGCCTTTATTCATAATTAGTTAATTTCTCATACATGATTGATTTGCAGGAAACTATTTCTGCCCACAAAACAATGTGTCAAGGCCAATCTCTTTCTAGAGGCCCTAAGTTCACTTGACAGTGCAGTGGAGCAGCCCAAAACTCAGCAATACTGGGTCATCAGTCAACATCATACTATTCAATTGTGGTATAATATTACATGTTCTCCTGGACAGACATGTTTATATTAGATGTGGGACATGATTAACTAAAAAAGAAAAAGAAAAGAAAGTATGCTGCTGTGACAAAATATTGAAATGAAAAATTTCAGCTAATAATTCTTTATTCTTTGGTACTAAGATTGAATCACACAGCTCTTTTTGGAATTTGTGAGTATTATACAAAAATATTTCTAACGTTAGCCAGAGTCACAAACAAAAGTGAAAAGTCTGAACTGAATTTGCCTTTGTATCTTGCTAAAACTAACAACTTTAGAAGCTTAACTATAGAAGTTTTAGTAATACAACACTTTTCTATAAAAAAACAATGTCTATAAAACTAAACTTTACTTTATCTATAAAACTAAACTTTAAGAATGAGAGAGAAACAACCTTTAAATATGTATGTACCTATGTCACATTTTTCTCTCTTCTTCTTTCTTGCGCTAAAAGTCACCACGCCCCTCCCGTGAACCTTTGCATGCAGCAGCTTTTTCATAGTTCATCCAGAAAAACAGACAGGCCATGTGTCTGTGTCTTTGGTGAAGAAGTCCATGTGTGACAGGTGGGAAGGACACAGAAAGTTATGGAGACAACATGAGAAAAAAGGTGGTCAGTTTGTCTGCTCGATTGTCCGTCCCGTCTCTCAAATGAATTACAGGGCTGTAGCTTAATGAGCTGTGTTTGAGGGTGACTGGACACAAGGACACACATGCACACACAAACACACACACTGAACTAATACAAAGTCCATTCCATGGTTAAACAGTCAGACAATTGGACCACTTCTCTTTATTCATCAACTAAACAAATGAGCTTCATTTGTCTGTCCTCATTTCTTCACCATCAAACCTGTGTCTGTGCGTGTGTAAAAATGGTGATGTAGTGTGGGTCATTCTAAGCTAATTAGGCCAGGCTTGGGGCTTCTATCTGGTATAACGAGGGAGATCAATGAACAGATAAGACCGTTCCAGAGAGCAGCTCTCTCTGGCATCACCACAATGAAAATACCACACTCTCATGTTTGCGAAGCCCCCCCCCCCCCGACACATCCACATTTCAAATTAAAACAAACACAGAAGCTTACAGGTGAGGATGTACATTTGTGCACCTTACTCAAAAATGATTAGATATCAGCAACGTTACCCAGTTAAATAACGTCTATCACTGCTGGAGTGGTGAAGAAAATGGAGGAAACTAGGCAGACAGGCCCACCTTCACGTCCAAGTAATGTGCAGAAAAAAACAGCGCCTTGGAGCTTTTTATGATTCAAAGTCTTGCTCAAGGATACTTCAACATGGGCCAGCTTGTCTCTCTAATCACTACGCAGGCACCACGCTGATTCAGAGTGATTAAAAGCTACTGTCTAATCGTATATCTATAGGATGACATCAACAGCTGTAAAGATTTTGGGCAAGTAAGAAAAGTTTATGGGAATGAAAACATGCTCATAAACTTTTGCTATCTGAAAACCTCTCTGCAAATTCTCATTAAAACTGTTTGAAATCTTTTGCTCCATGCTGAAAGAAGTTGAGGTAAACACACTAATGACTGTGATTGTGTGTGTGTGTGTGTGTGTGTGTGTGTGTGTGTGTGTGTGGCATAGAGAGAGTGAGGGAGAGGGATGATCTGATCAGTCACAAAAACATGCCTCGTGTTTACCACGACTCGTATTTGAACCGGACTCACGCAGGGGGACGGGATTGAGTGAAGTGTGCGTGTCTGTGCCTGTGTGTGGTGAGCGGCATACATGCAAGCTCAAAATGGACGGCAACATGCAAATCCTTTTCTTCATATCAGGAAAGAAACATTAAACAGAAAACACAAACAAGACTGCGTGCAACACTCACACCCCAAAATATGCACATACACACAGTGTGCATTCAAAGACATACACACAGAGAAAGACAGAGCTATCAGAGGTTCAGCTACTGTGCACCGAGGCAATTTGTAATATAGATTTCCTCTATAGGCCACTGTAGTGTGCCATTTACCATTTCAAACCCTTTGATTTTTATCACCAGCGGATAATTCATCTTCTGCTGGTCAATAACAGAGATTGGGACCTAATGAAGGAGTCATAATCAAAACGGTCATCACACTGGTGTTTAAACACTTTTTGGAGTCATATTCATCGAAAATCTCATCTGTTGTTGAGATGATGGAAAACAGCAAGAATGCAAAGGGGAACCGTGAGGGATTGTGTGACTCGGCAGACAGAGATAACACTTACACAAAGACATACAGGTAAGCATATACAAAACAGTTTACTAGGGGTTACTTTACTAAGAGGTTCTAGGTGTATTTTCTTACATTTGGACTAATCTGCTACTGAGCAGATATGAGAGCTGTATTGATCTTCTCACTCTTAGCAAAAAAGAGAATAAGAGCGTTTCCCAAAATATGAAACTATTCCTTTAAGAACAGGAAATCTTGAGCTGGAGTAGTCTGAAAATTGAGTCTGCAAATAGTGAAAACGGTTTTAGCACGGGGCTGGGTGACATCTCAATATTATTCTTTACTGACTTTCAGTGAAATGGTATTGTGATGATACGATCACATCATGCTGTCATAACCCAAATGAATTATTCAAAGCAAGTTGTAACTGAAACTAACAAAATGGGTTATTGAAGTTCTTGTTTTACGTGTCTGAAGAGTTCTGACTGATGCAATACGTGACAGTGATACAGTTCATTGTATTGATCATGAAGTTGATTATTTTATATATTTTTGCCATCTTGATTTATATCAATGTCAGAATAAAATGCTCATTAATATTTTGACATTGATTGCAACCATATCAACAGTTTAACTACCCCCATGAAACATCCAATAAAAAAGAAACAGACCTTTACTTCATTCATACACTAGTAGCCAATGCCATGCCTTCTTTATGCAACACGCTGACTTTATAAACCCCTGAATAACTCTGACATGTCCTGCAATATGTTTGATCAGAAATTGTACAACAAAGAAAGGGGATGAAAGGATTTTCAGCTGTTGAGAAACAGACGACTTCACAACCACTGGCTTGGCTACTGACTGACCAATCAACTGGCCAGTGCCCTGGGCAATCACGACTGTCAAACCCTGGTGCGCTAATGTTAAGAGAAAAAAAAGAGAGCCACGCTATGTGGGCTGCATTATTCACAAGGACAGAGGGAAAAAAAGAGTAAGGTTAGGAGGAGCGAGTGAAAGAGAAAGAAATGGAGAGAGAGGAAGACAGGGAAATGGGTATGAAAGAACAAGTGAGAAAATAGAGGGACAGAGAACAGGAGAAGAGAGAGGGGGAAAAAAAGAAAAGAGTAAAGAGACAAAATGCAAAATCAGGATCCAAGAGAGCACCACTGTGCACGGCAGCTTAAGATGGAACTCAAAGTTTGTCGAATCTAAATGAACATCACTTTCCCGTCCTGGCTTTACCCTTAATTATCCATTCTGCGTTTGTACAGCGGCGGCTCAGCTCTGACAACCGCTCTCCCCTGAGACCCCCTCCCCCCCACGCTCCCAGAAAGAACATTAGGGAATATCAGGGAATATTACACCCAGGAATTAACGCTCCAAATCACCTTGCCAGGTTTAGGTCCCGCATGCACCCCTCCTTCTCTTGGACAAGATAATCCAGGCTCTAGCACCGGATATATGCCACTAATCATCAAAAAGGTAAGGGCAGGAAGAGAGAAGAGGAGGGAAGGAGAGGGGAGAAAGAACTTGAAGGGCATGGGAGGAAAGGAGAGGAACATATGTGTACTAGGATTCGTGTTGATGTAGTACAGTAGTCTTGGCTCAAATATTTCTCCAACTCACTACATGTACAAAAAGGGTATGCTACAAAAATCAATACGCTGACTGGCAGGAGGATACGATAATTACATTGAAATTATATTAAGTGGTAATGTTGGTTTAGCTTGCTGTGAGTACAGACACTGTCTCAGTGGTTCAGGCTCAAAGCCGACATAAACGAACACTCCAAATCATTTGCAGAGGCTGTCACTGAGGCCTGGTGTGTATTTGTTTACCTGGTCCTGTGCATCCTGTTTCTCTCGCTCTGACTTGAGTTTGTGATCGACAGCCTGCTGAAGATCCCTCCTGAGCTCTGCCACCTCTGTCTCCAGCCTCACAGCTATTGACCTGCACACACAAAACAAAACAATTGAACTCATTGCTATGTTATTTGGTCACTATATTTAAATCAGTCCTATATCTCAACTGGAGTTTTTAAAACTTATTCCAGTCTTTTCACATTCATTATTACCATATACGTTTCTAAAAAACAAACACATTCAATAGTATTAAATTCCAATATTAAGTTTCCTGAAAATCCACAGTGTTTAACGTTGGCCCCGGAAAGTGTGAGTATGCGTGTCTGTGTATGTGAGTGTGTGTGGCAGCCAAGCTAAGGGAATGTGAAGGGGATCAATATGAAGGGGTCTATTCCTGCCACGCAACTGTGCGTCTGTGTGTATGTGAGTCAGTTAGTGTCCGCAAGTGTGTGTGTACATGTGTGCAAGTGAGTTTGTGCGTGCCAGCTGCCCCGGCTACAGCGAGATCAATACGACAAATGATTACCATTTCCACAAACCTCCCTCCACAGCCTCGCTTCGGCCGCTCAGTGAGCCTCAACAGCCGCCCCCCCCCAGCTCTCCCTCCACACACACACACACACACACACACACACACACACCAAAACAAACCACCCCCTACTGTTGACCCACACTTCAAAGCAAATATAAATCTGAAAAATTAAGTTTATGAATAGTAAAAATATTTGAGCCTTGTACAGATAAAAGTTTTGGGTTAGTTAGTGTATTATGGATTTTACACTTAAAACAAGAATGGCTATGCAGGGGTAGACCAGAAACTGATTGCATTCGACCATTCCTTTTTATTGGCATTTGTGTTAAATTGACACATCCAAATAATACCCCAAATTAATGCACAGTTCAATATTTACCCCTCTCACTCTATACATGTACATTTTTTAGTTAATCAATTAGTCAGTTAATTGTCAAAAATAAAGTCTTATCACAAGTTATTTGATTTGATTGAAAGGACATGGTCATGGTAACAAAGGCATTCACTTGATGACACAAATGAAAAAAACAAACAAATATTGACATTTAAAATGGTTGCCAATTAACTTTCAGTCAGTAGTGAAGGCATACGCAGCAACAACTTGGCAAGTTTACTGTCTTATCTTTTCAAATGATTGATAAAAGATTGAACGCATAATTTCTCAAATATATTATCTAAACAAATTGTAGTTGACTATCTGTCTGGGTCTCAACACACACGCCCAATTGACTAAATGTTTCAGCGCAAAACTCAGTGGTAGTAAAAGCTGAAGTAGAAGCAGAACCGGCAAAACAAAAAGGAAAGAAAATGCCTGATAGATTGGTCCATGGAGAGAACACATGATAGGATGAACAGAGTGGGAGAGAGAAAGGAAAGAAAGAGAGGAGGCATCCTGTGGAGAAAGGAGGGGATTTCCCACAGCACAGATGGAAGCCATTAGTATGGTGTTGTTGCTTAAAAACCTTTCATGTCTTTGCACTTATTAGATAATACTGGGTTAACAGTAAACAGCATGATTCTGCAAATGGGTATAATATGCAGACACGGCGATTGTTTTACCATTCACTACCTAAAATTGGTTTAAATGTAATAAAATGTAATAATTCAGAATGTAACCTATAAAGTCTCCATGCCGAGTTTTAAATTGCCGGTTGACGCTGAAATGTTCCATGGCTCAACTTAACCAAGAAACTCCCTAAGACGGAGACCGTTGCAGTGAGGTCATGTCGAAGCCAAAGCCACAACCACAGCTATGCGCGCGCAAACAGACACACACAAACACACACTCTACTGGGTGATACATGCTTGCTGATGTCATCACCGCAGCTCTGGTGACACACACGGGTCAACCAGGGGTCTCACCTCTGAACTCTGAACTCCGCGACCTAACATCTGCTTACCTACCGTGTCCCTGTTGATACACATCTGTTAGATCCACTCAGGAACAGAATAAAAAGACATTTTTTCAGTGCACATGCTGGGATATCCAAATCTTCAGAAATAATAATACAATGTATGATAGAAGTTAGGCATGTTGCTTTGTAGAATCTCCTAAACAACGTACGTATTAAGCGCTTAGGGCTGTTCTGTTCAACACATGTTCAGTTAAACAGCCTACTGTATGCCGCACGTAAAAAAGCTAAATGTTTTTGATTACTGAGCTTACACAGGGGACAATGGGAAATGGGATAAGAGAGGAAGCTTCTTTCCCTCTCTCCCTTCTTACCTTATTTTCTCCTCTGCTAGCTTTCCCTCAGTCAGGCACCCCTCCATCCGCCTCGCCTCTTCACCACGGGCTGCCAACTCCTCCACTGAGTAGGAGAGAGAGAGGAGAGACAGAGACAGAGGGAAAAAAGTGTGAGATAAAGAGCAACAGTTCACTTCAGACACTGCTAGTTAAGATTAATTCACAAGTGGGCCTAATTCAAATGGCCATATGACAGGGGAACAAAGAAGACATTTTCCAATTGTGATATTAATAAAGTTGTGACAGACTGCTCTTGACGGTGAGTTGATTTGTTTTGTTTTTTTAATGGATTCAAAGAAAGAAAATAAGTGAGGGTTAACACAGTACTTCACATGTTCCAGCAGACCAAGGTTAATAAAATGATTTACAAAACATGCATACAGTTCAGTTCATGAGTGGTAAAATAATGAGCTGTGGGGCACTTTCACAGTAAAAATGCAGAACTCTGCCACAGAAGAGGCACTGAATGCCTTTTAGAGGCAGACAAGGAAGGAGTGAACATATTGCACTGCTTACACTTAAACAGGGCAACAGCCTTTTTGTTTACAGACAAAAGAAGCGCTCCCCGACTTCGTCAATAGATGGCACTCTTTACCTTGAGCAGGCCACTTGAGCTCATACTCCTGACTGCATCCCTTCAATCACATTCCCTTTTCAGCCTCTCCTCCTACATGCAATAAAACCCCATTGTCCTACACTTAGTAGTTTAGCACACTGAGCGGATGCATAATAAAGCACTAGTCAGGTTCCTTAGTTAGGTTTGCTTTTGCAGGCCCTTTTTAGTTTGAATTGAAAATTTAGGATGTGTACCGTCCCCCCATCCCATCCTCCCTCCTGTATCCTGTTTTGTGAGTCAATGTTTCTTCATAGCTCTTAAAACCTTTTCACTGAATTCAGTATTCATTGAATATAACATAAACTGTCAGCCATCGGTGGCCAAGGCTAGTGAATATTGAGAAGGTGTGTGCGCTGAATATGTAGAGGTGTGTGCGCGCCTGATTATGTGTGTGCGTTGAATATTTACAGGACGGACCTTGACTTTGCAGGTCTGAATGTGTATTTCAGTGTGTGAAATAGAAATAGAGATTTTTTTTGTGTATTGCTGTAATGCTTTTAGGACCACGCACCACGCTGTGTTGATAGCGGCGGGACAGACTGAATAGGGGGAGGCTAAAACCAATACCAGAAAGGAAGAAATACTGAAAAGAAAATCTACATTTAATAAAACTATGATTAATTTATGGCTTTGCAGCACCCAAACTGTTTAAACTAAAGCCCTAGGAAAATTGAAGAGGCAACAGCAATTGCTAAATATTTAACAATGCACAAACACATTTTATTTGTGTGTGTATGTGCGTGCATGTGCCCCACTGTGGCTACTTACCTAACCTCAAGGTGAAAGTTTTCTATGAATCTCAATAATCAATAAAACAGAGATGTGAAAACTTAAGATGGGGATCAAATTCGCATTCAAGGCATTAGTTTCGAGGTGACCTCAGTGACACCTCCCACCAGGGGTGGCCATAGAGAGAGCAATTAGCTGCATAGACCGACCGTTTACACAAACATGACTGTTGACTGCACCAAAGGTAGACACAAACACACACACAGCTAAAACACATAAAAAAGTAGTTCTTCTTTCTCTTTAACTTAAAATGTCTACCAATATAAAAACACACAAAAGTAGACAGCAAATGGCAGCACACATACAGACATACACCAGGTGTTTAGACAAATAGATGTGTGGTAAATCTAGCTTAGTAGGGATTGATGACCAAATACCTGCCATAATTTTCCACATTAAACGAGGCTCCGCAAGGGATTGTGGATTTCTTGGCAACCAATTCTTCTTAATAGCTTAAGGTAGAAAAGTAGTCCATATGCTGAGGTCTGTGCTCTTTTACAACCTGTTTTTAGTGGCTTCACAAGTTAAGTTATGACATTAGTCCACAATCTAAGATCTCAGGTTCCTCGCTCTCTCACTTTCTTGACCCTCTTGTACTGGCTTCACAACTTAAGGTATGACATTAGTCCATAATCTGACTCTTTCTCGATCTCTCCCTCTCGGTGCCTTCATACAAGCTTCAAAGCCCATCATACAGCATCAAGCTATAATCATAGATCTGCGGTCAGATTACCCCGCTCTCACAGCTAACCTTTAACATGAGAAGGACGAAAACCCGGCTAACCCTGAATCAGTGGTTGGGGCTAGGCTGGGCCCTGCCTGGCCCTCATAAAAGCTTCATAAGGCTTCATAGGAGCTTCCTTTGGCTTTGTTGGGGGATTCGTAGCGGGCTAAGGTGCTCCCGAGAGACGTCCCAAAGCCTCCCAAGACTCTTTCTCTCTTTTTCTGAAGTTTCATGGGCTTGCAACACTGCTTTTGGGTATAAGCCAAAAGGTGCAGGCGCACAGCCGCACACAGTCATGCACACAAATACACCACAAGAAAGAAAAAAAAAAAAACATATGCACACAACAATGAACACTCGCAAAGACTAACACACACACAAACGCGCGCACACACACAGAGAGTCTAAAACTCACACACACATATGCACCCCAACACACTCCCCTTTTGCTCTCTCCTCTCCGCTTTATTTACAATCCTCTGGCAGCGGTACAAGGGCCCGGGGCTATAACACACGGCACCTAATGCTCAAACTGCCAGGTAATCTCATGTCTGACATCCCCCTTTGATAGAAACTGATCAATAGACTCTTGTAAAGGAGTCATTTTCTCTGATGTTTCTACCAACCACTTCTCTCTATCTCTATCTCTCTACCCTCCTCTCTCTCTCTCTCTCTCGCTCCTTCCCCCCCTTTTCTCTTTTATTAGCCATACATTTATAATTCATATTTCAGCAGGGCTGAGTTTGCTCTGAGACAAAGGGGGGCTTCTTTGTGTAATAAAGAACAATGGTGGTGAAATGATGGGGAGAAATGCCAGTGTTTGCTGCTGGTTCCGGTGAACAACAGTTTTGGGGATCGATAGAGTGTGAAATGGGATTATAGCTAGTAATAGAGGTGAATTGGAGGAGAGAGGCTTGTGCACGTGTGCGTCCAGGGATCCAGATTGGATAGCAGCACTCACAGACACACACACACACACACACACACACACTTGCGCACGCAATAATGATTTCATCATCTTTAGGCAAATGCGCATCAACAGCACAGAGGGGTGGTAATATCACATTTCTGTTTTTGTGGAAGTGTGGAAATATGGATATTGTGTTTTTGTTTATGCTGTTATTTCATTTGTTGTCACACAGCATCACATTTACTTCACATTACGGCCAACCTTACAACACATCTTATTTAAGATGTAAGATGACACTATCAGCCATATTTGAATATTGTAAACATCCATCCATGCTTGGATTTCACAGGTAGTTGATATGAAAACAATTAGCCAGCCATTTGGAATATACCACATAAAGTTTCCTATGAAACTGATTAGTAACACAATCTTTACCTATCTGCACCTTTCTATTTGTTGTCTGTATAAGTCTTAGAGTTTCAAAAACCCATCTATACTGTTAAGTGCTACATCGTCAATATCAATATATTTACTGCACACACACTGGCATTCTCTTAGCACCATATGCAGTTTAAGTGCTGTGTGATTTACTCTCACTATTTTGTAAGAAGCTGAATATCTAGTGAACTGGGAACCATACAGAAAATGCATGCTGTCAAAGAGTGACAGTAAATTTGACACATACAGTCATTTGCCAAGTTTAAGGACTTTTTTTCTCTCTGTTTTAATCACCCTCTTCTTTCCTGTCTCTTCATCCTCTCCTGCCACAGTCTGATTGAATCCAGCTGCCTTCAGATGCTTCAGTCTCATCCATATGACACTTCTCTGGTTCCCAAATCATCCTCCTGTATTTCTTTCCTCCTTTGACATTCCCTCTATCTGGCCACAGAGACCTTTTAATAAAATATCCATCCACCTCCCAACAGTTGCAGTTATGTAGACGTCAAGTTAATTGTAGGTTTCAGGTAACATGTTACCGGCCTTACGATGCTAAACTTTATTACAAGTAAACATGCTCTGATAGAGACCAGAAAAATAAAAATTCTATAATAATTCAGTCAACATCAGTGGTAAAAAAGATATTCAGTACTCTCACAGACTGCAAAAATAGCATACAGAAAAATAACTTTATCTATTATAACAGTAAGTAAGTAAAAAAATAAATGAATAGTCTTAAATAAAAGGTTTTGATGGAAAAGTACTTGGTTCTGCTACTCTTTTTTTCCTCATTATTTTACTGTATACCTCTTTGTGTATGTCCATGCTGTCATCAGCTTTCTATCCTGTTCATTTTCACAATCCACTCCATCCTAGACCAGATCTGACTGTTATCAAGCAACAAAAAGAATCATTACCACTCAAGGCAATGTTTTCATTATACAGAAATGACCTCGACAAGGGCTTCATGTTAATAAAAAGGCCTTTTGTTCATGACAGTAATTTCTCAAGCTGACTCCTCACCCAGTCTATTCAGGCCACTGCTATATACAGGTAAACAATGCCCCCTTTGTTATAATAATGCATCTTTATTCTTCTTAAGTCATTACAATAGGCTCCACGATGCTGGATTGTATTTGCTAAAGGTAAAAGTCGAATAATATGTGGTTTTGTGTGGAGCGTGGAGTTGAGGGAATGCGTTTTGATCACAGACAAAGGCCAAGCTACACAGCGTTGTCCTTCTGTCTCTATCTTGTTAATGAGCAGTGTTCACCGAGCAAGCCAGCCACTGTCTGCCACAGACAGAGACCTCAGATTCATCTCTCTGCGGACAATAGGTGAGTGTGTGTGTGTATTTGTACCTCGGAGAGCAAGTGTGTGTGTGCTAATTAAAGCAGTGGAAGTTGGGAGAAATGGCTGTGTGCGTGAGTGTGTGTATGCGAGGTGTTTGCCTGGCGTGACCGTAGATGTGTACGTTAATTCTTAATGAGACATTTCTGTGCCCGGAGAGACCAAGCCATCACCATTCCTGCACTGACACACTACTACAAAGGCCACCATTGTGCGCGTGCACACACGCACGCACACACACATAAACCAGATCATTACCATACAGCTAAAGCAATGCGGCATTAAATCAAACCTCTATCTACAGTGTGTGTGTGCCTGAGTTAACACTGTGTGCAGACAGCTAGCAACCGGATCACCACATTGCTGTACCACTGCTGGCTAATCGAGCTGACATGTGGCTGGTTCTGCAACAAAAGGCAGGGCACATTGTATGGCTCCTCCAGCATGTTATATGCATATGATCGACAACATGGCCCAAAAGTTCAAACACGAAAAGCAAGGCAACTTGTAAATCAAACAGTGAAGTGAGGTCAAATCAATTCTTTATAGAAAAAATGCTCATGTTAAGCAAATGCTTGTGCACCTCTTGCTCAACTGTGCAGAGTTACTTTAAAAATAGATTATTTGTCCGGTGAATAAAAAACTGTGCATGTGTGTATATATATATATATACATTATATAAGTATGTGGTTCACTTAAAAGATGAATGGATGAAATGATTAAGTGATGGATTTATTGACTGATTGCTACCTGTCACTTGGTGCTTGCTGCGTAGCTCCTCCAGCTCTTGGCTCAACTGCCTGATGTGACTGCTAAGACTCTGTTTCTCTCTGATGACGCTCCTCATCTGCACCTCCTCCTTCCGTAACTCCTCCTGAAGTCTCTCCACCTCTCCCCTCTGTACATCCACCTCATTGCCCCTCCTCGCTGCCTCTTGTCTGGCCTCCTTCAGCTCCTCCTCTGACTGTCTGAGAAGTGCCATATGTACCTGCAGCATAAGGAAAAGCATAGGAATAATGAAGAACTGTGTTTCTTCACGCACACACGTGTGGTTTTAGTGACCCTTATTATAGTGACTTATTATATATATATATATATATATATATATATATATATATATATATATATATATATATATATATATGTGAGTAGGCAAGATTAATGGACAAGACCTGACAGCAAGAGGAGAATATACTACAGTTGCATGTGTGTGTGTGTGTGTGTGTGTGAATAAACGTGTTTGTGCATGCATATGATCTTAGTAAGCATGATAGGTCTATCACTTGTATGTGTCAGGGGATGCACAAATGAATGTGTAAAATCAAACGTTCCCACTTCCACCTACACACATATACACACACACACACACACACACACACACACACACACACAAATTATGTGTCGATGACTGCCAGCAATGTTGGCACATTGCCAGGCTACAGTCACCACTTTGAGTAATTTGAATATTTAGTGTCCCATTGAGCTCTTAATTGGAGTCAATTTCACCAGCCTTGGCACGTTTGGTGCTTTAATTAATGGCAAGGCAATTTGTTTCTGCCAGGCAATCATGGGACAATCTCAATGAGTGGTGGGTGTGTGGTGCCGCTGGACGTGGGACGAGTACTCCTCTTTTGGAACTTGCAATGAATCTCCAGCTTGTGTTCTTAACCTGAGGTGCATGCACGCGCAACATTTTAGGACAATGGATGAGGCTTCTGAATTCAAAAGTAGAGGGCAAAAAGGTCAAAACAATATGTCTTCTCCATATTAGAGGACAGGTCAGCCAATACACATTACTTTAATACCTTCTGGGTGTCCGCCAGCTCAAGCTCTAAGTGTGTAGCTTCCTTTTTCAGACGCATCACTTCCTGTGCCAGCTGGCTGCGAATGGTCATGTGTGTATGGTGGGACGCAACAAGACTTTGCTTCAGACTCACTTTTTCCTGGGTTCTATGGTGAGGACAGAAAAGAGTGAGTGGCGCGTCTAAACTGTTTGTGTGAGGAATGCGAACACAGTGAAAGACAAACTGTCTGCAACAAGAACAAACTAAGGCAGATAACAGATTAGCTAAATGAAAAGAAATTATTTGAACAGATTATGTTGAAAGCGTGTAGCATATAGTGTGCAACTGTGTGTCATTTGGCAAGTAGACTGTTAAGAGAATGAGAGCGAGTAAGGGGAGGAGGCAGATGGGAAGGGCATGAGCGCAGAGACAAGGACAGGAACCGGGATCAGCAGAGGAGAATGAGAGTTTTATAGACTCAGTTATTACTGTCTCTCCAGCCCTGACTTCATCTGAAGAATAGCCTTTTCACACTCCACAAGGCTCTCAACCTGCTCAGTACAGCGCTGAAACACACACATGCAGATACACACACGCACAAAAAATAAGTGGGTGCTGGAAGGTAGCTTCATTTTTTGTCAATGTAAATCTGAAACTAACTTTAATTCAAATCTAATCTCTGTATCCACATGTATCTGTGTTATGTTTGAACACAACTAGAAAGCAAACGAATTTCATATTTTCAATTGTTATATATTCAGTTGTTATATATGTATATAACAGTACCATCCATGGCCTTACCTTCTGTAACTTCTGTCTGTGTCGGAGCAGGCTGAGATACTCCTCATCAGAATGAGAATGACTCTGTTGGAATAGCCGTATGTCACACTCCAACATCAGTTTCTACAAATGGAGGGAGCAAGTGGAATAGGAGAAAAATTATTCATATTTTAAAGAACTCACATAATGAAATATAACTTGTTTTTTGGCAGGCTAATTTTAGTCAATCATACACTGAAAATGTAACTACCAAAATGCAAACAACGGAACTAAAACAGAAACAAAAATGACTTAAAATGACATACAGTAACTATTAAAAAAGCTAATTCACAAAAGGGTGAATTTGTAAAGAATTGTATTTCAACAGATTATATGCATTTTTCTTTACTAATAAATGACAATGACACTGATGTGCCATTAAGGAAACAAATCATTCTGCATTATCATTTGTGAATTGATTTGTTGCATCACAGAGCACAGAGGCACATGGCATACAGTTGACAAACCCCAACACAACTAGCAGAACATTAATGAGTGAATCTATTATAAGAAATTTCAACAGGCAATAGTGACACAAAAGATCTTAGCATTGTTGAGGTAAAATTACTGTATTTGTCAATGGAGTCTGGTGGCTTTGACAAGAGCGATAAAACGGCTGCTTCTGGTTAAACAAAAGGGATCTTACTCTGTCTCTGCAGGGATCCTTTCCATAATGTTGTCAGACACTTATAATAACAATCTGAGCCAGTCAGTGGCCAAAACAAGAAGTTTTAGTGGATGTATTTTGACAGTGCACTATTGCCCAGAAGGATTATAATGCAGCCCTGTTTCACAGCTGCCAGCTGCAACGCTCTCGCTCAATACTGGGCAAATAACAAATTCAACAAATAACTTTTAAGTCAACCACATGCACATATACTTTGTATACTTTTACTTTAAAATAGGATCCAGTTTTCCTTTAATTACAAAGGAATATTTCCTTGGAAGAAAATGTACCATGTGGCTCATTGTATGTATCACTACTCTCAATCTTAGTCTATTAGCTACTGTCCTTTATATAGGGAAATTATGTAACTAATTTAAAAGTAGACATCTTTGTAGGACACTTTACTTGTCTTCTTGTGTCCATCTTTACGTGAAATGTTCCCTATTCAGAATACAAATGGACTAGAATAGATAGCATTAAGATACTATGTAAGTTTCTGCTTGTTTTTCCATTTGCACTTGATTATGAAATGCTATAATATAAATATGTTGATTTCATATAAGTATTATTTTTTTATTTAGATTTTCTTGTAAACAGGGAATGAAGACATTAGTGATTTTAGGGTTAGCTGAGCCCAACAGCGGCATGAGGTAGAGCATTAGCAGGACGTGAAGCTTCATAAGAACTCCTAACCTCTTGATAGGCGCCTCACAATCAAAGTCATTAGCCAGTGTAATAAAGGGCCTGAGATACAGCCATTCTTCAACAGCCTAACTCTTTTATAACCAACAGATTAAAGTTGATTGGATTAAAATGACATTCTGCCCGTCTGACCTTGGCGGCAGCAGTTAAGTTCATCCAAATTAAATTTCTCCGTAATAAAGATGATTCATTTGTTGCCTGACGTAGTAAATATAAAACAGAAAGAAAAAGGAGAAAAGATTAAGTGACACACGTCAGTGCTCAGAAGCACTAACGCACACTTTCACACGCTCACAAGGACACATGCACACAAAAGAATATACAGTACCCATGCTTGCATGTACACACACAACACTACTATAGCTGGCAAGTACCTGGGAGCACATGCAAGAACACAGAGGCAAATTTGACTAAACCTTAACACTCATTCATGAAATTCCTTCCTGTTGAAAACAATGAAAAATGCATCAAAAATGCATTAAAAAATGTTGATTCTTATTTTAAAATGAAAGACATCGGCTACCGGAATGATCATGTCACCTGACGATGTTGATCATTGCCAATGCTGCCTCATTGATTGTTACATGGACATATTACAAGGAATTTACCTGCACAATAAAAAACACAGTTTTAAATGCTGTAGTAAAATGAATATTCTAATCTCTCTCTCTCTCTCTCTCTCTCCCTCTTTCTCTCTCTCTAAAAGGCTAGGACTGGCCATTGCTGATAGAAACAAATCAGAATCTTTACAAAGGGATAAAGGACAAACTGAGTGCTGTATGTGTATTTGTGTCTGGAATTATGCCTGCCTTATGTTTGTGCCTACATGTGCTACTGTAATGTGTTCGTGTTTATCCTGACCTGCTTTGTGAGTGTGTCCACCTGCTCCTGAAGATAGTCCACTTTTTGCTGGCTCTCCCTCAGTAGATTCTGATTGGCCTGGAGCTCATCCGTCAACTGGTCAAGAGCCTCCTGCGAGTTCTCCCATTGGCCTACCTTTTCCCGGTACCGCTGCACCATCTCAGCTAGCTCTTCCTTCACCAAATGAGTTGATAATTGGGACTCTCTTAGCTGCCCATCAAACATAGTGAATAAGTGTTGGGACCTCTCTTTATGGGAAAGAAAGTAGTGGCCTGCATGTAACTCTAAAAGCCTTGAACAAAAAAACAGTAATAAAACTCACACAAAGTCACACAATGTGTGTCTGTGCAGAGATAGATTTACAACTGTGTTATTGTAACCTGAGCTTCACTGTTGTGATTTCTGTGGGAAAAAACGGACCGCCACGTCCTGTTGGTTGCTGTGTGCTTTTGTGCCTAGCACGTTTAACTTTTGTGTCATTACCCCGCTGCTGGGCTTTTACTTACGTGTGAAGCCAATAACTGCGCTTTATCAATAACAAAGTCCAGCGAAGGTAAGTTTGCTGCTGGTTCCTGTGTGAGAAAGTGGTAATTATTGTGTATATTTACTTGTGTTAGTTGCTGCCACTGTATGCAGAGCCAATAACTAAATATTTTCAAGACCAAATTCCAGGATGGCTGCTGAATGCAATTTCGCTCGTGACAGTGCGTCCTCCATTTTGGTTCCTAGCTCTTTGCTTAAGCTTTGCTGGCCTGGCCACCATTCTGGATCACTGCGTGAGCAGCCACCTAAATGGTTGTGTCTGCTATCTTCCTCTCTCTCCCCATCTGTTGTCCTACACACACCTACATCATATACTTGCTGATTGTTGTATGTTTTTATTGTGCTTAGAGTAGATATTGGTGGTTTACTGGCTGAAGATTTTGATCACTGATCTGTGCTAAAATTAAATAAATCACATTGTAACTATTCTACCCTGTATTTATTAATCTTTATTAATATTACTAAATAACTTTGATACTTGCTAATAACCAAACCTGCCCCTACCAGATTACAAAATTAGGTAATGGCAAACTCACAGAACTGCAAACATGTTACACAAAAATTGTAGAGTATATATGTATAATAGATATAAACCTGATGAAATCTCTTTAGAGGCACTGAGAAAGCAATATGCAATAATGGTAATACACTGCTTTAGTGTAAATTAAGACCTACCTGTTGCTGTGAATACTGTAGTTCCTCTTCAAGAAGTTCCACCTGCCCTTGCACCCTATGCACCTTCTCTAGTGCTGCTGTGTACTTTTGTTTAAAAATTGCTACAGTTTCTTTCTGCTCCTGGGCTTGTGAACTGGCATCTTTCAGTTCCTCCTTGGCTCCCATAAGCTGCTGTTGAAGAAGCTCCATCTCAACCTCCTGCTTCTTTAGCTTCCCTTCAAATGTCTCGACCTGTCTCGAAGCAAACATAACCAAATGAAGCACAAATGTTGAAGAGAATAAACCTTTGCACCTTTATTTAAGTGGAACAAATGTAGCCTGAAGGTTTAGTAGTGACCAAAACAGTGTTAAATGTTAATGGAGAGTGGAGTTTTGACTCCCCTCGTGTATAGGAGCTCTCGAGAAAACGTACAGTACAGCTGCTAAGTGTGAAAGTGTGGGGTGTTACCTACTGAATGTGTTATAAGTAACTGATGAATGAAGTAGAAGGAAGCCTTAATGTATGCACAGTGCATACATTTAGACTTACCATAATACAAAATCAAACAGTGAAACAGGATACTTGACATGATGCTTCATTGTGACTAAATGTACCTTAAAAAAATAGAAAAATGGACGTATGCTAGTTTGTCTAACGTGGTATAATATACTGTGCTGCTCTACAGTAACCTCACTCATAATGAAAGGGGAACCCAGGAAGTGAAACCAGGCTTAATCCCAGTGTTACACAAGGAATCCTACCGTAGCTCACCTTTCAACCGGAGAGGTTGAGAAAGTTAAACCCGCTCTAACACTCATCTTGAGTTCATCCACGTTAATCCCGCTGTAATCTGGATCAGAACATGAGGGTTTACAGCTAATGACAGCCAACTAGTTAGATTTCAGTGGTTCACTGCAGCTTGGTTTAACCAGGGATTAGCTGGGCCCATCTAGGACTAACACCCGGTAGGAGGCAGCATGACTGAGTAGAAAACTTGTTCACGCAAAGGAAGAAAGAGGCACAAACCAGAAGAGAGGATGGAGGAGAACCAACTTCCATTCTCTACTTTAGAGTCAAAAACTGATCATCCTGTGTAGGTGTATGTGCATGTATGTGTACTGTTTATAACCATTGACTCATGACCCATGTACACTCGATTTTATTCAAGTGTGATGGCGAATATTTTACCTAAGGTTATCCACCGTTAACACACACAATATAAACTAAGGTGTCATATGACACCTTTACCCATTATAACTGTATATTATGTTACTAGCTCTCTGTCATAGTATCTCTTTTCCTGTAATGTATTCACTATCCCACAGTCCAAACACTAATGGTGGATTTAGCATTTCTGTCCGCCGCTGGATGAAAGGCCTTCTAACGAGGCTTAATGGGAACACCATGGCTTTCTTGTGACCATAATCAGGAGCTTGTGCTTTGGGGAAACAAACAACCCTCATTAGATATGATGGAAAACACATCGCTTTGACCCTCATTTGGCCTGCCATTTCAGTATTCGTGGCTGTCACATGACTACCCAAGTCAACCCTTGGTTGATAATAACATTATTCTCCTATTCTTTTTTGGGGGGGTTTTGATCTCTTGATGAATCTTCCCCTCTCTGTATTCATGTTTGGGTCCAATTGGATGAGAGAGGTTGACAAACAAAGGGGCCATTTTGTCTTTGTTTGTTCATTCAGATGACGTGAATGGGGATATATGTAAGTTGACAAAGTAAAGCTTGTCTGCTGCAAACCGGTCAGTTTGTTGCAGAAGACTCTGTGATTTACATCACTCACACTCAGCATCTGTTTTTTCTCTTTATGTTGTCCACTGGATTAACACTATAGATTGTTTAGCTGTATGATCTTGGTTCAACCAAATGACAACTGAACATACAAAATACTCTCACTCTTATCTACGGCTAAGTGCTGCTGACGTAAACTGTCCTTGGTGACCTCTGACTCTCGATCCTTCAGGCTGCTCTGTATTCGGCTGAGCTCAGAATTGTTCTGCTTCAATCGTCTGTGAAGCGGGACACTCCTCTGGCTCCTGTGAGCCTGTTTCACAGCTTCCAGGTCAGAGTTCAGCTGATCTATAGATTTCACCAGATATTTCACCTGTAGGGGAGTTGCAGATGCAAAGACGTGAAGAGGAGGGGACAGAATTCTTCCTTACCTGTTGCTGACTAATACAGAGCTGATCGCGAAGCTGCTGTTGTTCTTTCTCCTTCTGGTCTTTAAGGTACTCAATATCTCTGACCTTTTCGCTTAAGTGACAAGCCTCTTCCTGGTGTCCCCTGACCTTATGTTTCAAGTTTCTTACATCACCCTCCAGATCTGCCATCTGGGCAAGTAGAAAGAGAAAGAGAGGGAAGTTGAAGAGAATGGAAATGGATAACGTTATGTAGGCATACAAAGCACACACAGACAGAAAAGACAGCGAGGGGGCGGCAGTAGTCTAAAAGTGAGGGAATCAGGCTTGAGTCAGAGAGTTTCCCAGTTTAGTCTCAGGACCAGCTGGGAAAATGTGGGCACAGCAGACATGAATGAGTAACGATTCCCCTTTCCTTAGCTCAAACTTTCGAGGAGCCTTTGAGCAAGGTGCTACGCCTCTCACTGCTGTAATGGAGCTGCTCAGTAGCCAACAGTAGAAGACTGTTGCAGGTTTGGGCAGTTCCCTCGAGTGGATGTGTACAACTCTGTGGGTGTAAAACAGGTCATTGTTGGGAAAAAAACAAAACACAAGGGTGCTCACTCAACCTAGCCTCAGCATATGAAAGGAAAAACCAAAAAATAGTAAGACAGGTTTAAAACCCTTGCAGTACCACCTAGAATTGAATTTAAGCCTTGAGACAAATTTAAAACCCAAAAAACAGAAACTAACCAGAAAAACCCAAACTACTTCTCATGGAACACAGCTAGAAGTGTGATCTTTTATAAACTGTACTTTGTTCAGAAATGTCTGTCAGAGTTGCAATATTATAACCAGAAAATAAACTTAATTCACACACGGATAATCAGAAAACAGATTATAAGAAATGCAATCAGAAAGCCCTGATTAGGACATAAATAGATATAAGTGATAGGAAAATCAACATACAATCACAAACAAGCTGCCACACCTGCTCCTGTGTCCTTTTATGCTTTTGTTCAGCTGTCTTCATTTCTGCTCTTAACTGCAGAATTAACTGATCTCTGCTTCGAACCTAAACACAAAGCAAATTCCATTAAATTGCATTTGATGTTGTTTTAGCCCATTGTGTTCCTTTGGTTAAATATTTGGTTAACAATGTGAACATGTGCACAAAGAGGCAGAGAGAGACGGACCTCCAGGTGTGAGGTGTGCAGTTTCTCATGGCTCAGAGCCAAGTCGGCCTCCAGTCTCTCTTTGGTCTGGTTGAGATGGACAAACTCTCTGCTCCGGTCCTCCATCTTGGCTCTCAGCACATCCCTCTCCTCACACTGTTTCTCCAAAGCCTCCTCTCTTCGGAGCAACTGGGAAATATGCAATAAAATCAAGCTTCTCAATCTGTGCTACAATCTCACACTACTTCACAACACTGACATTAGGACAGCAAAAAAAAAAAACTCAATTAACCTTAACTAACTAAGTAAGTAATGAAATATTAATTTTAGAATCACAAAACCCACTTAACATTATCTAACATACAATACACGAAAAACATAATGAAATTGATTCTAATTTGGTTTTCATTATCAAACTAGAATAATAAAAGCCAGGCCTGATATGTTGAAATGGCATATGAACAAAACTGATAATTAGCTGGCTCGCCCGGTGGAAGTCTCTAGTGCGCTTGCTCTATGGGCCCCACATGCGGAAGCTATGCAGAAGATTTTTGGTAATTTTCTATGACGGAACTTTTTTGGCTTCATGCACCACTGAGCAACTTTCATAGGAATGAACCGGCAGCCACCTTCGATGCTGTATCCTGTTCTCTTCATATATCCATGGGATGGGTCAAACAAACACAGGACTTTCACCCGGGAGACTGCTGTCCGGGTCCCGTGTGAAAACCAAAAGTCAACCTTGACTTATTTTAACATATGTATGTAATTTAACTTAACTGACATATCAAACATACTTACCTGCAGGACAATAAAGAGGAGTAAGGGATCAGCAGTCAGTGGCATTATAAAACATAGCAGTCAATAAAAGAAGTTTTTCAAAAAATATTGAATCACCGCAACCACCAGAGGTCCTTGAGCATACACTCATAAAAGTGCACAAAAAATATAGTGGTCCAGTAGTTTGCAAGATTAACCGCAGACAGATCTGCACACGCACAAACACACACACACTCACACTCACACAGACACACACACGACCAAACACATGATCCCCTCCAGGCTTACGCCTTTGGAGATAATAAATATAACAGTAACTACATTTACAGTCAAATGTTCTTTTAACACAGTTAACATTAATACGAATCGCGAGCATTAAAATAATCAGTTTGGTGAATAATGAATACATTGTTTTTACCTCTTTCTGACATTCAGAGAGCTGCTTCTTACTCTCTGTGAGCTCCTTCACCAGTGCACACATCTTAATCTCCCACTTCTGAATCTGGAAAATAAAAACACATTTCTCATGGTTTAAGGATGTTGGACGAGGCTTTTATAATTGCTCTTTTTGATGATACTGTGACAAAGAAACATTATGTTAGGGATCATATCTCCATGAATCATTGGCAACACAAACTGTATCTCAGGAAACAGGGGAATTTAGGTCACTGTTTACAAAACTTGAGATTAAATATTCCAGTCCTGTTCTCCTATTTGTGTTTAAGGTAATGGTGGTGGTGGGTAGATGACGCAACGTACAGAGAAACGGTTGTTTATGCTTCTCCTGAGTATACAGTATGTCTGACAATCTCTTGTGTTTGTCTGTGTCCTTGGTGACCTTCCCTAATTACCCACAGTTTATTGCCAAATGTGTGTTTGTGTGTGCATGTCTGCACGCGCTTTCATGTGGGTGATTGCTTACAAGTTTGCCGGGGAAATGTTTTTGACTTCTTTATCTCTTCTGTCTGTTATCACAGAGTCTGCATCTTGTCAAGGTTTTCCTCTGTTTGAGGTCAGTCAAGATGGTCAGCTAACTGCCATTGTGTGCTGTCTATTTTGAGCCAAATAGGTTTCTTTCATTTAAGCTTGAATGTTGAAATGACAAACTCCAAAAAAGTATGGACTGTAAAATATAGGTGAGTGAATTGTCTGTATATACTAAATAACATAGTGATAAGACCACATCCATGTATTCCTCCACAACATAAAAATAAAATAATACTGCACGTAAATGGAGAAAATGTTCTTTTAAGTCAAATTTGCACTGGATTACTGTATTACTGGTATGCACATTTGATGCAGACATACTGTAGTTTACACTTCCCATTTATATGTACACGTAACATTCCTTCATGCCAGATGAGTTAAATGCTCGCTCCCTCTTTCTCAATCCCTCCCCACCTCCTGTCCATCCTGCATGATCCAGGGATTGTTTTGACCAGAGTTGAGGGCTCGTTTGTAACTGTCCAGGGGGATTGATGGAGTTAACTTGGCTCTTTGACCTCTTACCTCTGGCTGTCAGCGGCCAGGCTCGCTGAACACACTAAACCTGAGCTACGGCAAGGGGAGGAAGAAAAAACAAAAACGCTGCATACACACTGCCATATATGTAGCAGCTAAATCAAAAATGAGCGCTCAAGTAAACACTTGCAGACTCACACAAATAAGTACCCTGGACAGGAATAATACAGGTGGTGTTTTGCATTCCATGGACATCAGATAAAATAGAACAAACGGATTTGTTTGCGCACAACACACAAAAAAAATGACCGGAACATTTATTCATGCTACAAATGCAAGTCATTCTACTTACCCATAGCAAATACAACACTTACTTCCTGCCAATTTTTAAATCTTACCTTGATTCATCTTTGAGTGTGTGCGTGAATTCCCAATGTGAGCATGTGATAGGCAGAATGGATGTTGATAAACACCGGAGGATGTCGTGTCAAAACAGACAACTTGTCAAAACGCAACGCTAACTAGGTCAATCACAAAGTTTAAGGAGAAACTTTGGAGTGGAGCTTTGGTTTATGCATATCTCCGTGTGGATGTCTATGTGTGTGTGTGTGATAAGCTTCTGAACGAATCTGCGGGAGGGGACCTCCAATATCGAAGGTATTTTTAAATCAATGAGCTCTTAAGTGTATCTCAGTCTCAATGTGTTCACAGATACGCGCGCACACTCAGCGCAAGATAGAATCCCTACTGACAGGCAATGACAAGATAAAGAGAGGGAGAAAAAGGGGGGAGAGGACGACAGGAGGGGGGAGAAATAATATTTGAACTGTTGGGGGTGGGGGGTGGCGAGGGGGGGTGGGGGGATGAAAGGGAGAAGTGGCAAGGCAAGAAAAGAAAAGAGCAATAAGTGAGATCAAGACAAAAAGCAGGGAGAGAGAAAACTCTGTAAGCTGTTCTGATGGTTGTAAAGCATCGTGAGCAGGACCAATGTTTGTCCAAGTCCAACCTTGAAGGTGTGAACAACCTTCCACAATACTGCTCACCTTCCATTGTACCGCTCCTTCTGTCTCCTTTCAATCTTGCTTGCTTTCTCACTCCCCCAAGCCCACCTTGTCCATTTCAAATAATACGCTATTGAAATTCTTTTATCCAATGCGATTTATAGAAGAACTATGAGTGCATTATTTTTAAACTGAAGTCCCATTGAGGAAGCTGGAGGTAAACTACGCCGGACTGTAAAGCCATTGGACATTACACAAACAAATTCAATAAATTCACAGATTTAGATTTCACGCTGCAACTGATAAGCACATATATTGGAAATCAGTAACACAATGAGCTCTCCTGCTACAAAACATCCAGTATTTTTTTATTCTCTTGTGCACAATTTTATTTGCTTCGAATGGTCTCCATGAGGATGTAAGTCAATGACCAGCTTCCACAAGTGTATTCAGAATCAAATATTTAAAAAAGGATTGCAATGGTTTTAGAGAGACCAATCACGAATCGACGACCTTAATCTTCACATGTTAATGCTGTTTTGGTGTGAAAAAGCTGTTCAACCTCCCCAAACAAATTTAAGATGCAATGACAAGATTGTGGGGCTGTAACTGTCCTAAATCTCCCCACATCCTGCATTTCCTCTTCCCTTTTCAATATTTCTCTCACTGAATCCATCAATCTGTCTCACTCATTCCTTCCTTTTCTCCCTCCTGTGTACCTTTATGACCTGAACATTCAAAAGAGGAGCCGCCAGGGAACAGTGCGGGTGACTTTCAGTTCTGAGAAGATGAAGTATTTTGGAGACAAAGCCCCTTGTCATGTTAATGTTTTCACTTCTTTCAAGTTCCTCAATGGGGGATTCTGGAACAGTATAACACTTTAACCACATGTTAAAACTACAGCAGCATCTGGCCATTTGCATAGTGATGTGTGTGAGTTGGTGAGATGGAGGGAACTACTAATAGAGATGGAGAACAGTTAAAAAGGGATACAGACAAATAAAGGATAAGGGATTAAAAAGACATTAAGGAGGATTTTATGCTTAAATGTAATTTTTTCTTTGCAAAACATCTGCTTTTATTTAATGAATTTCTGATTATAACTGGACTGTAGATGTTCTGAATTTCAAAATCAGAGTCTGGTCTAGTAATATTTTAGACGGTCCTATCAGGTAAGCTATCAAATCATAACCCAAAAAAAACTGCAGAGCCATGTTTTCATTGATTTGTAAAATATAATAAGAAACTAAAGAATTTGATAAAATTCTTTCATAATACTTCCATCAGTAAAGTACACACTGCATCATAAAATATCTATGTTTGAATGTACCGGTGTTCATATAAATTGCAGGTGTCCATCCTATCTGAGCCTATATGGGAAAAAAATATTTACCACTGATTAGACAAATGTTGTCAAGTAGACCCTTACAGAATTAATCTTATGAATAAAGAAATGTCAACCCATGTGCAAAGATACAGCTGTTGAGTGATCAAGTGGCTGGCCTCTATAATCCCCAGGACTCAAGTCAGACCAGTGTTTCCTCTCCACTCCTCTACTCCCCAGCAGTTTCAGTGAGTGGACAACTCATTTGCTACAGAAAAGGAAAACGGCTTTCCTATTCTTCTGTGCAAAGACGTCTTAAGTGAGAGAGGGAGAGAGTAAGAGGGAGAGTGAATCAGCAGAGCACATTTCAGATGAAGGAGAGAGTGTTGACAGTATTTGTTCAGCTGTGCTAATGTTAGGACATTTAGAGCTGCAGAGGAAAATACTTAACACAAAGTTCTCTCAGTTTCACTTATATTCAAGTGGGAGCAGGCAGACTCCTTCTCTTTTACACACACCAACACTGTCCATACAGTGAAGGAATGAAGTGTGCATGAGTGAAAGCATAACGTGTGCAGAAGTGTGTATCCATGTGTGGGTGTGTGTGTGCGAGGGAAAGAGAGCTTGTAATAGATCAGAGAAAGAACAGTTTTGGTGCATAAAGCAGGGCCAGATGTGGAGCAGAAACCAGATCCCTAGACAGAGTGTAATGGTCCGTCCATTGACTTAACCAATCCAAACATGAAAAACAAAACCTCACACACAGATTTACTCATTTGACCGATGTCTCACAGTTGTATAGCATTTGATATTAGCTCATCCTAAAAGACTTGTTAAATCCCACAGTTTGCGTCCTTCCTGCATAAGGACAACTGAATGAATGTTCACTCCACCACGCCACACCAGAGTGAATTACAAGAGGTCAAAAATATGCTCTAAAAGTTTAATTAAAATATGTTGTCATATAACATGAGCCATAGAGCTGGTGGACTTTAAATGTACACTGGGAGACTGTTGTAACAATAACCTCGGTGACAGCCAACAGAATACTGACTTTAACCCTAACCTCAAAAATATTTAGAAACGTGTATTATCAGTGTAGAGGCTTGCCAGTAAAAAGGACTGAACATCGTGTGCTGCTTCCTTTTTTGACAAATGCAAGCCATTGAAATTCACCAGTGGCTTAGTGAAAAGAATCTTTCCAACCTGGTTAACTGAAGGTTATATGCAAACCACTAAACACTAACATATGCTTTTGGTATATCACAGAAAGAACAGAGGACAGAGGAAAGGGTCTTAAGCAATACAGCATATAGGGTTGAGTTTTTCTGTAGTCCTGGCTGGAACACAAATACCATTTTGGAAGACTAATCCAAATTTTTGTAAAGTCCGTCTTCGTCAAAAGTATGTGTTTTAAATAAGGTTCTAAATATCAGAACATCCCATTACCCATTATCTAAAACCTTATTATCAGCACCATTGTAGGAATAGACAATGCCTGTCACAGTGAATATTACATTTGAAAATTGAATATTTAAATGAATCCCTCACCTGAGCGACCCTTCTTATCAGCCCCATTGTGGAGAAAGACAATGCATTACATTAATGTGACTATTATATTTCATCCTCATCCTGTTGAAATTGCGAATTTCCTGTTTAACCATTTTTCCTGACACTGTCCACTTTGTGTAGAAAATGTTTCTTGACCTTGTGAGCGGGCGAACCCGCTGACAATGCATCAGTGTCAACAATACATGGCCACCAAGAGGGGAGTCAAATGCTTGTGTCAGTTCAAGTGTTAAAATACAATGGCAAAGATGGACAAGCAAGGTTTTGCAGGAACTTATAATTTAATATTTAAATGAAGGAAGAAATCAATTACCTTCTTTTCAGTGGTGCACCGCGCATGTGTCAGCTCCAACTGCAGTCGCTCCATCTCTTTGTTGGCATGGTGCAACTGGTCCTGGATCTGCTGCCTCTGCTGTCTTTCTGTGCTCAGGCTGGTTCTGGTCTGATCCAGGGTTTCACTGGTGTCACTCAACATGCACTCACTTGTTTGTAACTGGGGTGATGAGCAGAGATAGAGAGAAGAGTAGAGAGGAGAAGAATAAGTACAGTATGTCTGGTTTGAACCTTCTCCAAAGGCTGAGAGAGGGACAGTGAAAGGCAGGCAGGCAGCTGTAGAGACAGCTGAGGAGGAGAGGCACACATGGAGAAGAATGGGTGACGCGTTACAACAAGATACAAGTGGTAGAAGACGGAGATGACAATTTAAGTACGTTTGCCTCCGCTCTGTCTCCATAGCAGTGAAAAGGAACATCATAAAGGCTTTGTGCCAGGCTGGGGAACCTTCAGTTACTGCTTTGACTCAGGACCAATAAAACTGCTTGACTGAACATCATAAAGTCGTAGGACACTAACTGTAGACTAGTGCTTCTTAAACCTTGGGACAAGGCTCGCAGAGAGCTGCGGCCCTTTTTCTATCTGCTCCCCATCAGACAAACAATTCTTTTCTCAACATGGGTTCTTTGAAAACACCACATTTCTAGATTTTTAGCTGGGCTCCTACACTGTTCTATGTACACAAAAATAATGGTCTCATGTACACATACCACTGGAACAGCTGACAGACACCACTTCCAGATGGGAACTGGTGGAGGTATTCAAAATATCTGAGTCACTATTAATACTTAGGCTGTAAAAGTATAAATAGTAGTATTACATCAATAATCATTCAGTGCATCTTGTCTGCTCTATACTGTATGTGAGCTAGTGTTTAGTTGTGTCCTTTAGCTTCAAGTTAATTGTGCACTCACTGCGTAACTATAATGGTATTAACTATATTGTGTAACTCCTTGTGTTATCAAATTAATTTTGCCACACCTGTGACATTGAAAGTATACATAGTGAGGCCAAGCATTTGAAGACAACATTGTTGAAATGATCACATTTAAACTGCTGCCTCCTCCAGAATACAAATGGTATCCATAAACTAACATGGAAATGAAGTTAGTGTTAGTGGGAATAAAGAGAATTTCAAGTGTTCCCTAAGTCAAGTAACTTATAATGCTTTTATGATCAATGTACTTTGTTTAGTTGGCTGGCAGGCACCTGCACCACTAAAACACTAGCAGCAGATGAATGACTTGGTTTGGTCAAGGACACAGTAAATGGGTTAATTTAAGCCTAAAACACATCACTGCCACGCGCCACTCTGATATACCTAGAGGAGCGAGAGGGGGAGGAAAAGAAGGAGAGAGAAAAATACAGTGGGAGAAAGAATGAGAAGAAGGAGAGGAAAAGGACAACGAGAGAAACCTAAAGGCCATTCCATTCGTCACACGCATGACTCTTTAATGTTCCCATACATTACAATTGGTTCTCATTGGGGCAAGGGCGAGACTGGAACAGGGGCGATGAAAGAGAGAAAAAGAAAGACAAAAAAGGGAGAGATAAAGAAAGCAAGAAAGAATAATCTGAGGAAAAATAATGAATGAATGACGAAATGAAGAAACATGTAAACAAATAATTAACCCCTCCCCCACTCTTGGTCCCTCTCTTGGCTACGTGGTATTCATACGAACATGGTTCTTTATTGTACGACGAGCTAACCCTCTGCGGAGCTAAGATGGTGGCGATGAGTTATTAAATATGGAGAGAGGACGAGAGAGGGAAGGCACAGGAGGAGGGGAAGAAGGACGGATGATTAACTGTGAAGGAAGTAAAAAATGAGGAGTATTCCCCGATGTACCTGACTGGATTTGATTTAGAGAAGGTTGCCCAATTCTGTTCCTTATTTAAGAAGAGCTCCCCTCCTGTGTGCTGTGTTATGTGTGTGTGCGCGCGCGCGTGAGAAATAGTGTGTTACCTACTTTGCTCTGCAGTAAAGCCAGGCGTTCTTTGAGCTGTGTGTTGTCTTGGACCAGCTGTTGTGTGTGTTTCTCCTTTATAGCCAAGGTTCCCTTCAGAGAGTCCTGTGTGGCTCGCAGAATAACCGCATCCTGGTCCAGATGCCTCACATGCTCCTCGCTTGCTTTTATCTAACACACACACACACAACACAACACAACACAACACAATGGTCTGTACATACACATATACGACTATACTATTACTATTATACGACTATTCGTTTTCTTTTTCAAATGTTTTCTTGTACGCATTTAAAGTCATTGGATAAGTAAGAAAATCTCATGTGCCAAATAGTCTCTTGTGGGTACCAGATCTCTGGAGTACCAGTTTTAACGGATCACTGGGGAAAGTCTGTCCAAAAATGTTGTTAAAGATAATTGAAAGTGACAGCTTTATCATGTTTTGTGCGAGGTCCATTAGTGTTTGATATTTTGTTTGACAAACGTCCAAACTCTAGCCAAACCATTGTTTTTTGAAATGTATAATAACATGTAAAACTGACACGTCAATACTTTTATCGTCAACCTCCATCCTTTTTCAGTGAAGCAGAATAAAACATTATTTATGTCTAATAAAAACTAAAACAAAATAAATGTTGCTGTTTATATGCTCTGGTAATTATTGGGGGAAAGAGTCTGATTATTTCTAAGGAAGCAGACAGTGGTTGAACTCCTCACCCCAATGCATGAACGTGAGTGTGTGTGGGTCGGTGGTTCAGAACCCCTCGCCAAATCAAAGCCCCTATTCATTAGCACTGTGTTAAATGAGCCCTGTGTTAGATTAGTAAGGAGGCTCCACAGACAGTCAACACACAAACAAACACACAACACATTTACATAGACACACGCATGCACACTTCTGTATGCATGTGTGCGCACAAATACACACCCTCACATATCAAACTGGATGGTTAAGATTTATGAGACACAAAGACCACATTTGGATATAACCAAACACACACACACACACACACAGTAGGGATCTACAGTTCAGCTCCCTTCTTAACTTCTGATCTCTCTCAAGCTCTCTCGCCTCCCTTAACAGCAGACTCTGGACTTGTCTTGGCACTGACACAACCCACCTCTGCCTCCTTCAGTGAGCCCCCCAGACAATCCAGTATATATATCATCCAGCGTATTGTAACAGCGAGCTAAAGGTGGTCTTTTATGCAGTTAACTCATCTACAGCATGGCTAATGGATGGTAACAATTATAAGCAATGGGGCAGCCCGTATAGCGACTCTGAATTAAAATTACTCTTTTATCTGGATATTGCACCAATGTTAGTGTGACTATTGGGAAATAAAATAAGTTTTACAAAACTGAGACAATAATGTGTGAATTTCAGTGCTTCAGCCAAGTTCAACAATACATAAATGGGCAAAAGTTCGTCTTCTTTATGTAAACCCATCTAAAGTGCAAGAGGGATTTCAGATGAAGAACGATTATGAAGCAAAAGAGCACATTTTCTATGCATTTTAAATATTATTACCATCAATGTCGAACCAAGTTAGAGCCTGATATCTCCCAACATTCAGCTACTATACTTGACGACAGTTCGTGCTATTAAACACAAAGGATATTTCACATAATTTTGCAAACAACATAATATACAGCTTATGCAAATATTCAAGGAAAATATTTGCCAAAGCTGTTTGCCACTATCAACAATATATTATGAGGTTTTGAACACATGTGTGAAGATATACATTTACTTGAAGATGTATTTCAAAAATAAGCTTAATTAAGGTATTAGCAGAGTCTATGGTACTGCCATCTCTGCCAGTGCAAATACTCAAATGAAAGAAGGGCAACTTTGTGAGGACCAAACCTTCTCCAGCAAGATGACCTTTAGTGCTTTTGTTAAAAAACTAACTTCAGTTATTAAAAACCCACCCATCATTTACCTGTTCAGATATTAACATTCACAACAACCATGTCTACCATCAGTTCAACTTTCATGTGATTTGGTCTATGACATTTAACAGGAGAATTATTTTCTTAGGTTTATGTGTTAATAGAACAGGACTGTACCTTGTGTGCGGTACTCTTCAGTTCTTTTTACATTTACAGTATGTTGCTCAACTGAAAGCTATGCAGGACGGGTGAGATGCATACACATTCACACAGGCTTAAAAGTAAACCCCAATCAGACATTTTTAATCAGTCAGTAACTTGTTGTCCTAAACATTCAGGAAATTCTAATCATGTCTGTCTCTTCACTGGATGTGTCAGGTAAACAAAAAAATTGAATCCTTCATTGCTGCAGTATATTTTGTGGCCCTGATTCACATTTTAACAGAACATTCTTAACTTTGCGTTGGTATTTTATGAGAGGGTATTCAGCATATGTTATGTGAAAGGCATTTTGTAGAGCGCAGGGGCCCAAGGAGAGTATTTCAAATACTCAGGGCAACTATTAGGCAGGTCTAACACTGTAACAATGCTGAATTACATATTTTGCATATGACTGGAGTACAGCCTCAGATATTGAGCATCAAGATTTTGACATCTCAGCTGTAAAACGTTGATCTACAGTATATGTATCTAAACTAAGATGTTAAATCAGGATTGATAAATTAACAAGGTTTAGGAAGCGAGTGATAGATTTCAACTACATGAGAAGACAACCACATACAAGAGTAAATACAGAGAACAATGTGATAAATATTTTAAATACTGATTAGTCAGTGTCATCTTAATTAAAGATTTAATATTTGACTAACTAATCCCAGGAAGTGCATAAAAAAGCTAATGATTTGATGGCTGATGCTTCAGTGTGTGAGTGTTGCTACAGTGGCAGCCTGGATCCTGCCATGGCCAAGTTCCTGCAAGACCACAAACAGGGCAATGTACTATATATCTGGTAATTTAAGGGGCTTTGATTTTTCTGATTGGGAAAGGTAGCTATGATATACAGTATTTTTTCGGGGTGAAAGTTAAATGTCTTGACTTTGATCACCAGTGTCACATCAAAAAGTGATAATCTGTAATCTGTAAGATTTTGCAATGGTAATCTGCCATGTTCATATAAAAGTCACATAAATCTTGGAAAAATGCAGTTCTGTTACTTACTGGTCTGCAGATAGGGTAACTTAAATCTCATCTCATCTCATATTTGCTTATATTGTTGGTTGTAATTTCTTATGAAACTGGTATTCTCAACTCAAATCATCAAATAGTATTTAGAATTTTCCACAATCCCACTGATGGTATGGTAACAGTGACCATACTGAGGGAACTATAACTGTCAAAATCCTTCCCATAGCTCAAGGTCTTTCCATCAATGACTTTCATAACTTCATAATATTGTTACATAATTAATACATTAAGGTGATATTCCTCATCTCCAAATCTGCCACCATCAGAGATGATTAAAGGTTCCCAGGTGGTATGTGTAAAGTCTTAATTCTCCAGTGGGGGAGTATAGGAGCTTCGAAGAAAGAATATCACATTTGTGATTTTATTTCAAATTAGAGCCTAAGCCTTGGACTTTCATATTAGTAGAGTCCCTATTGAGAGAGAAACCTCAATCTGATCAAGTCTCATTACTTTAGCAATTAAAGTTTCACCCCTGGGGTCCTCCCCTTAACTCCTGCCCCCCTGCCTCCTCCTGTCTCCTTTCCTTTATTCTCTCGTCCTAGACATCATGTGTTTTTGCCACCAAGGCGGAGGAGAGGAGAGCAGCTTGCGCAAATCCTTGATTGGCCAAACTCTATCCTCCATCTAGGATTACGAATAGAAATGGAACATTTGAGGACAAAGGAAGGAGGGGTGAGATGGGAAGAGACAGAGAGAAAAAAAGAGGGAGATTGAGTGTGAGAGAGAGATGTGAGTTGCAGAGTTATGGGCACATAGAGGGAGAGAGGGTGGCTAATATAATTGAATTAAAAAGATGGAGCGGGGCCATTTCTAAGCAGGTGGGAGTGTGGAGTGAGAAAGAGCAGGCGAGATATTAACTTCTAATAAAAGAGAGATTAGAAAGTGGCTAGGAGGACTGCTCTGTCTTTACCTATGGGAGTGACGGCCCCCACATAACCTTTCACTGCAATATGCACACTGATATTGGCCGCCATATTCTCAGTATACCACACATAGGCATCCAAATGCATATACACAAGCATTCATATACGTACCTTTGTTTCTGCACGTTTGCACCCAACAGAAATGGACATACAGAATATATACACACATATATGGTGGAATTTGAGGTGCCACAAAAGCACACACGCACATGCACACATACACACGCACGCACGCGCGCGCGCACACACACACACACACACACACACACAC